>NW_020837963.1:2017037-2335521 GCF_003676395.1 Aethalodelphis obliquidens | reverse complement strand
CCACTGCGCCACCAGGGAAGCCCCTCTTTTTTTTTTTTTTTGAAGGGTTTCTTGAGTTTTTGGTGTGAATAAGTGCACAGTTGAAGCTCCCCCTCGCTGTGGCTTGTTGGGTTTAAGTCTGCCCGTGACCTTGTCATGGGGAGTGAATCTAAAATGGCCTCATTTACGTCATCTTCCACCCAGCTGAGTTACTGAGGTTGCAGTGCTCTGGAGAAGGAAAAGTGATTAGTACGTTTTCCAAAATATTTACTGAATTGATTAATCTTACCCAAGACTTTACAATTGATACAATTATGGAAAGGGAGAGTTTCCATAAATTTCTACAACCGTAGGATGGAAAGGGATATCCTTTGCCTCTTTCAAACTTAGAAGGTCCATTTTTTAGTGCCTCTGACTGTTGGCTGGGGTCCCACAATCCCATGAGGCAGTCTGCTCTCACTGTGAACAGCTCTGATTACTGGAAACCCTTGGGTCTGTGGAGCTGACATCAAGCCCCTGAGTTTTACCCATCGCGGGCTCTGGTTCTGTCTGTCACGTTGGCACAGGATGCTCGCACTCCCTGTGCCACATAAGAGCACTTCAGGGATTGAGTCCAAACCTTCCTTTCTCTAGGGCAGAGCCCTTGAGCTTCCTTTGATTTGGCTCAGCAGACAAGGCCCCCAGACTCTCTGCCGTCTTGCTACGATCACAGTGACAGCAGGATCAAAGGCAGGGACTTCGCTCTGAAGGACCTTGCTGAGTCAGGCTGGGTCCCTAGGCCAGGGGCTCTGCGGATCCCTGAGCTTGGTGGACAGCTGCTGAAAGGGAGAAATCAGCTGTGCAGGGCTCAGTGGACGCTGGAATGGGGACAGAAGAGGCCCATGGGCTGGTGGATCATCCCGAGGGAGGCCAGGGAGAGGCCTGGTCAATAGACAGATAGGCTGGGGAAGAAAGGAAGGGGCCTGGCAGGCCACCGGGCCTAGGTGAGAGGTGCCTTTCTCAGGGTCAGTTGTATAAGATGTTGTCCAAGTGCTGCCTCTTGTTAGGAGTGGTTCAGAGCTTTTCTTGGCAGCTCCGGCCCAATGAGTTTGATTTGGGCTCAGAGGAGCCTGACTCACTGGGGCCAGAAGGTCAGGTGGGTGGGACGGGAGTCAGGAGGCAGCAAAACTCCTCTGGGCCATCAGCAGACTGTCTGGGGTTAGACGGCTGGTGGCCAGTGTGCCGGGGGCCGTATCTTTCTGGCCTCTCCTTCAGGGCCAGGGCTGGGGCCTGTAGCTGGGAATTTAACCAGGGCCCTCAGCTGAAAGTCTCAGGAGTCTATGTGAGGTGGAGGTAAGAGACCAGACCTTTGATCTCCGCCTTAGATACTAGCTTGTGTCTGGAAGGACATTCAGAGGTGCGCACCACACCCTTCTCAGCTGACACTTTTCAAGTGGGATGACCCTTCCATGGGCTATGTACTGAGCCACTGCCTCACCATCCCAACTGCAGCAATTACCAGGCCGTCAGAGCTCCCTTCGAGGGCCTTTGTCTGCATCAGTCTATTCTCTCCCTCTGGGCCAGGCCCTCCCCTCTCCAGGCCAGCTCACATCCCTTTCCACCTCCCCACTGGTGGTGGATATATTAGCTTAAAACACTACTTGGTCATGCCACGGCTCAAAAAGCTTCCCAGGTGCTCCAGGTCTGAGTGTCTCATTACCTCTGGACGGGATATGCACACTGCTCCACATGCTAATTGTTTTTGGTGGGAAATTGTTGTATATTTAAGCAAACATGGCTTATAAAAGAGTAGCGTGCAAACATTTTAATTTTTAAGATAAACATTTCTGGATGTAGCTGGCTGCTTTGGGCACGTCTGCAGACCGCCTGGGGACAATGCGTCAAGTGCTTCCATCAGTTGGGGGAAAACTTAAGCAGCACTGAAGGAGGCCACTGTCCTCGCTCCCCTGCGGCTCTGCCTGAGGGCTGGGCCCCCTGTGCCTGAGCATGTGCCCCTGGCTTGGGCAGGAGGTCTCCTCTGGCCCCATGGCCCCCTCAGGCTTGATTCTGCGTCATGTGTGGTGCTGTCCATCATCCACCCTGATTCTGCCCACAGCCTGGCCCTGTCATCACTACGGTACCTTCCTGACCACCCAGAGGTGCTCTGACCTTGTCTTTGACCCATGTGGTGGCTGGGATTTGTTTTACAGTGCAAGAGTCACACACACACACACACACACACACACACACACACACTCATCCACACATTCACTCATGTACATGCCCCCGCCACACGCACACAATCATACATACACTCACACACACATATCTCTTGCACACACATACACACGTGCACACACTATGAACACTACAAATTTTGCACTGCTTTAAGCCTTCATGCGCATAGTATTTCATACTTTACAAAGCACTTTCCTTACTATAACTGCATTTGTCTCCTCAAAGGATCCCATGATGTGTGGAGAGAGGTAGGATGGTGTATTCATCTCACTTCACAGGCCCAGCAAAGTGAGGCTAGCTGCCTGAAGTCACATGGGGGTTGACACAGGAGCTGGGGCTGACCCTGCCTCCTAATGCTCAGACCTGGGCTCTTTCTGCATCACTGACACCCTTGCTACGGGTCCTGGACTCTTCCCTGAGGAGGACTCTCTCCTCGCATGCATACACCAGGGGCCTGGCTGTATATAGTTTATGCTTTTGGTCTTTGGATGCCGTGTGTACAAACTCATGCCTCCTTTCATGAACTGGACCACAGTGTGAGCTGGGACTTTGCGTGTGTAACTGGGATGGTGTGTAGCCCCATCTGCCACCGTGGCAGGGAGAGAGTTCTGTACTTGACCTCTCCAAAAGGCTTTGTTTGGCATGTCCGTAAGGCCCTTGAGCTACGCCCTTTCTTTTCAACCAAACTTTGATAATTTTTTTCCCGGCACAGATGTTTGCTTTCTGAAAGCGACACTGATTAGAGAGGGGAGTCAGGCTGTCCCTGGGAGGGTGCAGAAACTGGGACAGATCCCATCAGGCGCTGTCCTTGGAGCCTCTTATTCAGCTAAAACAGAGTCAGGTGAATATGGAAGGCCTCCGTGGACAGAGTGGAGGCGTTTAGAATGGGGTGAGGGGTACTGATGGGAGGGGGAGGGGAGGCAGCTAAGGGGCCGGTGTTCAATCTCAGGTCATTCTTAAGCACCAGCCGAAGGGGCGACTGGACTGGATCCTCCCAGTGCGGCATCCCGCCTGCCCCATCCTCCACGGCTTTAGACAGCGCTTCTCAATGTGCTGTAACATGCTTAGGAGCTGGCTTTCCCCCAGTCTCCCAGTTTTCAAAACTGGCTTCACATAAGCCATTTTCTGCACATGATGAACCCAAGCCACCGTTTTCATCTGGTTTGGTGGGAACTGAGTAGGGATGAATTGTTTTCAAAGCACCTCCCCATTCCCTCCAGCCGGATGTGAATGCCCCTTCCTTTAAACCCTGAGAGCTAAGGTCCTCAACCTTGACAGCACACGGGCATCGTCTCTTTCTAGGGAGCTTTAAAAATGCTGCTGCCTGGGCTCCTTCTCCAGAGATTCTGACTTAAGTAGTCTGGGCTGCAGCCTGGGATGGTTAAAAACTCCCCAGGGATGCTGACGTGCAGCACAGATGGAGAAGTGCTGACCTAGGTCGCTAAGTCTGTTCTTGTTTTGCATACAGTCTGCTCCCACCTGCTCAAGATGTGTGATGAGCATCAGCTCCAGTTCTGAACTCAGGAGCTCAGCCCCACCTGCAGAAGCAGAATCTGCATTTGAACAAGAGCCCCATGTCTGCTCCTTCAGGTCTGAGTGGCACAGATGTAGGGGTCTCAGCTGGTGGCAGGGGTGGGCTGTGGGAGCTGTAGGAGAGGGCCTGGAAAAGATCTTCATTCAATTCAGAACTTTTTTGCTTAGTGGTCAGAGCATGCAGTAAACAAGCAAAACCAAACAGATTTAAGAACAGCAAAACAAAATCAAAACAAAAGATGTATGACTTTAGTTAAATGTCATTACGTCCTCTATCTCCAGATGAAAGGATGTAGCAAACACTCCAGTCTTTTCCAGTGTGTGCCTTGGCCTGCAGAAGCTAAGTCCCTGCTTTCCATGCAACCTGCTCAGGGTCATAGCAATGGCCTACTCTCAAGGAAGCTAGTTATAAGGGCTGCACAAGTTCAGAAATAAGCATGTACTGCCTATGGAAACAGAGGCTCATTCAGTTGTTGGAATATCGAAATCGAATGCTCACCTTGCCTTGTAGCCCATACAAGAATGTAAAGAGGAGACACAGACGGGTTGTGGATTTGCCCATCCCCGAAGAGAACAGAAGCTTGGACCCACATTGGGGTGAGTGGAAGTTAGGGGGCTTCGGTTGTGGCGGCCTCATGCAGCCTTGCCAGAAGCTTCAGTGGGGATGAACACAACAAGAGGAAAACACTCAGTGATCAAGAGATTAGTGTGCACTCTCAGAGAGGAGAGGACAGAGAGAGCCCCACCTGATGTGGAAAGGGACATTTTGTGCAGGTAGTGAGAAGAGAAATACAGCTGGGATTGGCAGAAATGAAGGAAAAAGTGGAAGGATTGGAGAATTCTAGACACAAGAAAGAAGAAGAAGGAGAAGAAGAGGAGGAGGAAGAAGAAGAAGGAGAAAAGATGTGACTGAGGAGAGGAAAAAAGAGAAAATGAAGTCACAGCGCAGTAGACGCTGTAGACGCTGACGTGCTGGTAGTAAAGGAAAGGGGGCAAAAACAGGCTGCGGAGGAGACGGACGGGGCGGGGCAGACAGACAGCAGCCCCTGAGCCTGTTGTCTCTGCTCTGATGGGGCAACGGCCTTCCAGCTGCCACACCCCTTGGCTTGGCTTCCCCCTCCTCCCCTCTTCCATGAATCCTGTGAAGGATAGAGAAGAGGAATCGGGGAGCTTCTTTTTCATCACCCTGGCATATCATCTGGACTCAGAAATAGCCCCCGGGCCAGCTATCTAAAAAGGAAAAGAGGAGCTTAACAATTCCAGCTCCATCCCACCCTCACTCCTCCCATATGACTAATCAGATTGACAAAACAATCTTTCTTCAGATGCCCAAAGAAGCCACTTGGGGTTGCATCAGTTGGGTGTCAAGGAATGTGTGCATTTGGAAGTGGCTGAAGGCATTTGCCGAGCTGCTTGTTTTCTGACTCCCTGAGGCTTGACTGAGGTAATGGGAGAGCTAAGTCGGCTATATTTAAACAGCCAAAAATCTGAAGAGATGGAATTTGTCTGGACATCACTGGAAAGTAAATTGAGCTTGTTGTGAAATCTCTGAAGATGTGTTTTCTCTTGAACATCTGAAAGGAGGGTGAGTGTTGATGAGCAAATCCCACTGGGATGGAACAAAAAGCACATGGACTCTGGAGTCCAGCCAAATTCCAGCTCTGCCAGTCACCACAGTGCCACCTCAGACACAGATCCTTCCTCACTGTGAAGCAGGATGTTGGTAACTACCTTGCAAGGCCACATGCAGAGGGCCTAGCTCACTGCCTGGCATGCGGTGGGTGTCAACCGGTGTCAGTTTCTACCTCTATCCACCCACATGTTCTGGGGTTGTCCACAAATTCTAAGGACTCCAACTACCAGGGATTTTAAGAGAGTGGATTGGCTGATGTAAATATTTAGAAATGTTAATCTTCCAAAAATCTCTTCATAGCAGGTCTTATATCGGATGTTATTCTTTCATTCAAAAGTATTTGTTGAGCACCTACTATGTGCCAGTCACTGGAGATTCAACAGTGAGAAAGAAAGAGCCCTTCTTGTCCTAAGGGAAACCAGAAGGTAACCTGTAAGTGCCCAGGGATGGGATTGTCTGGTTCCCATGGCGGGAGTGTAGATTATGGAAGTGAAAACAAGGGAGCACCTCTTGGTGACCTGAGAGACTGAGGGACATAACTAGGATGTTTGGGAGGAAGAATGGGGAGGCTAAAAATCCTGCAATATGCAGGACAAGCCTATATGACAAGGGATTGTCCCACTCAAAATGCTCGGTGAGAAACCATCATAGACCAAGTGTGAAAAAAGTCATGGAAACCAAAAACTTGCCTGCTGGTAGAAATATTTTTAATATCATCATTTCCCTAACATCAGCTTTTAAGAGATCTTTGAATTGGGTGTTAAGGGATCTTGTATCCTGTTTCTTTTGTTTTCCAGATTTTCTAGGCCTTTTTCTCCTAGGGCCTTGCCTTCTATATAATGATTACATTCATTTTTTGGTAATATTCCTAATTCCTTCACGCACAAAGCTCATGCAACCAACTGTGAACTAAGAAGTGGGGTTTAATCAGGATTCTAGGATTCACAGACCCCCTTGATCAGCGATTTGCCTCTACCAGGAGTCTAGCTTTGATTAGGGGTACAGATGGGGACCACAGATTTGGGAGAAGACAAATGGCTCATTGTGGATCTGAACACACTGTCTTTGGCTGCATTATGTCTGTATGCTAACTCACTAAGACAAGAGTCAGGAAAACCCCTCTAAAAACTGATGACCCATCTATAACATCTTCAAGGGCTTCTGAGGTTCTAAGACATAAATTTTTGGGAATACACATTAAAAATGATATGACAGTATAACCCACCCAATAATCATATTCTTTTAAGAATTAAATTAAAATTAATTTAATTGTAATTAAATTAAAATTTAACCATGTTTATACTTATCATGTTCATAAAATCATATACATTCATTGTGAAAACGTAAACTACTGAAGAGTATAGGAAGAGAGCAAAAACTCATTCCATTGTCCAGATGCAGAAAAGGCCATCATAAACATTGGGGATCTATCATTCCAAACAACTCTTTGCTTATAGTCACAAGCAGCCAGAGAAATGGACAGACAAAAATAATTTTCTAGAAATAGGATCATGCTTTACAAAATATTTTTTAAAGTTAAAAGTATTATATTTAATTTTATGTGACCTTAACAAAAGAAAAATGAATTAAAGTGAAACTAAAGAAACTGCTGATCTTCAGATAAGTGTTTATCACAGGAAATATTTTTGGTTTTTATAACCCTTTAAGACTAAGAAAACAGAAAAACTATTTGGAAAAAAATCAAGAATTCAGTATCTTTAAAAAAATTCCATGTTTCATTTTTAGGTAGTGTTGATTACCTCTTCACTAAGAAAAATGAGGAAATTGGTTTTCCATACTTTTATCAATTTTTATTAATTTTATTACCATTATTATTTTTGCTTTGTCAAGGTTTATACGTTTTTATTTTATTCTTTAATTGTAATTCAAAGTTGTCTTCTATCTCTAATTCTATTTATCCAGAGAAAAAAGAACTAATATATTAGACTATTATTAGGTGGGACTCAATGATCCTTGCCTGCTGGTAGTCACAGCACTGACCTGTGTAACCAGTGGAACATTGTAGAAATAATGGTCTGTGACTTCTGAGGCTGGGTTATAAAAGACAGCCTTGCACTCTTGGCTCGCTTGTTCTCGGGGAAACTGCTGCCACGTCGTGATGACACTCAAGCAGCCTTAGGAGTTCCTCAACAACCAGCATCAACTCACCAGCTGTGTGAGTGAGCCACCTTCAGAGTGGATCCTCCAGCCCTGGGCAAGCCTTCAGATGACAGCAGCCCCGTCGCCATCTTGACTGCTGTCTTATTATAGACCCAGAATGACCCAGAATGACCCAGCTGTGCTGCTTCTGGATTCCTGGCCAAAGACATTCTGAGGATAATAAATATTTATTGTTGTTTTAAGCTGCTAAGTTTTGGGCAATTTGTTACACATCAATCGCTAATGAATACATTAGCCATCAATATCTCTTCAAGGATCTGATTTTAGCCAGTCTCTTAGCAGGAATCTTGAAAGGCATTTCTTCATAGGAAAAGGTTCTTGGGGAGAAGGAAGGAACCAATATTTATTGAACACCTACAGTGTGGTAGGTATTGTTACCCTATGCTATCTTACTTAATCCTTATAGCAACCCTGTAGAATAGTGTGGAGGGCACTTGCTTACCAGCTTAGAGGTAGTCTGCTGCCAAAATGTGATGACAGGACCTATAAAAAAGATCTGTTTGCCTCACACTTTTGCAGGAAATTTGTTTCCTATTGATTATCATGGGGCAGAAATATCTTTTGGGAAAAATATTGACTGTGAATATTTTTGGCTGTGAATATTGGCTGTGAAACACAATCAACCCAGTGTTTGAGGAATGTATATACCCAGCCCTGTGGCACATTCTGTGGGGACCTGCCTGAGAAGTACTAACCAGCATTACCTTCAAGGGGGCAGAGACAACACTTAAATGCAGGAACAGAATCAGAAAGCAAATTGAGAAAGTGCTGACAGAGTTAAAGCACTCCATCATTTAATTATTTGGCTGTCCTTAGCAAGGGCCTCTCATTTGCAAGGCGTAGCCTTGAAGAATGTGAAATACATGATTTCCTTCCTCTGGGGACTGAAGGATGGTTAGACATGTAAAAATGACGTAGGATGTATTATTTGGAAAATTCCCATGGTGGAACCTGTAGCTTGGATTGCCTAATCCTCCTTCTAGGGTACCTTACTATACCCAAGAGGCTGGAAAGTTAAATGTCAAAATTTTCAGCATCCCTTGAAGCTAGGCTTTAGAAGAAAATCAGCTTTTGTCAATTAGAGGCATTTAGGAAATATTTAGAAGGTGTAAGTGAATCAGAAGACTTCAGTTGTTTTCTGATGAGAGTCAGGTCATGGACATATGATGTTCTCTGCCACTCGTGGCTCAGTCGCCAGCTTTGTGGGGTTTGAGAGGCAGTAGCTGTAGTGACTTCGTGATTCTGGCTTCCTGATTCCTGGAATTCAGTGGTGGTTCTTGAACTCAAGTTTCAGTGGTGGCCTCAGAGGTAGTAGCTCCTATGGTAAATCAGTTCTGTAGTTTCCGGGAGTAATTTCTGGCCCAACCTAGAGAGCTTCCTCCTACAACTCTGCCCCAAATTTTGTAAGCCCCTAAATACCTGTGTTAAATCCCTTTCTGCTTACAATACCTGCAAGGTTTTCTGTTTCCTGTACTGAGCCCTGACTGATAGATGTCAGAGGAAAAACCCAGTGTTCAGAGATTAGAGCAGGGGACAGTTGAGAAGGGGTAATAAGAAAGGAATTTGGGGAAGAGGTAAATTTTTAGCATAAAGGAATAAGGATTTCAAACAGCCAAGAGGAGAGATGAGAGCAGCATGGTGAGAGTGAGTAAAAGAGCCTGTTTCTCCTCCCAAGCTGGTACCTCTCTATCACCTTCCACCCTTCAGCAGGATGGGTTATGTTTTTCATTAAAGCCTAGACTTGAATGAACAGTTTCTTGGAGTTTCTGTTTGTTGTCACTGGGAAGTGTGTTATTTCAATATGGGATTCAATACCCAGAAAACAGACTCTCATGGAGCCCCTCATGGATCCTGCAATGATAAATACATCTGGAGAAGGCGGTACTTTTCCTTTCCTTTCACCTTCCTCCATCACCCCGTTGGAAACTGCAAGCTGCTGTCCAGGCTCAGTTCCTGATCACCTGTCTCCCTGGGGGAGGATAAAACAGAGGGACCAGGTGTTCTCTGACATGGCAAATCAGAAGAAAAATCACTGTATTGGGAGTGAGGAGACCTGGGATCTAAATTTAGCTCTGCTGCCTACCTGCTGTTTAACCTTGGGCAGGTTTAATTAATAACCAGATCTTAACTATTTCATGAATCTGCCCACTTTGCTCCATTTAAAAGGCTGCAACCTTAACTCAGACCATTATCATTTCTCCTGTTACATTTCTCCTGATATCTGTGCATACTCCACAATCCATTCTTCTAGATGCATCCAGAATAATCTTGTAAGAATGCAAATCAGGTCATATCCCCTCTTCTTTAAGACTCTTTAATGCTTCCCAGTGCCCCCAGGTTGTCAAAAACTCCTGGGCAGGACATTAAGTCTGATTTGGTCTCAGTAGGCATCTCCACCCCTCTCTCCAGAATAGGCTGTATCTTAAGGTGAACTAGAGCCAGTGGTTCCCAAAGTGGGACATTCATCCTGAAGGGTACATAAAACAGTCCACTGGGGTGTGAGTAGAAAATACTAGAACTTCTATGTATATTTTTATCTACAAATTAAGGTGAATTTAAGATACGGAGTCTTGGCTCAGATCATTTTTCAAGTCATCACATGTCACGTGTGGACATTGGGTACCATGTGTGAAGGTCAGCACTGCAGGTCACCTATGCAGGCTCTGGAGTCAGACTTCCTGGATACGTGCTTTTTATTTGTTATTAATCTTATATTATTCTTCTTAATTTTATTATTATCATCCTGGTAAAGAGTGGAACCCCCATGGTGCAAAAGGATTTACACAAAATGGACAGTCAATTAATAAGACTCTTGTAAAGAAACTTCAGGACTTCCCTGGTGGCGCAGTGGTTAACAATCTGCCTGCCAACGTAGGGCGCGCAGGTTTGAGCCCTGGTCCGTGAAGATCCCGCATACTGCGGGGCAACTAAGCCCATGCGCCACAACTACAGAGCCTGCGCTCTACAGTCTGCGAGCCACAACTACTGAGCTCGTGTGCCACAGCTACTGAAACCCACATGCCTAGAGCCCGTGCTCTGCAACAAGAGAAGCCACTGCAATGAGAAGCCCACGCACCGCAACTGAGTAGTCCCTGCTCGCCGCAACTAGAGGAAGCCCACGTGCAGCAACGAAGACCCAACGCAGCCAAAAATAAAAATAAATTAATTAAAAAAAAGAAACTTCAGATTATAAAGAAAGATTGACTAAAATAAGCCCAAATAAATCACACAAAAAAGTGGTGGTGCTATTGCTTCCTCAGTTCTGATTATAAACTCATTATCAGCCATATTAGGAAGTAAAGGCAATGACAACCTAATTAGCCAAAATGAGAATTAGGCCAAAAAAAGATAAAAATAATGAAGTCGACTTTAAAAAGGATTTACATTCACTGTCATTAAAGATGACCCTCACCTAAGTGTGTATTGTGCCTTGACATATTGGCTGCTGTAAGTACAAGAGTATAAATTATAATTAAACAAACATATCGGGGTGCCTGCTCAAAAATATTTTTATGGTAGAATTGCGCAGTAAAGAAATTTGGAGACCACTGAGCTGCGCATAGACTTGGGTCTAGGCGTTGTAAGAACCTGCCCTAGATCCAATTAATGAACTCTGGCCTAATGCAAGAATGTGAACTTCTTGGTTATTGACGCTTTTATTGCATTTATAAAGTGGAGTTGTTACTGTGTAGTATGTTCACAGTGTATTTTAAAGGAGTAGACTTGAAAATTTGGAGTATTTTATCTGCAAAATCATTTGATCTGGATATTGTCCCATACTTCCTTGAATTAAAAAAGGTAATTATTATATACCATACAAAATTATGTCCCTGCTAGGATGGGTTATGGCAACCTGCACCCTTGTAATGGTGAATTGCTTGCTGACATTAGGACCAACTGGATCACACACCCGTGCATCATTTAGAACCCAGTAAGCAATGCCGTTTTTGCACCACAGCCATTCTTGAAGTAATTTGTTTACCCCAGCCATCAGAACACAGTCAGTAAAATGCAGGGATTGACAAAGTGGCACTGTATAGGCAACACAGGAGAATTGGAAAAGTGAATTGTAGGTGGTGAGTGACTAACAATAAATAATCATCTTATTCCCATTGCAGAAATGTCTGTGACCAGGAGAAAAATCTGACCAGAGGAAGATTTGAATCAGACAAAAGTGGGTCGTTTAATTCTGTATGAATATTTTTGAGAGTGAATATGTTCTGATTCCCTAAGCAAGATGGCTCTTCACTATACCTGCTTTTGTTAACATCATGTCTGCTGCCACTTGGACTCTGCCCAGTTACCTGGCATCTGAAATTACTGTTGGCTCTCCATACCATGGGATCTGCGTCCACAGATACAGAGGGCAGACGGTACTATGCCATTTTATATAAGGGACTTGAGCATCTGCAGATTTTGGTATCCACTGGGGTCCAAGAGCCAATCCTCTGCATATACGGAGGGATGACTGTATGTCATTAGTGATTTACCCTTCTGAGCTAAACCCAGATCTCTTCAGGTATCTTCTGTCAAAAAACAGGCAGCCCTGGAAAGAGCACAGAGAGTCAACGGTCCCTCAGTGTGTCTTGGTCTATTAAATGGTTCCCCCTGTGCAGAGAGCTCTGGGAGAGTACTAGGGCTCTGAGCATCCTGGGAGGGGATGTAGGAGGAGGTTGGGCGAGTGGGAGGAGAGTGAAGTTAGAGAAGCACAGCACCAAAAGCCAGCTTTAATGGTTTCATTTGTAACAAAAAAAGAACCTGATTTTAACCCTTTAGCTCAGGTTTAAAACTGACTATATCAAACACTGAATTTATCATAATCCTCTGGACTTGGGTAGGAATCACATCTTTCATAATTAATTCAGTATAATAAAACCTTCAAGGGGTCCCAATAAATACAGTCCACTTCCAGTTTTCAGTGAACTTGTATTGGCTTGTTTGTTGAAGGGCAATCCAGGCACAGTCAGATTCTGAGCAATCACACCATTTTCTTATCAACTATGGACAAACAAGAGACAGGAAGGGGAATTTCTAGGGAGAATAGAAAAATGCTCTTGAATGCACAAAATTGTTGTGATTAGGGGTTACCTATCCTCTTGCAGGATCCCATTTCTCCCTGTTATTGTGGATGATTGAGTGTGATAGTGTGGCCGTCCTGATGGCATGTTTTGAAGATTTCATTTCTGACGTTCACCTCCCTGCGTGTTCAATAATGCACCGCCACATACAACTGATTGATTTAGTAGATTCAGTGAAAAAAATCAAAGTAGTTTGACAAAAATGTACTTTTTTGATAGAAGTTATTAGTCAGTTGCTAAATAAATGGATAGGTTATTTTTATCTTGATTTTTTATTTTTGTTTTTAGACATAAGTTTAACTAACTAAAAAGACCAGGTATATAATTGACTTGGCTGGTTATGCTGACAGATATCTGATATGACATCAATTGACTAAACTGACAGGAATTTGAATGAGTTCAGTCAAAATGTTTGAATTCATCAGCAGGGAGTGTCAACCAATTTTTGCTCTGGAGAAAGCACTCAAGTGTCTGCGTTTTAGAAGGTGGAAGTACAAGCTGCTTGGCTTCAAGAAACAAAAAGCTGAGAGGAGAATTCTTTGAAAGACCTGAGTGATTCTTTTGTGTCTTCTGATCTCTGTAAGGACTTGAGTTTCTCCAGGAAAGACCAGCTTATGTGCTCCGTTACAATTACATGTTTTAAGTCTCTGGGGAGGGTAGCAGCAGCAGAAGTGAACCTGAGGGTAGATGTTTTCTATGTTTCACCAGAGACCTCACACTAACTCTGTCCTTGGGGTGTCCAGAGCCGGACCATGGAAAAACCTTGCCTACCAGTAAAATGAGTTTTCAGTTTTCGTGATCTGCACTCCTCAGCCTGCCTCAAATGACTTTTTCCACCCTCCTACTTCCTTCATCAGAGTGTCTAACGCCCTCATACTGTCCCTCTCTAGGATAAATAGCCTCTAATACCCCCCAGGAAGGAGGGGCAAATCTCTCTGCTCACTAACGCTCTCCGAGAGAGATTACATTCCCATCGGAGACTGGCATTTCAGTACGTACTGTGTACCAGGTCTGTGCTGAGCACTTTACACATGCTACCTCATTTCTTGTTCCCAACAACCCCTGACCATCATATGGCTCATCTACAGCTTTTGGGTAGTTCATGAGTTAACGTTCTGGGCGGCAGTTTAGAATTGAAGTTCTGGCAAATTTCTGGATGCATTTGGCCTGATCTGGGCAGTGAACTGGCACTCCTGGAACAGGCCCTGAATCCCAAAATGATGGAGACCCTTGGGTATCATGTATGGCCATGTACACCCTCACCGAGAGTGAGTTATTGCAGTGGCCGATGCCAAAGGCTCTGACCGTTCAGATCTCTCAGACAGTGCTGCCAAAGTAGCAGCTTCTTTGATGAGACCGAAGGAAATGCTTCTGACCTTGTCTGAGAAAGCCCATGTCACTCTAGTTCAGCAGAAAAGACTCAGAGGTTGAGGGTCACCAAAGCTATGTCTCATCATACTGAGACAGGCTGGGACCTGGGAACATTTGCTGCAGTGTTTGCGCCTGGACGCACCTCCCCTCGAGCAACAAAACATAAAGAAACTATATGGGACTAAAAATAACTTTGTGCATATGCAGTTGGGGTGAATTCTGGACCAAAAGATACACAAAACCAAAGGAAAAAATGCCCAACTGCCACTTCTGAAGAGCCGGGAGCAAATACTGGGTGTCAGGAGCAAAAGCAGGGTACTGTGCATGCCCCCTGCACTCAACACCACAAAGGGGTGGGCAAAACACCTAAGCCACCCCTCTGGACGCACCCCTACCCTTACCCCATACAAGGAACAAGCTCGGCGCCCCTTGGGGAACGAATGAGCAAGGGAAACTGTTACTTGTTCTCGCCCGCCCCCCCCCGCTGCAGCAGGGGCCCCAATAAAGCCTTGCCTGCATTTCTTGTCTGGCCTCTAGTCAATTTCTATTGATTGGGGAAGGCCAAGAACCCTGGTTGGTATCAATACTACAGATTTGGTGTTCCTCAAGTCAGTGCTTACTAATGGGTCAGTCTGATCAATGCATTTGAGGAAAAACATCATGCAGACTTTTCCTCCAAAGGCATTCATTCAGCAAACATCTGTTCTGTGGTACAGATGTCAGCTGGGCTGGGGGCATCCTTCTGGATCACTAATGGAGAGAGCTACCCCATTGTACTAAATAGATAGAGAAAAAACCCCACTGGAATTAGATGATGAAATCAAAGCATTTGTACCCAGACTCCGAAAATATTACAGCCCTAAGTGGCCTGAGTGGTGAATTGGCCTAACCTTGTCCCTTTCTCACTGAGGGGCTACAGAGCAGTTACAAAGCGTGTATGCTCTCCTCTCTGGACATTCAAGGTTGGGGTCAGTTGCCTGGTGAGGGGTGGGGAAAAGCCTGGGAAAGGAGGAGATGATTCTGGTCAGGTTCTCCCACTTCTGTGTTTTAGGTGACACTGGTGCTTCTATATAAATGGACCTTTAGGACTCCATGTTTTTTCCACAGCGCCCCCATGTGGCAGGTTGGGCTAATAGAGGCTAAGGAACTGCCCATTGTCACACAGCCAGTGGGTAGCTGACTGAATAAGACAGTGCAGATTGGGGCGTGCACTCTCTTTTGCCTGTTCTGCAAGATCATGTAGTACTGTACTGTACTGCACAGGGGCAGCCAGATTTGACGGAAAAAGGGACAACATAAGGAAGTGGTGAAGAATGAGGTTCTGGAACCAGATGACTGAGTTTGAGTCTCAGTGTCCCCCACCCCCGCCAAAGTATCATGACTTTGGGCAGACTAAGGGCCTGAGTTCTCCCTTGGGCAAAATGAGGACAGTGGTATAATCTGCCCAGAGTCGGCTTCATGGACACACGACCAATGCAGTTGTACATGGTTTTGAGCTTAAGAGGGTCTGGGCTTGGGGTTTGATTCTTTATAATTGCCATCTTGAAATTCTTCATAACTCAAATACCTTCAATTATTCAAAATCTTAAATTTGCATTGAGTGCAGTCTGATAGGACAATGGGTCACGAGTGGGGGAGGCTTGGATCCTCAGCTCACACTCAGTCCTGCCTCCTGCTACCTCCCCTGATCTCTCTGGCCTGCTCCCCCATCTCTAGGTGCCCAGGGCCCTGCCTAGCCTCTCCCTCTTTGCCCTGAGTCTGGGGACGGCTGCTGCCCTCTGTGCACAAGTGCGTTCAGGCACATGGGCACAAGTGTAGGGTGGTGCACCCTGAGGAATCTTGGCCATTCCTGGTACCAAGTGAATCTAGGCACAGAGGTTGCCATTCCTTGTCAGGGGGAGGGGTCACCATTCACAGAGGGCTGGGGTGACGCCTTACAGGGGGAGAAACCTGGCTCAACTCCTCCACGCTGGACCAGGTGTGTCTGTCTGAGGGCTGGGGGACGGGAACCTGGCAGCTAGTGGGCCTTCTGTCTTTGCACTGAGATGCAGGGTGGGGCTCCTGGTATCTGGGACGGTCTGCACTCACCTGGCCAGTGCAACATTAAGTAGCAGATGAAAACACCATGACAGGCCAAGGTGAGAGAGGCAGAGGGAGCAAGAGAGTGAGAGAGTGAGAAAATTACCCAAGGAAGAATAAAAAAATTTATATTTCAGTACCTTTAACCGTAGATTTCTCCTGCTTTTTGAACAAGGGCCCCATATTTTCATTTTGCACGAAGCCCCACAGGCTTTGTATCTGGCCCTGAATCTGCCTCAGGGCTGTGGTGAGGGTTAGATGAGCAAGAACCTGAAGGTGCTGGGGACAGGGCCCAGCGGAAGCGTGCTCAGCGCACTCTTGTCCATTTCCGGCTGGTGGTGCGGACCAGCTCAGGTTCTGCTCCTCTGCAGCAGGAGGGCTGCAGTCATGCTCCCTGGGGGGCGTCCCTCCACCCATCAAGCTCACAGTAAAGAGAGAATTGTCTGCTCTCTTCCTAACTCCAGACACACTTCTTTAAATCGGGCCAGGTATTGACAGGTAACTACGTTTGCAACAGACAGGGCAAGTCGGGACCAGGGCTGTGGCAGGCATTTCACTGAACTCAGTTGGAAGGAGAGCAAGGGGCTCATCATGTGGTCACATCCACTGCAATTCAGCTCATTTCCAGCATGATAATGAATTCGAGAATGAGCTTCTGAAATGAACTCTTGATCAGGAGGGAGGTGATAATTGCGCTTGTTATTAACGATTACTCCTGGATAGGGGTTAGGGGTGTAAGCAATAGAATTAAATGAATTTCCTTTGAAAGTTCTGCTGCGCAAAGTAAGAGATACAAATACTATGTGTTTAAAATACCTCCAGAGTTTAGTTTATAGACTTGTTTATATATTTATTTGAATGTTTATGGCTTTCTCTCTGTCATTTTCATGTTGGTATCTCCACACTCATTATGGTTTTATGGCTGCTTTTTGGAGATCATTGGCTGCACACACCAGCACATGATTTGATGAGAGAAGGAGATCCAGAAAAGGAAAACAAGTTTAATATTGTAGTTGTGGGGAAGAGCCTTCCTTTGGGATCAGAAAGTTAAAAATGAAGCTCGAGGTCTGCACGATTTAGGTAGAATCTTGGAAGGTTACTGCTTAGTAGGCAGCTGAGAGATGGTCAAGTTCCACCCTCCTAGGAAAGTTGGGGAGGCAGATGCCTTGAGGGGTGGAGGGACTGATCAGAGCTCTTAATAGCTTGTTGCTCAGAAGTCAGGATGAGGGCCTGGCTCTCCTGATGTCCAGTGCTCTTCCAGACCCACCCTCCTACCCGCCCTGTACACAGCGCAACTTCCCCGTTGCGCACAGCAGGCACAGCCCACAGTACTTTTAAGGGTCCACAAAAATGCTTTAATTTCTTTTAAAATCATAAGAAAAAAATGTACATAATCCAGCCTGCATTATATTTATCTCATTACCAATGCAGTCATAAAATACAATTTTTAATATTTCTTTATGGAAGAAGGGACCTATGAAAGCCAAGTGCCTAGGGCCCCCACAAGTCATAATGTGGCCCTGCTGACCAACCAACATAGCTGTGGGAGAAATTTGGGGGTAGGGGGACCCAGCCTCCTGAATCAGCCCCACCCCATGGTGATGAGGTTCTGCCCCCTCCCCACACCACTCTTTATAAGTAAACTCTTTTGTCTCAAATGTGTTTTTGTCTATCTCTCTGCAGAAAGATCATTTCAAACTGGGAAGAGGGGCTCTGAGTAACATGTTATGATGGGTAAAGAGTGATAGAGATAAGCTGCGTGAGCAAATACACAGTGAGCAGCAAACCCCTGCTAACTCAGTTCTGGTCAGAAGGCACCTGAGGTTCTCCAGGGTATGTACCAGTCACAGCTGCTATGTCAAAGTGTGGGTGCCCATTTATAGAAAGTTCCACTTAGTAAAATGTGTTTCATACCTCTGGTTGGGTGTGTGTGGATTGGCCTGCACCTCCTCAAACCTGATCAGCTTTCTAGGCTCCCCCATCTCAGTAAGAGCAACTGTCACTCACAGCAATAGACTGAATCTTTGAGTTGCCCCCGAATTCATGTGTTGAAACCTAACCCCCAATGTGATGGAATTGGGAGATGGGGACTGTGGGAGGTGATTAGGCCACGAGGGTGAAGCCCTCATGGATGGGATTAGTGCCCTTATAAGAGAGGCCCCAGAGGGTCCCCTAGTCCCTTCCTCCATGTGGGGACACAGTGCAAAGACTATCTAGGAACCAGGAAGCCAGCTCTCACCAGACCCCGAATCTGCTGGCCCCTTCATCTTTGACTTCTAACCCCCAAAACTGTGAGAAATAGATGCTTGTTGTTTACAGACCACCCAGTCTGTGCAATTTTGTTATATGGCCTGAACAGACTAAGGTGCCCAGAGAGGCTCAGGCCCTTCTTTCTCTCACACTCCACACCCAGGTGCACCAGCTATTCCTATTAGCTGCTCCTATAAATCACATGTGGAATCAGCTTTTGTCATCAGCTCATTGCTAGGTGGCCAAGCCTAAGGCACCATCATGTCTCTCCGGTGTTATGTGAGCAGCCTCTGGACCAGGACCAGTCTCTCCAGTTTCTCCTTCAGTCCAGCTTGAGCGGCCTGAGTGGTCCTTTGAGTATGTAGCTGGGATCCTGCTCAGGAGACCTTGGTGACTGCCCAGCTCACTCAGACACAGGTCAGAGTCCTTCTGCTGCCCACTGCATCTCCAGGACCTGGACTCTGGCTACTTTTTTGATGTCACCTCCTTCCTGTCACCTCCTCTCCTGCCTCGAACATGTGGAGCCTGCTCTTACTCCAGGACCTTTGCATGCGCCATTCCCTCTGCTTAGAATACCCTCCCTGGTTAGTCATGGCTCCTCAGAAATGCATCCTCCAACTCCCTCTCTGCTATCGCAGCCCCAGCTGGACTTTCCCCCACACACTCACTATCACCTGCTGCTCTAACATCCCCCATTTGTTTACTGTTTGTCCCTCCCATCGGGATAAAGCACCTCCCCCCTCCCCGCCCAGGGAGGGACCATGCCTTACTTGTTGTATCTCTAGGCTTACAAGGAATCACATTTCAAATAATATTTGTTGAATGAATGGAAAAAAGATTGGGACTGTAAAGTAGTTTACTCTGAAAATGTCTGAACATCTGCCTGTATGGTCAGGTTTTCCATTTTCATCCCAGATTTGGAACCGCAAATCTTGCTGATTCTTCCTTGTCTCATGGGGGCCCCTGCCTAGTTCCATCCCTCACCTTTTTCAAATGTTGGGTAGCTGGTCTCCCTGCCCCAGCCACATGTTGCCAATGGAGAGTATTTCTAAAATATAGCTAGAGCCCGTGCCTCCCCTGCGAGAATCCTGCTGAGGCTCCCGGCAGCCTTCGAGGGAACAGCACACCCCTCAGACCAGCGTCCAGCCTCCATGCCCGCCCCGCCCACCTCGCCCTCTGGGCGACAGCCATTCTGTGCTTTTTCAGTTCCTGAAGCTGGCCCCACGGTTTCAGGTCGTAACTTTTTTACACCATAAATTATCATGACACTATTATTGCTCAAAACAGTTCTCAAATTGACGGGCAAAGGAGAGGGAGAAAAAAAATATCATTTCCCCACCCCAATAAATTTCAGCTGGAGCTATGGGAAGAGGAAGAAAGTGAGGAACACTGCTGGAAGAGCTGGCGATGAAACAGGGGCACTGAGGTAATTTTACTGGCAAACATCTTGTTCATTAATTCAGCCAACATTGATGAAACGCGCATTGTGAGCCAGGTGGATGCCGGGACCTGCGCTGGGTAGGGGGTGGGGGCAGAGGTGCGATGCTCATTGGTTTGTGGAGGGGCAGGCGGTGGACAGGTTGTTATGCCACAGAGTGATGAGTGCTGGCAGAGGGAAGCAGGGGTGCTCAGGGAGCCCAGCAGAGGGGCTTCCCACACCAGGGAACGTTGTGCTCTGAGCCATTCGTTAATGGGGAGGAAGAGGTGGTGAGACAAAGACCTGGGCTATGGTCAGAGGAGAGCATAGCCCTCATCAGGGTTGAGGATGGAGTGTGATCGTCCAGGAACTGTGAAAGCACAGGACAGTTGAAGCAAAGAGTGGGCAGGGGAGGAGCTGCACCAGGAGCTGCAGGGGACCTAGCACAGAATGGGTTGGCCCTGTTCATAGCTTAGAAATACACTGGGTAACATGGACTTGAAGGCATGGAGAGCAACCAGGAGGCTGTTCAGGAACTCACTTGAGAATTGATGTAAGTAAGAAGTGATGAGTAAGGAGGCATGCAGGCAACCACCTTGGAGACCTGTTTGAGGTTTGGATGGGATTGGTTGGCAGACAGCTCAAAGGCCATTCTCAGGGGACCAGGACACTAGGAGCTGCTTGAGGAGGGGAGGCTTCAGGAGGTAGTCGAGGGTCTGACAGTAGAGGAGGTGGGCTGACTGGTGAGGATAGCAGGCAGCTGAGAGTCCCGCCAAGCCAGCCCCCACAATCCCATAAGCCATAAGCCAGTTCCTTAAATAAGTCTATCTATCTATCTATCTATCTATCTATGTGTCTATCTGTCTATTATCTATCTGTCTGTGTGTCTGTCTATCTATCTGTCTATCTGCTATCTATTTATCTATCTGTCTATCTGTCTGTGTCTGTCTATCTATCTGTCTGTCTATCTGTCTGTTTATCTATCTAATCTCCTACTGGTTCTGTTCTTCTGGTTGACCCTGATCGATACAACAGCTATGAGGAAACAAAACCCACACCTCACCTGAGGAAGGCCTCTTGGTTCCCTGAAGCCATGTCACTCCCCAGGCCAGGGTGCCTCTTCCCCTGCCTCCTTTATCAGGAGCCCCATGGAGAAGCCAGTAGCAAAGATGAGTCTGTTTGGGGAAGGGAAGCACGTACCTACCCACCTTGTGTGTGTGTGCCAAAGTACACGTCCCTGCAATGGCAGGAATGATTCTTGGCTCTCAGAGACCCAAATCAACCTAGCCCAATGCACCTCACTTTAGAAGTACCCCCTTTCTCTTGTCAACTCCTGGGCAATTCCCTGCGGGTTTATCACATCACAGGAGAATCCCCATCCTCGCTGTCTTTCCATCTCTTTTAATATTTTAATAATATCTCCCTGCTCCCCAATAAGGGTTTGAAATATATCCACCAAGTTTCTAACGAAGATCCTGCTCTATCTGCATATGCCTCAATTAACCAAACTCAATCTCAGGAGTCCTGGGGGCGAGATCAGTTTTGTTCCAGATAGCAGTGCCAATTTCCACTGCTTCCAATAGTATTTCAAACTCACTTAGAGTGCTTGGCAAGCCAAACATTTCCACATGGTTTACCCACATTTATTAATTTAGCCTCATGCTGCCATGGAGAGACGGGAGAGGGCAACTGGGTGCATAGGTGGAGTTTAAAGGAGGGCTGGCAGGGAGAGGGTCCTTGTGAGCTGGGGGAGGCCTCCTTCCCCCCCATGCCTCTCCCCCCACATCCCCCCACCCCCCCCCCGTCCATGATGATGGGTGGATTTCTTTTTCTTGGATGTAATCTACATGGCTCAACAGGAGGGCCTCCATGAAGCATGAGCAACACGGGCCCCACGATCCCATTTCTGCACTGTCTTCATGATTTGTCGGGGTGGCAAAAACCTCCTTAATGCATCTGCTAGGGGCAGCAGTCTCAGTCTGATGCTGGCTCCCAAGGACTGAGTCAGGCAGCTTGAATAAGGACACTGCCTGCAATGCTGCAGAGTGTGTGGGAGGGAGAGAGGAGGGCTGGGAGGGAGTGGCGAGGCTGGAGGCTGCCACTAACTGATTGGAGGAGGCCATGGGTTGTTCAGACTCTGCTTTCCCTTCACCCCAGGCCCTGGCTCCCTTGAGTCTCGTATCTAATGCCCAATATTCTGTGATATGTCTTATACTTCAATCCTTCATCGCTATAGCAAGACCCCTAATACTCTGCATCCTTGAGTCGTCTAGCCTGGTATCCTGTGCTGGAATCTATACCGTGGTGCTTCTCAAATCTGTAGTTTAGTAGCAAATAATCTGTGCCGTTCGTATTCACGAACGCTTCCCTCTGCCCCCAGTGCCCTGACTGTTGTAAACCCTGCAGCCATGCAGTCTATCCTACCAGTGTCCTCTGCTCTGGTGTTCGAGGTCCTCATTTAAATAACATTTTTAAAAAGTAAACAGCACTGAACACGTCAGTGAGGAGCTCCCGCAGGTACATTTTTTGCCTTCTCCACTGGTCAGTCATAGTTTCAAACATTTTTTATTGAAGGAGCTTAAGGGCAATAGTCTGGCAGGGAGGGTGAGGTGTTAATACCTTCCAGTTGCATGTGAAGAGCAAGCCCAGAGTTTTTCCTTAGCTGGAATCCTAGAGATAAATAAAAATAGCAAACTTTTCTAAAAATTCTTTTACCTAAGATTGAGGAAATGCCTAGTCATTGTATCTAAGAACATTAGTCTTAGGGTTTTATTGTTATTAATAGGATTATTATTTGGAATGGCTGGGGGGTGGTGTCAGAGATGATGGGAAGGCTAAACGCTACCCCTGGCATGGTGCCCCCACCGATTCTCTGTATCCACACTGTTTCGTAAGTCACCACTGCCCGCATGTGGCCACTGAACACTTGAAATACGGCTAGTCCAAATTGAAATGTGCCGTAAATGTAAAATACACACCAAATTTCAAAGACTTAGTACAAGAGAAGAATGTGAAAATTTTCATTAATAGGTTTTAATGTCAATTACATGTTGAGATGATACTAGTTTAGATATATTAGGCTCAATTAAATATATTATTAAAATTAATTAAAACTTACTTTTAAAAAATGTAATACACTTAAAAATTTTAAACTGTTTTTAGTAACACTTTTAAATTATGTATGCAACACACATCAATGGCTCATGTTATGTTTCTATTAGACAGTGCTGGTTTAGAACCCTGGATCGTTGGTTGTTTGATGATGCTGGTTCCAGGGGTACCCTTGGACTCTGTCAGTTTGAAGAACAGATCTGGGGAGTGTCTGATTTATTATCAACAGTCATGTGAAGGAAAGGACAGCTTCACCTTATTGCCTACCTACTCTGCACCTAGTCTTATAAGGAATGACATGCACAGTGACATCAGAGATCACAGAGCTTGAGATCTGGGGGAGTGAGGATCCAAGCCCAGCTCTGGTGGACCAGACGTCCACTGGGCCCCCTGCCCCTCACTAGGCTCCTTGTCAGAGACAGCCAGATGGAGGAGGCCAGGGGTCAAGTGCTGTCCCTTCCTGATCTAAAATGCCTGTTTCTCTTGGCTGAGTGAAGCCTTCAGAACTGGTAGGCACAATACAGTTGGTGTGTTTGGGCTGTGAAGCAGAGCCCTGGGGACTAGGCTCCACCTTCCAGTCTCTGGCAGCAGGCTTGGCTGTGGCAATCAACCTCCTGCATCTGCTTCCCAAGATGTGGATGGGGATGGGATGCCTAGGTTCGTGGGAGAGCTGTGTTTATGGTACTCAGCCTCCAGATGGAAAGGAACCTGGTTCCATCTGATATCCTGATGTGTGGCACGGACAACAAGACATCAGAATATTTAGACATGCAGATAATTGGCTGAATTTTTATTTACTGTACAGGCATTTAGAGACTCATAGATTGGGATAGGAAGGAGAGAAGAGATTGAAAGATTCTCTAGTATGATCCTCTCGTTTTACATGTCAAATAATGGAACCAGAAAGGTTAAACTTCTGCCCAAACTCACCATCAAGAAGGTGGAAGCTGCCACACCGGGCCAGTGTCTCTTGGCGAGCAGCCTTCCCTTCGAGATGTGGGAGAGGTATTGGTGCTGACTGTTCCTGACCTCAGTGATTACAGCACACTCATCCCCACCCCTGCCAGGGATGTAGAGATACTGGACTCTGTTCCTGCGGTGCCTGGCTGTTGCCAGCTGCTGCAAAGATTTCAGTCAAAGGGCTTCTCATGGCCCCAAAGACTCTGCACCTTCCCCAGGTCTCCCAGTGCCCAAGACTTGAAGCTTGGGAACTTGTTGGCTCTACTGACGGGTGGCAGTAGGGCTAGTTTGGGTCACAGCCGTGACGTTAGTGAAATGGCTTTGGCCCTGCCAGCTGCCTCCTGTGCGTGTGCCTTCGTGAGGAAGTCTCTGTTGGTGTAGGGAAGCAGCCAGGTGAATAGCCTGCAGCCTTGCTGCTCAAAGTGCCTCCGTGGCCAAGCAGAAGCACCTGTGAGCCTGTTAGAAATGCGGACTCTCAGCTCCTCCACAAACCTGCTGAATGATAACCTGCATTTCAGCAGGATTGCTAGGGAATTTGTGTGCTCATTACAACTTGCGAAGCCTTGGTTTAGGGTATTAGTGACTTAATTCATTGCTGCATTGGGGGTATTTACACAACAAAAGGGTAAGGAGAGAGTGTGAAGTGTTTATTTCAAAAAGTATACCTCCAATGGGGTGAGAAGGGGAGAGTTAAGACCTGTGTCTGACATTGGTAATTAGGTCTGTGTTTGGGCGGGGGTGGTGGGGGGTGGGGTGGGGAGGGGGGTGGGTAGTTTCAGAGCTTAGGCTCTGGAGCCTGATTTCTGAGGTTCAAAAACTGATTCTGACTATATCAGCTACGTGATCTTAGTCTCTTTTGAGACCTAGGGCAATTTGCCTCAGTTTTCTCATATGCAAAATGGGGATAATGGTATCACGACATCATCTCGTCGTTGTTAGGATGAAATGATTTAACTCTTGCCAAGCCCTTAGAACAGCGCTTTAGCACACTGCACATGCTTAATTAAAGTCAGTTTTTATTCTGATCATTTCCATGCATGAAGCCACCCCTGACAACTGGGTCAGAGATGTCGCTGCCTGCAGAGTGTGACATTCCTATTTTAGGGACCACCGCTTGAATGACAAGTGAGTCATGATGCTCTGTGCACCCTTCCATTCCAGGGGTCTGGACTTTGGGTCCCTAGGGTGCCAAGGCCTGGGGAAGGAGGGCCCCACTTGGCTTCCTGCAAGGCGAACTCTGAACACACAAGTGAGCTCCTGCCATTGCCATGTCCTGGGGCAGTTTCCAGAAAACAAAACCAATTCATCTCCAGGGAGTCCTCACCCTGTTTTGTTTGAAAATAAACATGGAACAGTTTATGATGTGAATTATAGTTCAATAGGAAATGAAGTAAGAGCATTCAACTCCTTCAGGATGGGTCATTTCATAGTTGGGGGGAGTCTGGGTCTGTGAGTTCCTGCAAAAAACAATGTCAGCAGCTCTGATCTGAGACAGAGAGAGCTGGTGCCCTGTCTGTGCAGGGAGGTGGCATGCTTTGGTGGATTCAGGAGCCCTGGGTTTTCAGGAACCTCGGGTGAATCATTCTCTTTACCTCCATCCTGGGTCCCTCAGGTATAAAACAAGGGGCTGCAACCTAAATATCCCCCGGTTTAGCTGGAGTCTTGGTCAGCATCTTGACAGGGAGAGGAATGGTGGTGACCACCCCCTTTCTGAGAGGAGTCAAACCTTGAGGAAGCCTGGTGCTGCTGGGGTCTGGAGGAGCTCCCATACCTCCCCACACCCACCCGAATGTGCAGCCTCTTAGGAATTCCCGGCACCTCTCTGCACTTTCCTCCATAGAGCCTCCTGTTCCCACCCTGCCCCAGCCTTGCCACTTCCCCCTTCTTCTGCAAGTTAACCAAATTCTCTCTTCGTGGACAGTTCAATGGAAAGTTAGTCTGAAATGACAGTATATCATATTTCATGAATTTAATAGGGTTTTCATGATTTTACAAAGTACCTCCACCAGACACTCGCAGCTGGAGGCGGCTCAGCGGGAGACTGAAGCCCTGCATCTGGGTTTTTCAACTCTTGCCAAAATCCATTGAATTTGATCCGGAATGACTATGAATCTTTGGAATGTACAGTCCCTTTTCTCTTGCCTTATCCAAATAAAAAAGGGGAGGGGGGAGGGTGGTGCGGGGAAATGTCCTAAGAGAATTCCATATGGAAACACTAAACGTGCATTATAAAGGATTTCCTATAAACAAAATCACAGTCAGAGATGTTGGACCCTCCCCATGTTGAAAACAAAGGGCGCTTGTGTATGTGTTTTTGTGCACTTTCTAACATACACACGTATTCGTGGGGGTACCCTGGACGTCCCCCTTTCTCCCTAGCTTTCTTCTTTTCCATCTCCCTGGCCCCCAAACTAGCTCCAAACTCCTAACAAGAACAAACTTTAATCGTTCTGTGCATTAAATCCCCTACAAATAAATATCCAGGGCAACTTCAAACGCGCTTAATTGGAAGCACATGGGAAGAACTCCCCGGTCCTGGCTGAGGCTGCGGGGTTGTAATTTAATGTTATGATCTGCCAGAAATATGCGCCATAATGAGTGGAGTTTGGATTTCCTTTCTGTGTATCAGAAAACTGCAGGTTTGAGTTTTTTCACATTCTTTTTTCTCTTTTGCTCTGCTTTTGTTCGGTCATCAAACTTCACATTTAACATCCCCCCCAATCAACCCCAAATGAAAAAAGACAACCACAATCCAAACAAGACTTCCTCTCCTTTAACCTCTCCCCGCAACTCCCTTGCTTCAAACTGTGCATGACTGTCCTGTCTTTCCCTCTGCTGTAAAAGAATTATGGCTTAGGGTTTATGGGATTTAAAAAAATGTGTTCAATCACCAGGATGAGAGAAATGAGGCTAAACCACCTCTGGACCCTCTAATGGTTTTATCATTGAATTATAGCTGGAATGGGCTGGCGGGAACGTAGAGAGGTCGCGAAGTCCATCCCCCTGCCTCCACACTGCTTTATCTACAGCACTGAGGTCCATGGGTAGCCACCTCTCCTCAGAGATCACCCAGAGAGGAGTTTGTGTAACACTCTCTGGCAACTGAACCCCATCTCTAAGCTTACAGTATAGGAAGTCTTTCACAGGCCCTATGGCAGTCACATGATCTAAGGCCATTTCTCTTCATCACGTCCTTAGGAAGCGAAAGACTTTTAGATGTCGTCCTTTGGTACGACTTCACTGGGGAGAATGCCTCCAGCCAAGCGGGTAGGAGCAACTCCTTCTGGTTTCAAAGGGAGGAAACCCAATGCCTCGTTCCTTTTGCATAGAACTGCTGAATATCAGGCTTAGAAGGAACCTCAGGCGCCATCCAGTCCAGCTGCGCCTGAATAGCTGGGGTCCTCTTGACAGTGTCCAGGATTTCCAGCAATCAAAAGCCCACCATCTCCTCAGGCAGTTTCTTCTACATTCTGAGAGCTCTAATGATCAGACAGCTGTCTCTCCTATTGAGCCCAGATCCAAATTCTCATTCTTTGCTTTTGCTGGCCTTCATTTTGTTCTCTGAAGCTACATAGAATTCAATCCCTCTGAATGACAGTCATATTCATATCACACATTATCATATTCATATTATATTATCATATTCATATTGTATCATTGTATCCATATCATATTATTATCATATTCATCCCAACCATCCCTTTCCAAGGATTAAGAAAGGACCAGCCCAGCTTTTTCAGTCACTCCTTCCCCCCCACCCCAATTCAATATATGGTCTAGACCACTCAGCACAATCTTGGTCTTTGCTTGTTCTACCTACAAAATAGGGGTAGTTCTGCCGTTTGTTCCCACTGCCTAGAATGACTGAGGACGGCCCTGACATGGAGGTTTGTTCTGCTACATTTTTCTTCAGCACCAACACAGTTGGCTGCTGAGAGTGGGGTGGCCTCCCCTCCTTCTTCACCATCTTCACCTGCCTTTCCTAGCTGGGTGGCTCTGGGCCAGCCACTTTACCTCTCTGGGGGTTGGCTTCTTCCTCTGGGAAATCAGAGAGCTGGATTAAATGACTTCCAAGATTCCTTCTAGTTTAACAGGGTCACAAGGGCAGGTGTTGATGCCAACTGGAGCCAAGGCCCTGGAAGCTTTTGTATCTCTGATCCTACTGCCTTCTGCTTATCTATCAACTGGTGCCGACAGTGCACTAGACCAAGAAGAAGAAGATGTGGCTCTTGCCTCCTGGGAACCTACCTTCTGGTTCATGAGACAAGAGGTACAACGAGGACAGAATCAGAGGACAGGGCAGGATGTCTTATAACCATGTACCCCCAAAGGGTATCCTGGAAGGGGATTCTCATTCCCAATGTTGCCACACTGGTGAAAGCAACTGGTTGTGCAGTGGTATGTTCCAAGCCAAGTGTTATCAGTAACAGTTAAGGGACTGTGTTTGTGAGTGTGTAATTAAAAAAATAAAGCAGAATAAGAATATTTTTCTATAACATTATTCTCAGTCATGCACATTCTACTATAGGTTCTTAAAGCGGTAAAGGGTCAAAGTTATAGCTGGCATTTAATCACCACTGCTTCCCCAAAACTGAACCCTTCCCCACCAATCCCTGCCTGGGGACGCCCACCTCTCACCTGGGAGTGTGTGGTCTGTGGGAGCCCCATTCATTTTACAGGGGGAGGTAGCTGGTGCCTGCCAACCACTGACACATGACTGAAGGATGGAGGGAAGAGACCTGTGGGCTCTGAAGGAAGAGCAAGTCCTCAAAGGGTGCACAAGCCTGCAATAGGCTGGGGTAGGCACGGGGAGTGCAGCCAGTCAGGGCCCCGTCCGAGCCCCCACCGAGCATCGTCTGGACTATGGCGATGGCCTGCCCTTCTGCCTCCACTCTTGTTCACTTACAGAATATTCTCCATGCGGCAGCCAGAAGAAACATTAGATCTTGCTGCTTCTCTGCTCTGGATCCTTCAATCACTTTCCAATGCACTGGGAACAAGGCCCTAATCCAAGCTAAGGCCTCTAAGGTTTATGAGAATTAGCTTCCAGCTATCTTTCCTGCCTAACTTCTCGCCCCCTCTCCTTTTGTGCTCCGCTCCTTAGCCATTTAGCATTCTCCATGCTCCCTGCACTAGCCAGGCACACTCCTGCCTCAGGGCCTTTGCACGCGTTGTTTCCAGATATGTGACGCACTCCCTTGTTTCACTGAGGTCTTCACAAGGCAGTCTTCCCTGGTCACTGCATCTAGGGCAGCACTCCCTGACATTCTGTACCTAAATCATGCCACTTTTTTCATAGTATTTATCATCGTCTAATAGCGTATTATATATTTATCAGCATATTTGTTTATTGTCTGTCTCTGTCACAGGAGGGAAGAGAACTTTGTCTTGTCTGTCTCAACGGTCACCTAGACGGACCCTTTCATTCTAGTGCTAAGGAAAAGGTCCAGAGAGGTAAAACGACTAGTCCATAGCCTGTTTCTGACAGATCCAAGAAAAGAGCCCAGGCTTTCCAGTTTCCAGCCTGTGCATCCCTTACTAAGGCCTGCTGATTTTGATCTCAATATTCCAGCATGTAACATTTTCTAGACCATTTTTCACAAACATCATTTTGTCCTATATGCAGAAACCTGCTGCCAGATTCTCAGTGTCAGATTACAGGAGCATAAACCGAGCTTCAGAGATGAAGGGATTTCTGAAAGTCATACAGAGCTGGAGCCCGAACCCTTGACTTGCAAATGCCCGCCAGGCCACCACTTTAGAGTCGCAGAACCCGCCTTTCAAAGATGAAGGCCTGGCATCTCCCTGCGGGCTCCTCGCGGTAACTCGCCTCCTTGGCTAATCGACAGGTGCGTTTCTGAGTGCTTCCACTGACATCTAGCTTCTGAGAATTCCAGTCCCCTTCCCCAGGCTCCAGCACTTTCCAGTAGTGGCGTGGGGGAGGAGTAGCCCTAGGGGGAGGGCCATTTCTGATGATAAATTGGCCCGCGGAGGGGAGGGTGTAGCTGGGTTCATTAGCAGCCTTCAGTCTCGCATACTGAAAGCTGGAAGGAATGTGTGGCAATTAGTAAGCGCTCAGGGTCCCGAGGGTTCAGGCGTGTGGGTGAGAGGAGGCCTGAGGTCCTGTTAAGGTGCAGAAGATCTGGCCTCTCTGAAATTAATCCAACCCACGGGACAAGCACTCTTTCTGCCTGAGTTGTAAAAAGACAAGGCCATTTTAAAAACCATCACCATTGACAAAATCTTAAAATGGCAGGATGTCCCTGTCACTCTGTGTTGCTCTGACTCTGATTCGAGACGAGTGCTGTCAGTACCGGTGGTCGCCAGCCACATGTACAGTTCAGGGCTGGGTGGGGGTGGGGGGTGTCCTGCAGTAGAAAATACACACTGGCATTTCACAGACTTATTATGAAATCAAGAAGGTAAAATATCTTAATAATGATCTTTTATAAGGATTGGATGTTGAAGTAATATTTTGGATATATTGAGTTAAGATATTAAGATTAATTTTGGCTGTTTCTTTTAATAATTTTAATGGGAGTACTAAAATATTTAAAATTACATATGTGGCTTATATTCAGCAGTCACTGGAACTGGCTTATGCCAGCTTGTGAGAGCCAGTTGTGTGCCCTTTCTTCCCAACTCTGTATTTAGTGAGGTCAGGTTAGTGGCTTGGACTCAGTAGTGGTGGGATTTTTAACACCATGGAAATTGGCAAGTGCTAGAAATTAGGGATTTTTTTTTTTTTTTTAAAGAGTTCGTTTATCAACACACCACTCCTCACATTATATTTCACTGTTAGTTCTATTCTAGGTGTTTTGTTTCCTAAGATTTCCTTTCTGGGTGTGCAGGTTGAATGTGGGAGTTTTGTGTGTTTTCCTCTGTCTCTTTTCCCTAGTGCCTGTACTATTGTTTTTATTTAGTTATTCTTTCATCCACAATCATTGAATAAGTACTATGTATAAGGTTTAGACCATGAAGATTTATGATGAATAAATCACAGTCCTGCTCCTGGGGAATTCAGGATCTAGTGGGAGTGAGAACAGAAGTTGGGGCAGACCACTCTGACAGTGGTAAAGATGGGGTCAAATAAATAGGACAGCCTGCAGAGCCTGGACAGGGGTGAGACACAGGGGCAGGAAAGGCTTCAGAGAAGAAGGGTTATTTGAGCTGGATCTTTAAGGATGAATAGGAGTTTGTCAGGAGAGAATCTGGGAAAGATCATTCCAGGGGGAATGAGGTTGCCAAGTAACTTGGGGTTGGCACAGCATGGGAAACAGGATGGGGGAGTGATGTTAGATAAGACTGGAAGAGAATTTTGGAACACAACAAGGAAGGCTTTGTATAACATGCAAAGAAGCCTCAGACATATTTTCTCTTTTCCTTTCTTCTCCCCTTCCCCAATGTCTCTTCCTAATAATGGAAAATTGGAATGTACAGCGTTTAACCTTTCAAGCCTCATCTCCCAGGGGTCAGGGATTCCATGCAGGAGACAGACTTCAAATGTCAGACCCTGGTGAGGGGTGAGGAGATCAGACTGGACCCCTCTAAGGGCAATGGACTCAGAGACTCCATGTGTGGAAGTTGGGGGGTAATTCATCGTTTGGAGTGTTCCTAAGGGGGTGGGTAATTTTGGAATACAGGGGTGTCTCACTGGAAGTGCAGAGTGATTGTGAAATAAGATCTCTGTCCATTGGTGCCAGCAGCAGCGTAGGAACAGCATAGAGACGTTACAGTAAAGGATGGTGAAAAGAGCACATGGCCAGAGGCTCGCTGTTTATAATAGGAAAATCACCCCCTCTTTTGGACCTCAGTTTCCTCATCTCTAAAATGGGCAAGTTAGATTCAATTCTATGTTTCAACATTTATGATATTTGTTGATTATTTTCTGTATCCTCTTCTTAAGTTTTAAGAATATTTTCTACTTCTCATAAATAAACCCTAATTTCTTTTTTATTGTTGTGGTTTTGGTCAGTAGCACATAAGGAAAAAAAAAGTTTTCTCATCTCTGGCCCAGTATCATTTCCTTCCTCACTTGTCAGGGGCTGTCTCAGTCTATCCTGAGATCAGGGGCTGCACTCTTTAGTTGTTAGATGCAGAGACTCAGCTACCTGGACCAGGTGCCCAGGGCGGGCCCTTCCTTTCATCATCTCTCCGTGGCTGGGGCTCGTGCTGCTTCAGAAACCAGTGGGCCAAGAGCAAAGGTTTTCTGAACTGGACGGGGTCACGCGTGTTCTATTTGACCATTTCCTTTTTCATCTGTACCTCACTTGTCGTCACTCTGCCCACCTATGTCAGAAAGTGGTCCTAAATGACAGCTTTGTCTCGCTTTTTTTCTCTCTGCCCTCTAGCCATCAGTGGCACCCTGGGGAGTCAGAGGACACAGTTCCACTGGGTGAAGGAGGCTCTCTTCTTCCAGCATCGCTCTCCTCTAGCCATCCTTCAGTCTGCTCCCAAGACCCTCCTCTCCTCACCCTGATGACTTGATCACCGGCCCCCCCACCCAGCTCCAGAGACACCTCTCGTTTCCTTTCTGACTCTCAATTCCTTCAAGTTCTCTCTTTGTGAAATTTGCCTAGTCTCAAGTCTTTTCCCTGAACATCCTCTGAGCACCTACAGACGCTTGCTATGGGTCCTTGCCTGGTCCCCCCGGTCCGCATCTTGCCCTCCAAAGCATACAGTGGGTCTGGGAGTGCGGAGATCCTGTAGGGTGCTGGCCTGCCTGCAAATGGGCCGCGTGACCCTGAACACATTTCTGCCTCATTGGCACCTTAACTGCTTTGTCTATAAGAGGGGAATAATATTCCTTGTCTTCCTTCACAGAGATTTTGTGAGGATCAAAATGACAATAGAAAACAGGAGCTGAAGGGCTTAGTAAGTGACCAGGAAGTAGGTGGAACCCAGGTGCCGCTTCCAGGCCTTGTGCTCTGAACCCTCAGTGATGGATTAAGTGTCATGACAGTAGTTCCAGTGATGTTTCCCTCAAGCTATTTCTGTAATAAACATGCAAACAGGAAAACTTAGACATAGGTCTGTTTGGAACTGAGCATGTTTAGTTAAAAAAAAGGAAGGGAGACTTCCCTGGTGGCACAGTGGTTAAGACTCCACGCTCCCAATGCACGGGGCCCGGGCTCGAGCCCTGGTCAGGGAATTAGATCCCACGTGCATGCCACAACTAAGAATTCGCTTGCTGCAACTAAGCAGCCTGCGTGCTGCAACTGAGACCCAGCACAACCAAATAAATAAATAAATAAATATTTTTAAGAAAAAAAACCGGAAAGACTCAGGTGGCGGCAGTTACGGAAGCTGTTTTCAAACACCTTAAGGGCTGTTGGGTGGCAGATGGTTGATTTATTGGAGCTGGAAGGTGGAAGGAGGCTGTAGACATTCAGAAGGAAGTGGAGGTCTCAGGGAGGAAGGAAATTTCTAAGTAGGGCTGTCCCGTGGGCCCTGGGCTGTGGGCGCCACAGGACCCTCAGAGGTGTCTGCAAGGGAGTGCAGACAGGAGGGCTTATTCCCCAGACTCATAGGAAAATGAGGGCAGCTTCTCTGGAAGACCAGGAGCAGCTCAGACTGTGGTTCTCTTTGTGCTACTTGGAGACTAGACTGAATAACTGTCCCGGAGGCTGGCTCAGGACTCAGAGGCCCACACTGACTGCTTATGTGCCAAGCACTTCTCCACAGCTGTGTGAGTAGAACTATTATTATATCCATTTTGCAAACAAGAAAACTGAGGCTAAGAGAAGATACACCACTTGCCCCAGGTGTACTTGCAGAGCCAGTATTCCAGCTCGGTCTCTCTGACTCAGAGCAGATGTGGGTGTGGCTTCTGGCCACCGCCTAATGCTTGTGGCATGGTGACTCTCTCCTCCTGTTCAGCCTCTGGCTTTCCTTTTCTCTTGTGAAGCCTGCCCATGAAGAGTGCTACTTCTCAGCACCTTCTCTTGTCCCCCTGCTGCTCTGGACTCTCTGCTCTGTGGCCTCTCGACTTAGCTTGGATCCTGAGCCGGGTCACCCCAGGGGGTCTCTCTCGAGGACGCTGGACCCCCTTGCTCCCATATCATCCCATGCCTGTCCTTCCACCCTGCAGCCCTGCCCTGCGGTACTGAGCTCTGCTGGGAGTGCTGGGCATACACATGGCCCATGCCTATCAGGTGCCTCTCTGGGGCCTCAACCCTCCTGCCCTCTCTTCTCAGCTCCCTTTCTTATTCCTAAGACACATTCAGGTGTTCCCAGTGCAGAAAGATGATATTTCACGGACACTTTATCCCCTACTGACCCCGCTATGGTTCTGGCTCACGTTGTCTGGTTTCCTACATGACTGAAAGCCTCCCTGATGCCTGCAGACATCTTCCAGGTCTGATCTCATGGCTCTGCCTAAAGATTGAGGTATTGTGACCTCTTTACGGTCTGCCACAATCTATTTCCCCAGCATCAATATCCCAACACACCATCCTACACATCATATACTCCGGTTTCAAGGCATATCTCAGGGCTCCACAAACTCCCCATCCCCTTCCACAGCCCCACACTTCTGCACATACTCCTCCTTCCATCAGGTGTACCTTTCTCTCAGCTCTCTGCATGGTGCATAGGCTCTTTCTCTAGCACTCATTTGACTTTTGCTGCAAAGATTTTCCTGCTTCCCCCCAAGAAAAATTAACTGCTCCTTTTTATGTTTCCTACAGGTTTCAGTTTATACTTCCAGTACTTTGCACTGTGTTTCCCCCACTAATCTATAAGCACCTTGAGGGTAGGGATGGGTCTTATTGGTCCTTGTAGCTCTAGTGCCTATGGCAGCCCCAGTGCAGAGCTAGTGCCTGGCCCATGCCTAGTAAATGAATGGGTGAACCACCTGCTCCTATGCTGCTAACGTGGAAGCTGCAGGCATGGCAATGACATATACTGAGCAACAGCAAATCTGCAATCGTGGAAGCATATTTTCCCCCTTTTTGAGAAGGAAACATAATTTTAAAACATTTGAGAATAACTGTAACTTAGAAAACCATTTAAGGAGGGGAAGTTCCCTGCTCTCTGAACATCCCTGTTAATGTGAACACCTGAATGTGTCTTAGATCATCACTACCAGGCCAACCCATTGATGAGAAAAAGGAAACTCCCATGACAATATTTATCCCTTGCATAAAGTCGTATATTCTTTCAAAGACCTCCATATGTGTGATCTCATGTGATCTTCATAACCTCCCTGAGACAGACTGCAAAAATCACCCCAATTTTCCATCTCTCTCTGTATCTGTGCCCTTTATAAAGAGCCTTTGTATCTTGTCCTATCAAGAGGTGGAATAGGGCTTCCCTTGTGGCGCAGTGGTTGAGAGTCTGCCTGCCGATGTAGGGGACACGGGTTCGTGCCCCGGTCTGGGAAGATCCCACATGCTGCGGAGCAGCTGGGCCCATGAGCCATGGCTGCTGAGCCTGTGTGTCCGGAGGCTGTGCTCCGCAACGAGAGAGGCCACAACAGTGAGAGGCCCGTGTACTGCCAAAGAAAAAAAAAAAAAAGAGGTGGAATAAACTTCCCTATCCCATGGATCTGTGCCAGCCTTGTGATTTGCATTGGCCAGTAAAACTTGGTGGAAGTGACATTGTGCTAAACATGAGTTTAGGCCGCCAAAAGCCTTGTGGCTTCTGTTCTCTCTGTTGGAACACTGTGACTACCATGTGATAAGTCTAGGCCAGTCTACTGGAGAATGAGAGGCCACATGGAGCAGAACTGAGCCAGCTGATTCATCCCAGCCAAGACCTCTGCCACATGAACAAGCTCACAAAGCCAACTGGTAGTTGACCCTCCATGTGCCAGCAGACCCATGAGCAGGACCATCCTAGACCAGCCATTCCCAAGCCAATCTTCAGTTTGTGAGCTAAACTAATTGTTTTTTATACCTCTAAGTTTGAGATAGATTGTTATGCAGCACTAGCTAACTGATACACTCCCTGTGAGAGAAGTAGGACAAGAATGGCAGTTATAGATGGGGAGGCTTGATGATCCAAAACTTCAATTCCTAATTCAATGCTGTTTCCACAACAATGCCTTTCAATAATTGGTTGGTCACAGAGTCCTTTGTTCAAGTCAAATTGTGTAGGGTCCCAATATGGAAAACTAGTCAAAAGAGCACTCTTTCCATTCAAGCTGGTACAGGGCCCTAAATAACTGTATATTTACATCATGGCCCAGTATACTATATATAAACTACTTAGACGCGGCCTTGAGACAGTTGGTGGCATTCAGGGCAAGCAGAATGTGTAGTTTATGGTTGCCAATAACCTCAATCTAGTGGGAGAAAAACAGATCAAGCCTGAAATAATGGTGAACAATATAAAAATGGTGACATGTATGTGATGAGATTTTTGGTAGAAGTTCTATGTCTTCAGAGTGCGGTAGAGATGGTGGTGGTTGATTGAGGGTAGTCAGAAAAGGGGTCATGGAAAAGGTGGATTGAAACGCAGGATAGGATTTTAATGAGTGAAGGAGAGAGGGAAGAGCCTTCTTAGGGAGGAGAATGATATGGCTCCAGGGAAGGTAGGAGCATTATTTTTTGTGGGACTGATCAGGAGGTTTGGTTCTTCTGGCTAAAAGGGCTTCTGGGCCTTGGAAGGGAGTGAGTTAATCATGAAAGTGGGACAATGTCAGAGAAGTCCTTTAAGGCCTACATTCTCAATGAAGCCTTCCCTGATTCCTCTCCAAAGACTAGTTTATCATTTGTCTTAACTCCACGTCCTGCATTAATTGTTTCACGACTTTTCTCCTCCTCCAGAGAGCATGTTCCTGGAGGGCAGAATTGGCTTCCTCCTTTCGTTATGTCATCCTTGCAGTTTGGATGTCTACTGGGAGAGTTGACACTTGTATGTTGACTACGTGATGAATTTCACTGTGCCAAGTTCCTGTAACTCACAGCATTGGGATCACAATTCCTCTCCTTGGCTCCTGCCATTTAAGGAAGTCCTGAAGATTATTCTGACCACAACACCCTGCCTAGCATTGTGGCTGGGGAAATGTGATGCTAACAGAGAGGGACAATTAGACTTCACAGCTTTTGAGTCTAAGACTTCCGGATTATAAGGTATGGGGAAAGGGGCCCATTAGCCATTAAAGTTTTGGAGATTATTATGGGAGGTGTGCTGGTTTTAAACATGTTCACAAATTCTTTGGCAATCCTTCCATCAAAAGGTAGCTCTTGTCGGTCGCATTGTTTGCAAATATTTTCTCCCAGTCCATAGGTTGTCTTTTCGTTTTGTTTATGGTTTCCATTGCTGTGCAAAAGCTTCTAAGTTTAATTTGGTCCCATTTGTTTATTTTTGCTTTTATTTCTTTTACCTTTGGAGACTGACCTAAGAAAACATTGGTACAATTCATGTCAGAGAATGTTTTGCCTATGTTATCTTCTAGGAGTTTTATGGTGCCATGTTTTACTTTTAAGTCTTTAAGCCATTAATCACTGTTTACAAAAGCCAAGATCCGGAAGCAACCTAAATGCCCATCAATAGATGAATGAATAAAGAAGATGTGGTATATATGTGTGTGTATATATATATATATATATATACAATGGAATATTACTCAGCCATAAAAAAGAATGAAATAATGCCACCTGCAGCAACATGGATGGACCTGGAGATTATCATACTAAGTGAAGTAAGTCAGAAAGAGAAAGATAAATGCCATATGATGTCATTCACATGTGGAATCTAAAATATGACACAAATGAGCTTATTTATGAAACAGAAACAGACTCACAGACATAGAGAACAGACTTGTGGTTGCTGAAGGGGAGGCAGAGTGGGGGAGGGATGGAGTGGGAGTTTGAGATTAGCAGATGTAAACAACTATATATAGAATGGATAAGCAACAAGGTCCTACTGGATAGCACAGGGAACTATATTCAATATCCTGTAATAAACCATAATGGAAAAGAATATGAAAAAGAATATATATATGTATACATATATATGTTTATATATATATGTATGTTTATATATATATATGTTTATATATATATATATCTGAATCACTTTGCTATACACCAGAAGCTAACAGAACATTGTAAATCAACTATACTTCAATAAAAATAAATTTAAAAAATGTGAAGCTGATTCTCTTCCTCTTGACTATTGGCTAACCTTAGTGACTTGCTTCTTATAAGTAGAAAGTGACAAGTGATAACTGCAGGTCTTTTGAAGGTAGCTCATAAAAGGCAGTATAGCTTCTGCCTGGCTCTCTGTAGCTTTGGACATGCGTCTTTGGAGCCCTGAGTCACCATGTGTATTAACCGTGTTTTTTATTTTCTGCATTTTGATGCTTTGATATTTGATGTCTTGCTGACCCTGAAGGGGCTGTCCCTCCAAAATTAGCTAATTCCTAGAGACAGCAAGGAAATCACCTGGGAGCACATACTTCATATTCAAACTAACCAATACAGTCCATGTCCCCAGCCACCTCCTTTATTGGGCTCTCACATTCTGGGCCATTATTTACCTACTCTAATGACACCAGTGCCTGATACCAGACAACTAGGGACAGCTCCTATGCCCTTGAGCCTGCTGAGGTTATTTAAACCAGCCAGTCTTAAGCACCACCAGTTCCTCCCACAGAAATGCAATAGAGGCTCTTCCCTACGTTCCACCCTTCCCCCACCCCTAACAGACCTTGGTGCTTCCTCTTGTGGCTCTCCATGTGCCCCCTCCTCTTGGGATATGTGAGTGTACTAAACTATCTCTTCAATGGAAATTGTCTCCTGATCTTACCATACCTAAATAACAATATAACCTACATTTCAGGGCTTCCCTGGTGGCTCAGTGGTTGAGAATCTGCCTGCCAATGCAGGAGACACGGGTTCGAGCCCTGGTCTGGGAAGATCCCACATGCCGCGGAACTAGGCCCGTGAGCCACAACTACTGAGCCTGCGCGTCTGGAGCCTGTGCTCCGCAACAAGAGAGGCCGCGATAGTGAGAGGCCCGCGCACCACGATGAAGAGTGGCCCCTGCTTGCCGCAACTAGAGAAAGCCCTCGCGCAGAAACGAAGACCCAAGACAGCAAAAATAAATAAATTAATTAATAAACTCCTACCCCCAACATCTAAAAAAAAAAACCTACATTTTAAAAGACCAGGTAAGAAGTCTGGGTACACTGAAAGCACCATGCTGGAGGGACCACATGTAGACATGACATAGAGAGGGAAGGAGATGCCCAAGGAGACCCAGCTGATGTTGCAGCCTTCTTAACCCAGGTGCTAGATATGTGTGGGAGCCTTTGAGAAGACCCCTGCTCCAGCCACCTTCTGACTGCAACCTCATGGATGACCCTTAGCAAGGGCTGCCAGTCAATTCCCGTGAGAGGTAATTATAAAGAATGACTATTATTTTGTATCGCTCAGTTTGGATGGTTTGTTACAGAGTCAAAGGTATCTGAAACAGGAGGCATGATCAAAGTCATGGTTCTGCTGATTTCATTCCTGTTCCCTCTGACTGCTGAATCACTGTTCATGTCTTTTAGGATCATTTAATTCCTGAAATTTGAAATTCCTCCAGTTCTAGCAAGATTCTATAGACTGCCCCTACCCCACTACCCCAGAGCACCAGTAATAGCCCTCTTGTATCACTTGGTGCAATGCCTCAAAGAAAATATCTAAAACTATTTAGAAATATTTCTAGGGGCACCAGGATAAAATTCAGAGCTCAGTGTGGCCAATAAGAAAAAAAAGGAGAGGGGAGAAAATGAAAATGAGACAAACCAGGGTTTCAAAGAAAATTGAGGATCTGGAGAGCCTTCAAGTCTTTTGATTTATATTTAAACATTTCTCGAGATTGAAGTCTTGATTAGCCCAGTCCTTTCAAGTCCTGCCTCAGCCCTGATTTATGGGAAGGCCAGGCCAGAGCAAAATGAAAGCAAAATGAGGTATTCTTTAAAATTACCTTGGAACACTTGAAGGAGGGCACAAGTGCTAACATGGAGATTAAAAAGGAAGTGATGAGATGGGCTTCTGAAGCCCTCGATATGCAGGCATCTGGAGTGTGGGGAGGGGGGCCTGTGAAGGGTGGGCTACAAATCTCCGCAGGTGAGACTCCTGCAGGACGCTTTGTTTGGCATGCTCCCCATAGAATGAGCTCTCTATCAAACAGTGCATCTGAGGGCCCAGGCTGGCATTCTGATTTATTGACCCTTCCTTCATTAGCTGGAAGGGAGAAATTTCTAGCATGGAGAGAATGACAGGATTGTGGAGGAAGCAGACTGATTGGCAGTGGATTATAACAGTACAATCCAGACCCACAGCAGGTCAGGGGCTGAATCACCTTTAGACCCAGGCAAGAGGAGCCTTTGATCCAGGCTCCTTACTTTGCCCCCTTCCAGCCACACCTTCCACCTAGGCAAGAAACCCACAGGACTACAAAGACATGCTCATTTGTAGCCCACTGTCCTCTTCTAGACTTCACCTTGGGTACCTGGGATCTGTAATTCCCTGACCAAATGGCTCCAAGCCCACTCCCAGGGGCTGCATGGGCCTCCTCTTTGGTTCATCTTTCTGAGGACAGACCACGCAGGTGCTGTGTCCCTCCCAAGACTTGAGGGTTGGCCGGGTGGTGGCTATTTATAGGAGGAGGAGCTGGGACACATGGTCTGGGATGTTCACATGCACGTGCACAAGGCCCTTAAAATGTGAATGGAGCCAAGGGTGGGAAGAGGAAAGAGATATAGGCCGGAGCCTGGACCCTATACCTCCTTAGGCTTTGGTACAGAAAACTGAGTATTCTAAATTCAAACTTGGTTTTCCAGGTTGATATAAAGGTATATCTGTGAATGGAGGAGGAGGGGACATATTGTATTGAATATCTGACGTTTGTTATCTTGATGTATAACTCTGACCTATGTAGCCATATGGCGCACATGGGCCTCCATATGCACTCTTGCCTTGACCTGCAAATGTTAGGAGAGGGTCTGTGCAAAGGGCGGAGACAGAGCATGACTTTAGTCTATTGTGTCAACTGCAGGGAGCTCAGCCTTTCTCCAGCCTTCTCCCTTGAGGGTAGGATGGTATGTGTGCGATGGTGTTGCTTTCAATTTTAGTATCTCTCATAAATCTTCTCAGCTCAAGGGTCAGCAAAGGCTCCTCTCATATGGGAAAAGCTCTGAAGACCTACGGAACATCCTACAACTATCCTCTTTGCCTCCATGAACCTTCTGTGTGTAAGTATAAACTTCTTCACTGCTTCTCCCTACTCTCCTCTACTACACACACACACACACACACACACACACACACACACACACACACGTGAGCAGGTTCCTTCCTCTCAGTTTACTCATGACACATTCTTTCTCAGATATCATTCCTCCTGCTCTCCACGCATCCAAATCTTACCCAGTTTTAAAGATTTAGTTCAGGGTGGGCTTCCCTGGTGGCACAGTGGTAGAGAGTCCGCCTGCCGATGCAGGGGACACGGGTTCGTGCCCCGGTCCGGGAAGATCCCACATGCTGCGGAGCGGCTTGGCCCGTGAGCCATGGCTGCTGAGCCTGTGCATCCGGAGCCTGTGCTCCGCAGTGGGAAAGGCCAAAACGATCTAGTTCAAGTTGAACTTCTTAAACTTTTTTTATCCATTAATTAATTCATTGAATAACTAATCGGTGAAACTCTGGCATGTACCAATTCCTGGGTTACAGCCATGAAGATCTATCTATCTATTTTCTATCTATCTATCTATCTATCTTTCTTTCTTTCTTTGTTTTTACTTCAACTCACCCTGATCTTGATTTTCCTAATTTCTTCTTCGTATAACATTATTGTGACTAAATTTTAACAAAATTTCTACATTGCTCTCCAAATTTTCTTAGTTGTAGATTTTGTATCTGAAACTAGATCACATATTTCTCACGAGCAGGAACTCTCTGTTGGGCTACTTTCATATTCCACTCCTTGGTCAGCAGAGTATAATGATAAAAAGTTGATATGCAGCAAAGTTCAACTGATTAAGTGACAGGCAGATTGGTGGAGCGATCAGTTGATTAGCTGCCAACCTCCCTCCCGCATAAAGAAATTTGCAAAGAGCTCAGGTGGTCTGGCTTCCATTCTCCCCTTGCCATTTTTTTTTTAAAATCATTCCATTGGTTTATTTCTATTCCATTATGCATCCATCATGCTAGAATTTATTTCAACCCCTTTGAACATATTGATATTTTGGCTTGAAGTCTTAATAAGAATGATTTCTTTATTACAAATTTGAGTTTTTATTTGCAATTTATAACAAATTACTCTCATAGACAAGCATATGTTGAAATAAATAGGCCCAGTCATTTATTATTTCTTATTATTTCCATATGACTTTGGTTTAAGTTTCTAACAGAATCTCTGTTTCTATCTGTTTTTCTTCTAGGAAATATCTTGTATTAGAACAGTTGTTTCAAAAGTGTGAGCCAGTACCCATCTGTGAACCAGTATCCATCTGATGGGTACTGCTGATAGCCAATACCCATCAGCACCACCCAGATCTACTAGTTGAACAAGCCCTTCAGGTGATTCTGATGTATGATAAAGTCTGAGAACCTCTCTATTAGTTGAAAAATACTGAGCTGGCAGTGGAGACCCTGAATTTTGGTTCTGCCGCTTTTATTAAAAGCCTGTGTGACTCACTCTAAGTCTTAATTTCCTCATGCCAGTTTTTCTGTCTGTCTTGGTATATTTGGGGATAAAGATGGACTATTCTCATTTTAGTTTTCTGGACTGGTGACATGGTGAAAATAACAACGCTATTTACAAGGTTTTCTAAAGATCAAATAATTCATTGCATGTACACTCTAGCAGCATTCTTTTAAAAATCTCTCAGAATTCTCAAGGGAGCCCAGATTCTTATTATATTACATTGGATTCACAATCAAGAAATCTTGGTTTCTACCACATGTAGGTGTTACAGCCCATTGGGGAACGCACACTCACTTGGCCATATAGTGTATTTGAAGTGTCAGAATAAATGCTACATGTGATGGACAATAAACTCAAAGAGAAAACAGCTTCTGAGAGCTGGCATGGTCACACAGAATGCTACATGTCAAAGATGGGTTTTGAGTTGAGACTTAAAGATAAGCTGTGGAGAGACAGATAGTGAGGAAGGGCACTTTTGATCAGCCCAGGTGGGTGAATGCCAGGATTAAATATATAGACTAAAATGGGCTTGCAGATGGGAACCATCTACCAGCAGTTGGGTCTCTGTTGAGGGATGAGTGAAAGTTTGAAAAGGGTGTTGGGGCCAGGTATTGAGGGTCTTATTAGTGGGCAAAGGAATCTGGAAACTCCGAGTGAGAAAACTGGCATAATAGGTCACTGGTAATATTTTAGATTTTTCTAAGGTCAAAGGGATATTCAATTGGTGTTGCGTTGGGGGCATCTGATCACATACTTTCAGGAAAGAAGACTGAGGAAAGAGGAAAGAGTCTGAGGCCTGAACCCTTGAAACTTATCTTGGAATCTACCTTGGCTGGCTCCATGGAGCCAGTCTATGTGTTTAACTCCTAATAGTTTTAAAGACTAGTCTAACCACAAAATTTCAGATACCCCAGAGGAAAGGGAGCAAGTTCATCACAGCAGTGGTTCTCAATCTTGGCTACATATTAGAATCACAGGGGAGCTTTAAGAAATCCATATCTGGACCCTACCTCAGGGAAGTTCGCTGGTAGCCTAGTGGTTAGGATTCTGGGCTTTCACTGCCATGGCATGGTTCAGTCCCTGGTCAGGGAACTGAGATCCCATGAGCTGCATGGTGTGGCCAAAAAAAAAAAAAAAAAGATAAAAATGAAAAGCAAATGGATCCTACCCCAGAGATCTAGATTTAATTAGTCCAGCATGGGGTCCATGCACTGTTATATTTTCAAAGCTCCCCAGGTGGTTCTCATGTGCAGCTGGGGTTGTAAACTGCTGCCCCAGGAGGGTCCAGCACAGATAGTGTTCAATGAGGAAATGTTTCTGTTGCTTCAGATATCAGTTGTCTCTGAGTTTTGGTGGCTTTTCAAATAATGGAGCAGATTGCCATGGTCTTGGCAGGCTGGGGAGTCTGGCAGACATAAGTGATCTTGGCTGGCATATTAAAAAATATGGACCCAGAAAAGAAAAGAGAAGGTATGGTGGAGCAGTAGAAAGGACTCTGGGTGTAGGCATCTGAAGACTTCCATATAATGCCTAATAACCAGTCAGGAGCTACAGATCAGGACTGTAATTGTAAAAATGTTGTCCAATTTCTTAGACTTTATAACTATCACATGTTTGTTTTTTTATACTCCTCTGTGTATCCCCATAGAATTTACCAGTAAATCTTTAGAATTGAAAAAGGATGGCAAGCCTGTTGTCAGGGTCTGAAAGGAAAAATGGAAGGCTTTGTGGCATAACATCTTGAATGGCAGGAACCCACAGGCCAGGCCTGGGTATGGACAGCTGTCAAGAGAATAAAAAGAACAGGGCTGCCAGGAAGAAAGCCAGCTGGGAACAGAAGTCCCTCGTGGCTCCCTTGTATTTAAAAGTGCAACTTACACAATGCTCAGCACACAGAATTTATTAAATAAATGATTGTCAAGTTGACATGTGTTCTAGTCCTGGCTTCCATTCCTTCCGGATTGTGTATCCTTGAGCATGTTTTTCATTCATAGAGCTCTGCTTCCTCCTCTGTAAAGTGGGATAAATCACTTCTTAATTTCCAGTCTTCAGGAAGTGCCCCATAGGCTCGGGCAAATAAACTAATGAACTTCAAGGAGCCTAGGGTTAGAGCTTAAAGTGACATGTCTTTGATGACACCATTTCCCCAAAGTCTCAAGTTTGAGCTTAAAAATTCATATACTATGTGCCTTCATTCATTCATCAAAATTTTCCTGAGTATCTACTATATGCATGGCACTACTGTAGCACTTGGGAGTCAACAAAGAACAACAACAATAAAAAGACCCTGGTTTTGTGTTGTTTCTACTCTAGTGGAGGGAGATAGGGTAAATTCCTTAATTTATCTGCATTTGTTAATATAGAAACAAGGAAACACTTACATCTTCCAATTTCTTAACACCCTCTTTGCCCTTGCTTCACAATTCTGGTGTCAAACGGCGCTGTAGGAGGCTCCATGGCCCAGGTCCCTGGCCCTTCGTGTGATACTGCCAAAAGTCCCAGGAGATTCTTGTGAGGATCAATTAAAATGATGGCGTCACACTACTTGCAGACTTCAACACAATGTAAATATGAAGGATGGCTACTTTTTATAAGAATTTTATAATTCCAAGTTACTAATGTACTGTGTGCCAGAAAACAGTGGACTCTGAGTAAGCTGTGAATTCTCTAAACTGCTGTTCTACTCTCCTGTCACTCTCAGACCCCAGTATTTGGGTACATGTAGGCATGGTTGGTCTTAGAGTAGGAAGTTGCCCAGGCAGTCTGCTTTGGGAGATGAGAGGAAGGACCTCTGCCATGGTTCTTTAAGATCCATTATTTGGGTTAAGTGCCAACTATATAATCCAAAAAAAGATTCATTTCAAGGTGAGAGTGAGGTGAGGGTTTGGGGAGACTGCAGATTGGGTCTTCAAGAACATGTAAGATGTCATGGAATTTTAGAGCCAAAAGGCAGCCCAGAGTGGTTAAGTGACAAGTTCAAGATCACACAGCTAAAAGGGGTGTTGCTGGGACAAGAACAGGGTGCTGTGCTCTTCCTATACTTCCTCTCTATTAAGAGATATTAACCACACACCAGCTCATGTCAATCCCTCACCAGCTGGTTCCCCTCAATGGCACACTTGCTACAGGATGAAAGATACTTTGTTCCTGCTTATCTGGAACAAATTGATACAGTTCCAATTCTTTCTTCATTCTTGACAACACTATAATTTAGCACAGAAAAGAATGATGAGAAAGAATCAAATAGTCTTGTAGTTTTAAAGACCAATGCATGGATTTTAGTCAAGCTCTCTTGATTAAGGGTGGAGGTGGGTGGGCTGCAAACTGAAGCCTGAAGAAGGCACATGATGGGCTCAAGGTCACACAGCTGGTTAGCTGGTGGAGGGGCTGGGAACCAAGGACTCCTGACTTCCACCCCAGAGCTCTATCTCCCACTGTCATTGAGAGTCGGTAAGGGTGTGGACCAGTACTCTTGGTAGACAGATTATTTAATGAGCCAAATTATTTTACCATAATGGCATGAGCATTTCACAGTAAATCAGGTCTGTTGTCATTACCGCATGCCTAATTACCCACATTTAGCCAGCCAAAGTAAACTTTCCTCTTGAAATCCCTATTTTATAGAATACTGATTTCCCAGATATATTGCAATGTGGCTAACGCTTGCCAGGGATGAGATATGAAGTCTGGGCTAAATATACCTTGAGTTGCTTTTATAGCATTTGATTCCTAAATCTTGAATTTGATTTTGTAAGGAGGAAGCTCATAGTGGATTCTAAAGGAATAGGGAAGTATAGAATTGGTATATTAATTAATCATTCAGACTAGAGCAGAGATTGATTCAAGGCTTAGAGGTGATTTTTATTTCAAATAGGGAAGCATTTGAGAGCATTTACAGGCTGTTGACAAGGAACAAGTGGAGAGGGAGGCATGAACACAGGAGAAGGGAAGGGTGGATCATTGAGAGTAGAGCCCCTGAGCGTTGGTGGGTGGATTGGATGTGGACAGGAGGAAGGCACCACATTTTCTCAGACTCGAGGTAAGGGTGAGAGAAGATAGAAATACATAGAAGATTGAAGGTGTTTGTAGAGAGGCAGTTGAGATGGGGGCAGGGGGTCATGAGGGATGCAGGTGAAGCCTGATGCCCTCCTGACTAATGAAATGTTGCAAGTGCATTGTGGCTGGAATAAGCGCCTGAGTTTTAAGGGGAACTTGGGGAGATGAGCATTTCCTCCCTCTCCCATCAACCTAATTAAAATCCTACTCAGACTCCTGGAAGTGCTCTCAGACCATGCCAGCTTGTGATAAATTCTTCTTTCACTGCATCTGGCACTTACCACCAGTTCTGTAACATTCAGAATATGACCATGCACATCCCTTTATTACTCTCGTCTCATCCAAGATCTCCCTCCACTCCAAGTGTCTCTGTACCAGTCAGGGTAGCTTAGGTTGTGCTGCAGTGACAGCCCCCCCATATCTCTGTGGATTAAAAAACTAGGCTTATTTCTTCCTCATACTAAATGTCTGACGTGGTTTATGGGGGTTAGGGGTGGTGGGCTCTGATCAACGTTGTTCTTCAGAGACTCAGGCTGATGAAGCAGCTGGTCTTCATGCCAAAGATAAGAGAACATTTGTGAGGTCTTGCCTCAGCAATGAGATGTTCTGGCTTGGAAGTGACACGACGCTTTTGCTCACAACTCATTGGCTGGAACTCTACGCTCCACAGACAGCAGGAAGAGTAATCCTACTACACGCCTTGGATGCGGGAGGCCCATGCATATTTAACCAACAGTGCTAATGACTGCCACAGTCCTCCAGCCAGACAACATGCTCTCTGAAGGCAAGGCCATGCCGGGCTCCTGCTTCTTGGTAGAGGTGCCGTATTGGGCAGCCACAGTGCCAGGCACGAGAAGTGGTGTGCCAGCCACACCCACAGAGCTCACCAATCAGCATGGCCCCACGGCCACAGGCCACAAAATGCAGAAGGCAGACAAGGCAGGGAATGGGTGGGGCAAGGTCCTGTTGGGGGTGGCAATGGAAGGGAAGGGTTTGGGGACATGAGCAACAAGCAGTAAGACAGAGAAAGGAGGCTGCCCATTATCATGGGGGCACTGACGCTGCCATTGTGAGAGGCCCAGTCCCCCAGCACCTCTCAGGAGCAGAAGCTGGGCATCCTGTGAGTGTCTGGCTGAGGGGATGAGGACAGCTCAACACCCACCCTGGTTCAACTGCAGTAATTAGTGTCAGGACACTGGAAGGACAAGCCTGGGTCAAGCCCTGTGATTCTGAGGGGCAGGTTCTGAGAGACCATAGCTTCCCTTCTCCATGTCCTCATTGCTCTCTTCTAAAGACCGTGGCTTGGGTCTGTTATTCACGAATTATCTACACTTACTTGGTTTTTTTTTTTTTTTTTCTTAAACAGGCCTCCTCTTGACATAACTGACCACTTTGACTTTGAACTCAACAACTCTCCAATGAAATGGTTGGCAAAGGTGGAGGCCCAGAAGGCAAGCAGCTGGCTCAGAGCAGGGCAGCGAGGCCCAGGGGTCCTGCCTTCGCACATGCCCTGTGTGCCTCACACTCGCCCAGCTAACCCCCAGACACAGCTTAGCTTTTTCAGAAGTAGAGTAAAAATAAGCTCAGGCTTCTGCATGTAAGGGACACTCTGAGTCATTCCGAAGTTTTCAGGCATCCTAGGTGTTGAATAAGACAGAGAAACTGCCCCCTGCTCAAGGACAACAGCTCAAAACCGGCAGATGGATCTGCCTGTCCAGCCAGCTTGCTCTCTGTCAGCCAGGGGCCCTTTAAGATTCAAGAACTTGGAGGTAAGGAGGTCAAATGCAGGCCAGTGGAAGTTTCCACACTCCGTGTGTCTGGGCCAGTGTCTCTGTCTATCTCTGCTGGGAAGGGTGGGCCCTGTTCCCACAGGCCTGAGATTTATGACTTCAGTCTGGGAGAAGGCGTTGGCCTTTACTTCTTGGCATGAACAATGGTAAACAGAGTTACGAAGAAAATTTGGAACTGGTATCCCTCAGCCTGTGTCAGGCTAACTCTCTGGTCCTTTCTCTCCTTGTGAGTTGCACACACACACACACACACACACACACACACACACACACATGCTATGTGCACATACACCAGCTGTAAAATGAGACAGAACAATAGAGTAGTTGACATTTAGATTTTCTCAAATACTCAACCCAAATCAGTCACCAGACTCCCATTGACCACTAAAAGATGCATCTTTAGTGTTACATGAAAATACCTTGAAAACACACACACACACACACACACACACACACACACATTCTGAAAACCTTTCACCTTGCCCCCTCCCCCTCTCTGGTATCTCTCGCAAACCTGACCTTCTGAGCAAAGCTGGAAGTATTCTCTGCCTGCCCTGTCCTGCAGTTATCTGCTAATGGAGATAGAATCTCCTGTCCCTGAGATTTTTCCTTTAATACACTGAAATATTAAAAGGCGAAAGCAGCAAGTATTGAAGGTTCATGTGGAGATTAAACAAGAGTCAAAGATCGGTAGCTGACTGGCTGGAGCCTTAATTGTCAGGATAGGGACAGCCACGGGGAGGACGTCTGGCCAGATCAAGGAGGCAGTGACGTGGACGTGTGTGTGTGTGTGTGTGTGTGTGTGTGTGTGTGGTATATGTGTGTTATGTATGTGTGTGTGTCAGAGATAGCAGGGAGAGGGCTGACATCAGCTTTCTGTTTAGAGGGTTTTTAAATGGTCCCATGTTTTAGGGGGTTTGGTCAATGTTCTGTGCTTATGAGAGCATTATCCCACTTTTCTCCATTGAGGGCAGTAGATCATAGTGGTTAAGACACAGGCTCTGAAAGCAGACCCTCTGAATTGAAATCCTGCCTCTGCTACTTCTACCTGTGTGGCTTGGTCAAACACCTTCACTTCTCTAAGCCTCAGTTTCCTTGCCTATAAAATGGGCATGATCAAAGAATTACCGTTATAGGGTTGAGAACGCTGAGTGCCTAGCACAGGGCTAGAAATCTAAAGTTACTATTATTCCTTTACTTTCTACCTGAACTGATATTGGAGTTATTCCACATTCTTGTTTCCTCACCTGAAACAATGCATAAATCACCTAGAGTTCTTACTTCTGAGACAGAAATGACCCCCACCTACTTTGTTTCCTTAAGGAAGCAGTACACAAAACACCACTACTCTGCCACTGAAGCAAAAGGCACATCTCCCCTGAACTCAACGCCCACCTGGCACCCAGTGCCTGTGGCTTTAAATGGGGACAGGGTAAGAGGGCAGGGCTGGCTGGTTGATTTACGGCAACAGTGACCCTCAGGAGGAGGCAGGATGACTGTAGGCTCACCTGCATCTTTCCTGTGCTGAGAAGGGTGCTCTCTGTGGAGAAGCAGGTCAGGATGCGCTGGTCCAGCCCTGGAAAGGAGTCCAAGCTGGGGTGTGAAGTGGAGGAGAACACCTTGGACGTGGTGTCGGGAGGCCTGGTGTGGCTCTGGGTTCTACCCTTGACCACCTGTGGAAGCTGGGCCCAGCTCCCTCACCTTCCTGGGCCTCAGAGTCCTCCTCATGTGACGGATTGATGTCCACCATCACGCCAGGCTGATCCCCCTGCAGACCTCATGCTGATCCCTTACTACTTTCCTCCCTGCACGTGCTCACATGGCCACATGACACATGCCCAAGCATACAGGCTCACAGAGGCACAGGTACACGCGCGCACACACACACACACACACACACACACAGTTGCACTCCTCTTCACCATCTGAATCAGGTCAAGGTCCACCTCCTGCCTTCCTGGGCTCCATCACACCCTGACCACCTACTTGTCTACACCTCAACGGCAGTCCCACACCAAGTCCCTTCAGTTTCCTTGTCATGTTTGCGTTTTGTGTAGTCCTGTGCTCTTTTTATGTCTCCAGATGCATAGTTAGTTAATTCAAGGTCCTCTCCCCAGATCTTCCATAGTGTGCAGAAGTAAATTTTCTGTGATGCTAATGACACTTCAACTTCAGGGCCCCCATCAGCACAGTGTGTTTTCATGGTCATACATTTTCGTGTAGCTGGTGAATGTAAAATATATCAGTTATAATCTGTTAATATCACTGTTTCTTTCACCTCTGATTTATCCCCCTCATACTATCCTCATTTTGGTGGCATCAGAGTGTCCCCTTTGGAAACTACCTAAGGGGCAGTTGAGTTGGGGGTGTGTTGGTTTGGGTTTAGTGGGACATATTTACATGGTGTTTAGTCGATTCTCTTGTAAGTTGCATGTGGCTAGCTGTCACTGTGGGGGAAGTCTTCAAGGAACACCCTGCTTCCCTGTGCAGACAGACTCTGTGTGGGCCACAGAGGGAGACCTGAGTGAGCATGTCCTATGGTGCCGGGACATGGAAGTGCACGGAGAATGGGAGAGTATAACACATACAGAGCCAGAAGCCAGTAGGTGGGTTGGAGATTCCTCCAATCGTCAGGTCTGTGGGCAGAGGATTCTGTTCCCATCACTGCCTCCTTAAAATGAAAGCTCTCTTTTGTCAGGAATGTATTTGATCATGCAAAGTAATATAATCATAAATGCATGATTCATTTTGTTTCTTTTTTGATGGGAATTACTGACATCGAATTTATCAGAATTCTCATGTTTAAATGTCTTGCTGATTTGACAGGAAATAGTGACATTGACGGAGACAACATAAAACTCATTATACGCCACTACAATGAGGACTTGGATGACAATCTGGTAGTAAGTTTCATAAATTCACAGAGTATCTTAGATTTGTTGCTGAAAAAGAGAAGTTGAAATGCCCTGAAATCTCATAGTTCATGCATGAAAGATACTTGACAGAGGTTTTTCCAAAGTTGATAACAATTCTGGAAATTCACGTGGCATTACCAATGACAAATTGTGAGACGGAAAGAAACCTTTTCAAACCGTGAATAATAAAATACAAAATTGGATCAACTTGTTAGAGGAGAGACTGAATTATCTTTGTATTCTATCTATAAAAATGAGATTGAAAAATGATACTCATTTAAAGAGATGATCAAAGAGTTTGTCGCTAAAAAAAAAGTAGGAAGAAAAGTATTACACATGAGTGTCAGACAGTTATTTTAGATTTTGTGATGCCTGGAATTTGTCAGCTTTTTAAAATTTGTAATTTGTTGTGACTGCTTTTTCTCTTTATAAATATAATCTCACCTTCAAACATAATTTGTATTTGGAATTTTGAATGCTTTTTCTTCAAAAGGGTCCCCCAAATTGTAAAATTTTCTGACCCCCCCAAGCTGGGTCTGCCCTATGTACCCCTTGGCCCAGCTAGGAGCTCCCTCGCACAGCTGTTCCTAGGCCTGTGGCTGCCAGCAGGAGGTCTGCATGTGGGACAGGGTCTGGGTGGCACTGACAAGGGCACCCACGGTGAGCCGGTGGGGAACACGGGCCTGGCTGACATCACACATCCTTGGAGACCATCTAACTCTAATTCTAAAAGGGACAAAAGTTTTGTTACGCTGCCTGTGAGGGCCCAAACCTTTCCACCAACAGTCTGGTCAGGGCCTGGCTGGGCCCTGCCAGCCCCCCTGTGTTTCCTTTTAATAAAATTTAATGTTTTCATTTTCAAAGACCTAGAAAATCCAAACACTTTTTAAAAGCCCTAAGGAACTATAAAAATTAATAGCACAGGGTTAATTTCTTTTTCAGTGGCGACTCAATTAAACCTGCCAAAGTCAGACTGTGATTTAAACTCACCACTGGCAGAGGGACCTGAGCGGAGCAGGCGAACATGGTATGAAACAATAATATTTACCAATTACCCTCTTGGATGTTTCCCACCCGGGCCCCTTCCCTCTGGGGAAAATTTTTTCCTTCCCTCCCTCCTCTCGAGGGCCCAGAGGTCAGCATCCCTAATTGTTTTCTCCTTGAATGGTCACATTGCTATCAACAAGTGACTGAACTTCTTCCCTGCTCAGGGTAATGGAAAAATACCACCCGGGCTGGCTGCCCTAGGCAACAGGCCACGTGGACACCATCCCGCATGTGGGCCTGAGCTCAACTTTGAAAATGAGAGAGCGGCTCCCGCTCATCTCAGCCAGGCATTCCAGCCAAACCAGACATCTCACATTCCACACTTAGTCCTGCCCCAGGGCACTTGCTCCTAAGGTTCCCTTGCCAGGAATGCCCTCTCTCCTGTTCATGAGCACTTAGCCCTGAGCACTTCAATCTTATATTTTCTCTGAGGCCCTGATCAAGATCAAGTTCTTTTAAGAAAGCTTTCCTGATAAAATCCATCTCCGTGTAGATTTTCCACTTAATCTCACTGCCTTCAGCTCCTCTGTATTGAGTCAACTTCGCATTATCTCTTAATTGCATATGGGCTGTCTGCATCTGTCCTAGAGTTTTTAACACACACACTTCTAACAGGCTTATCCCTACATCCAGACTGTAAGCTCCTCCAAGGCGGGAACTCTTCTGGGTGCATCCTTTGTATTTAGTTCGGTGTTTTGCGTGGGATAGAGGCTTAATAATTGCATTTGGACTGGAATGGAGAGTCTCAGCATTTTCTCTACAACAGGATAGTGACCTGTGTGCCTCGGGAAATAGGATTTCAATGCAACATTGTTTGCATAGAAAAAATAAAAAATATAATAATAAATAACAAAAAAATAAAAAAAAATCTGAGCAAAATGTCCATCAATGGGGAACAGATAAGAAGAATATGGTATATGATAACATGCTCTAGAGCAATTAAAATAAAGAATATGGAGTTGAGTTATCAATATATATAGATTCCCAGAACAGAAATGTTGAGTGAAACAGGCAAACTGTAGAACAATATGTTGGTTAAGATACAATTTATGTAGATTGAATGCCACGTAAACCAATACCACACAGCGTTTTATGGAGCCATGTGAATATATCCATGTATGAACACAGAGGTGAGAAAGAAATACGTGTAAATCTTGGTAGGGCTTGCCTCTTCAGAGGGAGGGGAGAGAATGGGGAACGGGACCCCAGACTGTTTAATTCCTTCTAGATATTTTCTTCTCATTATAAAAATCTGAAGCAAATAAGAGAATGTTAACATTTGCTAGATTGGCTTGGTGAGTACATGGCTGTCCATGAGGTAGCGACTGGAGAGGTGTCCTCTTAGTGGGCTGCCTCTCTTCCCAGCCCAGTCCCGGACCCCATTTCCCAGCCTCCTCAGTAGTGAGTTGCAGCTACGTGACCTCGGTCTGGCTGGGGCATGTGGGCTACAGGGACAGATACCACTTCTTGTCTTGGCCCTGGAACACCTGGGCTGGGTCGGCAGCAAACCAGTCATTGACTTTGCTGTGACCTCCCAAGGGAGCTTCCCCAGACTCTGCTGGGCTGCAGGGAACAGGAAGAGGGAGGGAAGATGACCACTGAGCAAAGTCCAGGGACCTTGGCGGCCTGCAAGATGAGGGTGAAGTCTCCAGTTGCTGGCTGGGCCCCCAGACAGGCCCTCCACCCTTTTTTCATCTTGCCTGGCTTCCTCACTGTCCCCAAAACATACCTCACTCGTTCCTGACCTGCTCCCCATCCGGATGTCCCCCTGCAGTGCTCTGAACCATAAACGTCTTCTGCCTGGCCCAGGCCCTGCCTGTGACTCCACATGCCACCTTTCCCCTTCCCCTCCAGTCCTCAGAACTCCTATCTGCACTGCCTGTTTGGCTTTAACTGCAAACTGCTCTGTGCTGTCGCTTCTGTCTTGGTGACAGGGAAGATGCCTTATCTTTGTATCGCTCTGTCAGGGAAGGACCTAAGTTGACTGGTTCTGTGCTGAGCAAAGGGACGAGAATACCAGAGCCTAATCCGGTGTCCTCTGCAAGTCTGATGGGCCTACTCCACATTGTTCAGAATTTCCAGAGTCGGCGTAAAAGAGATCCTTCCTGGAGAGGGGTGGGGACAAGCAGGACTGGAAGAGAGAGCGAAGCATGGAAGGCCCTACGAGGAGATTTAGGGACAAGCGTTCCGAACCTGAGGCTAAGGCTGAGGTTCATTCTCATTTCAGAGAAGATCAAGGTTATCTCCAGCCAGGGTTTCTTAACCCTTCTCTGGAGGGACATTGGATCAGATCCCATAGAATGCAGGGGTGTTGTTTCTTTCAGAGGCAGCTGGGAAGGTGAGGAGACATCAGGAATCAGCACCCTAGTCGTCAGCCAGTCTTAGGAGAAGAGAAGACTCAGGGGAGAGGATGGGAGGCCATGGTTGGGAAGGAGAGGGAACTGGGCTAAGCCCCAGGGGTTTAAAGGTAGAGAGGCAGGTGGGGGGAGGGGGGAGACCAGGGTGGAGAGGAAGTCCTGGCAGCGGGGATGGGGTCCTCATCTGTGGGGTAGCAATGGTAAGTTACAGATTTTTTTGACCTTTTATTTTTTGGACAAAGCCATTTAGCGTCCCTGAGACTCAGGTTTCTTATTTTTAGAAAAGGCATGATACAACTCTGCTGGGCTGCTGAGATGTAAACAAGTAAAATATGTGAAAGTGTTTATCGACCCCAAGTGCTATACAAATAAATGCCATCAGTGTGACAGCACGATGGACGCCAGACCAACGCAGGCCAGTCTGAAGGAATAGGCGAGCGACAAGTGAGTGAAAGACCTTGGAGGGGCATGGCTCACAGTTGGTCTAGAGACCCAGGGTGGGGATATGCGGGCAGAGGAAGACTCTATAGACACTGATGGTTCAAGCACTCCCATCAGAGCTCAGGACTGAGTCGACTCCACAGAGGACATGGGAAACAGAGCAGCCCCTTGGATTTTAGTAATCTGGTCAAATGGCACACAGAGCACCAAGGCCACATGTTTAGAAGATAACCAGCAATCATAAAGTTAATTAGGAAAGACCCAGAATCAAATCCAGGATGGAAATACCTGGGAGGAGAATGTAAGGACCGGACACATTTTATACCACAGGGCTTCATGTATCTGGGATGCCCAACTTCCTAGTTCCCTGAGAAAGAATATCTGAACCTCTTAATTAGACCCTGGAACCTTCCACAAACCGGCCAGAAGGTCTTTCTGGTGTTTCCTCCCACTTTGGCTGCCCTGCACAGACCTCCTCTCTGCTGAGTGGAGCTGAGCACCCCAACCCACTTTAACACACCTTCTTGTTTCTCTCTTTCTAGTCCGCTCTGTTCCATCATCAGAGCCCCACCCAAACCCCATCTTCTTGCCACTGGGTTAAGGGGTTCAACTTCACCTGCACCTTTTGCTCTCCACCACTCTACTCTCCCATTCCTAAGCTTCGGAATGCTCAGTGCCTCCACCTCCGCCTGACTCAATATTCCTTGACTAGCATCGTGGCTGTTTCACAGTGCCTCACCTTTTCTTTTACACTGTTAAGTTCTCTGAAGACACTGATTATTTTGGTTTATAATTCAGTGTGTCCTTTAATCCACCTAGGAAAGTACTGGGCACATAGGGAAACCAAAAATATTTGATGACTTTTTGGGAAGATAGAGTCCTTAGTGACCAACTAACACCTTGTCCCTTGGTGTCTGTGACCAAATGGACACTTGGGAATTAGAACTTTTCATGCTCTCCAAGGTGCAAGCGTTAACACGTGACCATCACCTGGCTTCAGCTCCCACCTCCCTATACCCCGTCCCCCTATCCCAGTGAGGCTAGACTCATTACTGTTCCCTACATAACATGTAGCACCTCTGTGATCCTGCCATGGTGACGCTGCCTTTGTGGCTTCTTCTCTCCTCTACACCCCTTCAATTCCTAACCACTTCCTCCAGCTCTTGAGAAACAAGCTCACGCCCAAGGTGGTTGCCCAGAGGCTGTCTTCCTCAGCACGATTCCTTTCTCATTTCCACCTTCTCTGCATTGTGCCTGATACTCGAGGTCTTGCAGTTCCACTGGGGTGGGGTCGAGTAAACCAGATTCATAGATTAACACCATTCGAGGCAAGGTCATCCTAGTGACACAAGGCATGGCTATTCAAGGAGGTGAGCTCTCTTCCAGGTGGGGTCCTGGGATTCACAGAGTGTGTGGTGCTTGATCTGAGCCTTGAGGCAGGGTTTGGACTGGTGAAGGAGAGAGAAAGAGAGATGTGGAAGCGAGAGGGCAAAAAGTGCTGGGAAAAGTGAACTAACAGAGTGGCTGGAAAGGATTGTAAGAGATGGGTCAAAAAGGTAGATGGTGGGCCAGGATTGGGAATTACGCATACTGACAAAGTATTTATACCTGAAGTGTTTCTGAGTGCCCACCTTGTGCTGGGCCAGGGACAATCAGATTGGTTTATGCCTGTGTCACTCTTGGAAATACCCAAATCGTCAGACACAGGCTGAATTCACTCTTACAGCCCACTGGGAGTTGGGAAGAGGGCATCCTCATAGGTCCATACCCATGTGGGTCTGGGGATAGTCTCACCTATGTGCCTTACCTGCTTTAGGAGTGTGAATGGTCTCTAGGCAAGAGTAACTAAGTGGGCAAGAAACTATGGCTGGGCTCCCAGTGCTTCAAAGAGAGAAAGCTCTCCAGACAAAACAGGCAAAAGTAGGAGAGGAAGCCACACTGGGGTGATGCTTACCCACAGACCCCAGACCCAATAAGTGGGGCCTCTGACATGTCTTATGAAGGCAAGAACTTCTCATGGCCATAATTCAAGTCCAGAGATGCTGGGAATTGGGACCCTGAAAGAAACAGTGTTGGGGACATTTTGGGGGGACAACAGGAGACTGTGAATCAAACCCAACTGCTCCAGGCTGTTTCCAAATACCTTTTCCTTAGGAAGTTATGTGTGCACAGCTTTAGTCCCTGAAGCTGTGGCATGACAGGGCTGGCAGGAAAGTAAATGCAAACTTAGACATGTTAACAGGGCTCGCAGCCTGCCTGAGTGTACACCTCCTTTTTAAGAGAGACACTGGCACAGGGAACATCCAGATCGAGGTGGCAGGAACTGTTAGGGAAGAGAAATGGGAGGCATGGGGAAATGATGATGGGGGTGAGAGATGGAGAGCACAGCACTGTGGTTGTCACATATCTAGTGAACTGTCATCTGGGTGAGAGCTTCTCCTTTTGTGGGTAGTACTCCCATGGGGGCAGAAGTAGGCATTTAGAGGGTGCAGGTTTCCCAACAAGAACTGAACTACCAGCGAAGGTGCTGTCTGAACTAGTATTGTCTGCTCTTTTCTTAAAACTTATGGGTGGGGCCTGATGCTATATTTCATTATAGCAGAAAGCTGGCTGCGCTCAGGTCTGCAGATATGTCATTTTGGGCTTATTTGGAACATGTGGGGAATGCTTTCTTTGGTAAGAGTATTTTAAAGAATTCTCATGTGTATAAACTTTTTATACTTATTATTGGTAAAAGCATGCAGAAGCCTATGCTCTCAAGAGTGGGAAAGTGACACAAACATCGCCCTCTATGGGTGTTAAATGTGAGGGGTCGACTCTAAGCAGAAATAACTGCCTACGTCATTTTCGGCACACACGCTCAACTCATCCTGAATGTGACCACACACAGATTGCATATAATGTAGAATTCCAAACAGCAGGGAAATCACACAACACATATTATCTCATTTAATCCCCATGATAATCCCATGATGGGGAGTACTACTATCTTCATTTTATAGAAAAGGAAACCAAGACATAGAAAGGTTAAGTAAATTGGCCTTCTCTGGTCACTTCTCTGGTAGATGGCTGAGGTAGGACTTGAGCCCAAGGCTGCTTGAAGGTCTTAGTTTCTATGTTTTACTGGAGGTATCTAATGAGACGGTGTAGAGTGTCTTGTACAGGCACTGATGGGGAATTTCTGTCTCACGGGTAGGGGTGGATAGGCTTCCTTTCACCTCTACAGGTCTATGGTCTGGCCTCCGGGGTTTTCAGGCAAACACTGAAACGTATGCTAAGTTCAGGGCCATGCCCTCCACACCCCTGTGCAATGTCAAAGATGCAGTGTCGGGCAGGCGGAGAAACAGACACAAAGGCCAGGAAGGTGAAGTTTGATTATAATTCCCTGACTCCCTGTTCTCGCTGCAATGTGTTCTTACTATCCCTTTAAGTTTTTTTAAAAAAATAAATTTATTTATTTATGGCTGTGTTGGGTCTTCATTGTTGTGCGCAGGCTTTCTCTAGTTGCGGTGAGCAGGGGCTACTCTTCGTTGCGGTTCGCGGGCTTCTCATTGTTGTCGCTTTTGTTGTTGCGGAGCACGGGTTCTAGGCACGCAGGCTTCAGTAGTCGTGGCACACGGGCTCAGTAGTTGTGGCTCGTGGGCTGTAGTTGCTCCGCGGCATGTGGGATCTTCCCGGGCCAGGGCTCGAACCTGTGTCCTTTGCATTGACAGGCAGATTCTTAACCACTGAGTCACCAGGGAAGCCCTGTCCCTTTAAATTTACCTTAGTCCCTGGGAACCTGAGAAGCTGATCTGTCTGATCAGTGTGGGAACATGAAACAGCCCAATGAAAAAGATTGGAGTTGGGAACTTCAAATCCCTCTACTCAGAGTTTCTCAGCCTTTTTTTTTGCAGTACGCGGGCCTCTCACTGTTGTGGCCTTTCCCATTGTGGAGCACAGGCTCCGGACGCGCAGGCTCAGCGGCCATGGCTCACGGGCCCAGCTGCTCCGCGGCATGTGGGATCTTCCTGGACCGGGGCACGAACCCATGTCCCCTGCATCGGCAGGTGGACTCTCAACCACTGCGCCACCAGGGAAGCCCTCAGCCTTTTTTTGATCCATGATAATATAAATCCCCCTCCTTCCCTGGGAGATCTAGAGATGCTCTGATTTTTGCTGGGATGGAAAGTGCCCATTTTGAATTCTAAGGTCAGTTTATGAATCCTCACCAGCCAGGAAGATTTGGTCGAGCATTTATTTCTGTGGATTATATTAAGGAAGTCTCTTGTATCAATATTAGGAGCAGATTCTTCAGTTTTCCAAACTAAAACTACATTATACTATTGAATGGTCTTTCTCAAACCACAAATGCTACCTTCTCCCCTCCCCATGGAATTTGATTTACCCCCTTGGAAAGACCTGCTGCCCTTTCCCTCTGCCCTCACATTGACATCACTGGTCTAGTGTAACCCTTATAGCTGAGAAACCAGAGATATGAATTAATTTGGTCATAGTCACAAAATGACTTATTCAGCCCATTCATTCAGTTCTAGTCAACAAATATTTATTGAGCAAATACTATGTGCCTGGGATCCCAAAGGTAGCTGGTGCATCTGCATTTTCAAATCTATGTCAGGAGAGGGGACCCCTTGACCACAGGACTGAATGTTTAGTGGTAGAACTTGGTACTGGTGGGGTACATTCTTTTAGTTGGGAATCTTCCAGGTGCCACTAAAATCTCACACCATATACAAATGTCTGCCCAGTCAATGCAGAAAGGGCCGGTCCTGTGTGGATACCCAGTTTTGAAGTTGGCAAAAATGAGAAGGATTAGAGACCTCTCCCTAAAGTCACGGCATCTCTCTGCCTCCCCTTTCTTGTCAACACCCACTCCTCCTTGGATTTGGTCTTATACCCTGCCTGCTGTTTCCTTTGTTGTTTTTTCATCCCCACCAAGGTGGGTAGAAGGGCGCCCCCGTTATTTCCTCCTATCACCCCCCACCCCATCCTTCCCAGCACAAGGTTCCATTCTTCATTAATAGCGTTTTAAAGCCAGCACGGAGCTGTTTTCCAGATGTGGCCATGCGCAGACAGTAATTGTGCTCTGTGATCCCTTCCAGCTGCTCCCATCGCTTGCCAACACACTGCCCCCACCCCCACCTTGCAGCCCCAGGAGTCCATGTTTGGGGGCTGCAAATTAGGGCAAACGTTGTAAAATGATCATGTGCTACACACAGCCTTCCCCACAAGAATTATGGACTTTATAACTGAGCTAATTGGCATTAGGTCTTGCCTGAAAGGTCAAGAGAGTGGCAGAGAAACAGGATCTTTGTAAATTGATCTGCTGGTCCCCCACTCCTTCCCCACAGCTCCCTTTCCCATTTTGAAATATGGCCTACCTGCCCTGTGGAATAGCTGACTCTTGTAAATTACTGCTTTGACTGTATAGGACTGTGACACATTGTTTCACATCATGTGGAAGGCAGTGGGGATGTTGAAGGGGTGCATAGTTATACCCTGCAAATTCTTCTAGCAAACCACAAGCTTCAGCTTTCATAACACCTTGGTGAAGCAGGGCATTGTAATGCTCTTGACCTTCAAATCAAGCATAATTTATCCAAAGGGAGCATACAGGCTTTGGATGGAATATTTATTTACTTATTGCTCCAAATACTTGAGTTTCTTATGAATGATTTTGCCTTTATATTGTTTCTCATATGGGAACACTCCTATGGCCTTTTTTCATCTCCTACATTGTTTTAAGCATGTTAGAGGCAGGGTTCAAGGTCGACTTTAGGAAGGAAAGAAAGTTGTCTTTCTGGAATCAGAGATACTACATTTTTATCTATACCTTGTGTGGGTCTTTCTGGATATGGTTATAAAATGTCTATCCTCTGCTATCTGGTGCTCATGATTAGGGGTTAAGCATTGAAAGTCCCTGTTAAAGCATATATAGTATCTGGGAAGAATAACTGATTTACCTTGTGGTTCTTACCCCTCCCCCCTTCTTTTTCTTAGTAAAGGACCATTGAGAAGTGAATGGAAGCTGACTTTAAATAGTACACGCTCACTGATATTTTGCTTACAGTTTTGGGCTGTTTTTGGATCTTTCGAATCCTACCTGTGGATCAATTCCAAGTCATGAATCCCTGCTCAGTTATCATTGCCATTGCCACCCTGGCCCACATAAGCTTATTGGAGCCTTCTATCAGAGGTCTGAGGAAGCAGGGCTTAGGCTGGCCAGAGCAACGGGAAAGGTGAGAGAGTGAAGTTTCAGTGCTCAATTTTGGGGTGACAATGTGGGGAGGAGGTCTGAAATCATCTACTCATTGAATAGTCTGCAGACCTAATAAACAGTGCAACTCACAGGCATCTGCTAGGGCTCTCTCAGATGTATGTAAATGCTGCTGAAATGTGAATATTCATTTGGAAATGTGGACCTTAAGTGTTTGCCTGATCAACAGATATCAAAATGGTAACTGTTGGGCTTCCCTGGTGGCGCAGTGGTTGAGAGTCTGCCTGCCGATGCAGGGTACACGGGTTCGTGCCCCAGTCTGGGAGGATCCCACATGCCGCGGAGCGGCTGGGCCAGTGAGCCATGGCTGCTGAGCCTGCGCGTCCGGAGCCTGTGCTCCGCAACGGGAGAGGCCACAACAGTGAGAGGCCCGCGTACCGCAAAACAAAAAAAAAAAAAAAAGGTAACTGTTATCATGCTGGGAGGTTATTTAATGCAAAAATGGGGTCTTTGAGCTGGGAAGTTTGGGAGCCCCTGTCTACCCTATTACTGATCCAGGTCCCATCACATCTCACCTTGATTACTACTGTTACCTGAGCATGCTTCTCCCTCACGTCCCTTCCCCCACACTCTAGCCAGGTGGTGCTCTTAAGATGTCAGATCCTCCTCAGCTTAAACCCTCCCATGGCTGCCATCTTGCTCCAGGTCAAAGCCTTGCCATGGCCTCCTGCTCTGGCCTCATCTGTTATTATTCTCCCCTTTGCTCTCTTCAACCCAGCCCAAGACCCAGCCCCCAACCCCAGCCCCCAGCTTCTCCTCAAACATGTAGGCCCAGCTACCACCCACAACTTTCTCACTTGCTGCTATCCTCTGCCCATAAGTGCACCTGTCCCAGGTGTTCCAGTGGCTGGTCTCCCTCCCCCCTCCAGGTTGCTGTCATCCCTCACTGGAGCCACCTTCCCTCGCACCTCGTCTAACACAGCTCCCGCCACCACCAGCTCTCCTGGTCCCTCTTCCTTGTTTTACTTCCTCTACAGCACCCAGCACCTCCTGACTTCATATTTATTTGTGTTTGACCATATCTCCCCCACAGACTACCAGCTCCTTGAGAACAGGACCTTTGTCTGGGGTGTCCACTGCTGAATCCTTAGTGTGTGATAGGCAAACAGTGTGTACTTAGGCGATCTGTACTCTATGAGTGAGGACCCAGCTCCAGGGCACTGGGGGACTAAGAAAGGAGGAGGGAAAACCACGCACATGAGGGGAGGAGAGAAGCCTGGGGGATGGAAGAGCCAGCCACGCTTGGTGCCCACTTTGTGGTAAGGGCACCAGGAGTTACTCGCCTGGTCCGTAAGTGGAGAAGACGCCCTTGCCTCTCCCATCTGACAGTCACACAGGGTTTGCTAGGGTCCATTTCACTCTCCTCTCTCTGCTGTACCTTTCAAGCTCAAGACAAGGCTGAGCTGATGATGATGGACATATATGGACCAGAGCCTGGTACTGGGAGCCCTGTAAAGGTCACGGATCTGCCACAAACAAATTATTTCACTTTTCTGGGTCTTGTTTTTAAATCTACAAGATGAAAGGATTTGTCTTGAAAATCTCAAAATCTAAGTGTTTGATTTTATTATGAATTGGGATATCAGATGCAAATTAACTCCAAGCCCTTTTAAGAATGCTATGCAGTAATACTTACTGCACTGCCAGGGACCCTTGAGAAAAATGCCAAATCTGTGACTGTGCTCCCCTTTACCCACCTCTCTGAAGGCACCCCTTTGTGCACAGCTGCATAGGGGCTGCTTCCTCTGCAGAGCCTGCCCGGGAGCCCCAGCCTCTGCCTCCTCACGGGTCCTTGACTCCCACGTGAGGCAGCTTCAGCACTGCCCACCCTGACTCGGACTTAGCGGGCAGCCAACCCCACCACCCACAATACCTGAGTGTCTCTTTATTCACCCGATGACCTCCTCTGTTCCCAGTATCATATCTATCTGCCATTTGGGGTCAGAAGGCATTGCTTCCTCTTGGTGGTTAACCCTGACCCTGGGGGAAGCAGGGAGAGAGGACATCACTGGGAAGTGTCTGTAGTAGCCTTGGGGAGAGAGTGAAGAAATGAGATTGACAAGGGGCAGAGCGGGTCACATGAAGCCTCTCGAGGGTGTTCGGTCCACCCTGACCTGACAGACAAGGCTGCTGAGAGCAAGAGAAGGGAGAGCAGGATCTCATGGTTGATAAGAACGAGCTGGACACGGAGCCTGGCTGTACGGGAGCCGGCATGGTAGACATAACCCTCACCTCAGGTCCCCAGCATCCTTCACACACGTAAACACAAGGAGCCGTTAAGGCTCCTTTTGAACCAACAAAGCAACAGTACCTTTTGTTAATACTTCTCTGCCTTGCCCTCGATGGTGTGGCATGTGAAGAAAGGCACACTCGTTTTTCTTCAGCTGGAATTGAGCCCTCAGCCCCAGTCCAGTCCATAGGCCAGACCCTGAGACAGATCCCCTCACTTGTTTCTCCTTGGGGTTGGTCCTGACCCTGGGGTCCCTTGAGTCCACTTGGAGAGACCTTCCTGTTGTGCTTGTCACTGAGAGTCACTGCTGTGTATAAACCCATGGCCCCATCCTCTTCATCCTCCCACCATTAAATGGGAAGGCCAAACTGGATGGGCCACAAGTAAGTGAGTCCTTTCTAGAACTCAGTCTTCCCTGATGTCACAGTGTTGTGACTTGTGTCCTCTGTCATGTTGTGACTTGTGTCCTCTGGCTAATATGCACCTAGCATACTGCCCAGCCAAGTCCATATTGTCCAGGAAACCATGGCACACATCATATATGAATGTGGTCCCTAATCACCAGGACCTATTACCCAGGGCAGAAAGCACTGTCTCCGTTTAGGGTCAGAGCTCACCTCAGGGTCTCCTGCCTGGACCTTTGACCTTCTGGACCTTGGACCACAGAACAACTAGCCAAGAGCTTCTGTCAATCATTCCTGTTCTACATGATTCCTCTGGAATTTAGTCTCCTGGGGGATGTAGACCCATGTCCTTCCTGTTTTTTACCTACTTGTGCCTGTCTGCTCTTTGGCACTGGAGCCCTAGCATGCTTGCTTCATCGTGCTCTGGTGGCCTGGCTGCCTTCTGTGGGCGGCTCATTCCTGCAGCCTCTACAGCATAGTGTGACAAAAGGTCAGTGTTCCAGAAGGTGGTAGTCACATGGATAAAGTGAGCTTCCACATAGGGCTCCTCTTCCATCTCTGGGGTGAAATGCAGATGGCAGTAAACGTGGGTAAACCCAGCCTGCCCCAGGAAAGCCAGTCTGGCAAACTCCACAGCTGTCAGACACCCAGACGTACCAACCTTCAAAGTCACCACCCTGCCCTCCTCCAGGGCCGTCTTCTCCACAATGAGCACACACGCACCACTATACCCTTCAGATAGTTTCTGCTTCCTGATGTCTTCGTCCCACAGCCCCACACCTAGCCCTCAAGTTGACCCATCTCCCTTCCCTCTCTACCAACACAAGGGAAGAAACGCCTGAGAATTTGCTTCAGGCTGGGCTAACACGGAGGGTCAGCCCTGGCAGAGTCTTGTGAGCAGGGAGCCTCCTCAAATGGTCTGGGTGCTACTGCTCCAGAAGAGGTAGGTCTCTTCTTGTCGGGAAGCTCTGAGCCCTGGACCCCATCTGCGGCAGCTCTGGGCTTTGCACATCACACTGAGACTTTTCCTGAAGAGGTTTTCACAAGTTCCGAGCAGTCCTGGGTATTGGGGAGTTGAAATTATTTTTACCCATGTGCAGCTGAAATAGCCATCTGCCGTCACACCGCCCAATTCCTCACTGTGTTTAAAATCCATCTGGAGGCCTTATTTTTTCTTCAGTTCTTCATATTAAAAAAAAAAAAACAGCTCCTTGGTGCGAAGAAAGGTATCATATCTTCATGTCTTTTCTGCCTGCAGTGGAATCTGTCCTACAGTAGAGGATAGATTTAGAGCTACTCGTTGCTTGTTCCAAGCCATATTGATTAATTACTGGTTCTAGGCCCACTGGTGTCCCTTATTCTAGGACTGCCTATCTATCTTGTTTATCTAAATAAATTCCAAAGCCCAGTTCATGTTACCTCCTCCATGGAGCCTTCCCTATTACTCTAGTCCTCACTCCTCTGATACCTCCATGGCAGAAATAGTTCCTTAGAATAGTCCTTCATTTTCTTCTTTTGCTGCAGCTGTGTTGCCTTTGTACCTCTCAGCTTGGTGACACCTGGGCTTTGCCTCATGTTGATCTTGCAGCTGCCGTAGAACTTACCCTGGAAGAGCCCTCAATCAAGTCTTAGGTTGTCCCATAACTCCTTTTCTTCCTTCAAGGCTCCTCAGATCCTTGAACAGCTCAGATTTTCACCCCATTCAGACTCTTATGTCAATTAAATTATTTGAATTCAGTATGGTGCACATGCTCTTTTTGCTTTGCCAAAGGTCTCCACAAGCCCTAGAGTGTGGAGATAACATCACACACCCCATCACTTACATAATGACCAGTTCAAGGGAGATGCTCAATGAATGATTTTGATTTAAATTAAGATGGTGATGATGATGGAACCATTCAATTAATAAACATCTGCTAGGATCCTAATAAGTGTCAGGCCCCTTAGTTGCTGGGGATTGAGTAATGAATAAATCACATTTCCTACCTTCAAAGAGCTCACAGTCTAGTGGAAGAGATAGATGGGGAACATCCCAGCATTTCAATGTGATTTCAGAGTAGAGAGCAATGAACTCATTACAGGCTTTAAGATTTTTTGATGTTAGAACTTGAAGTTTCAGGAAAAGGATGCAAGAAGGCACAGAAATGGGAAGAGTCTGATGGATTCAAGGAGCAGCTGTGGTTCTGTATGGCTGGGGCAGTGCTGACAGGTTGGCCTAGAAAGGTACGAGGGCCAGGGCAAGGAACCCTACCCTGCTCAGCTAGAGACTCCCACCCCAGCTTTCCTTGGTCATTTCTTCCAGATGCATTGAGTGCAGATATCTATCTAAATTTCTCTTTGGTAACGAGGTCTATGGATTTGTCCTCTATGAAGTGGGACTTCCCTTGATTCACCTTAAATTGTTCATTTCCATCTTGCTATGGGATTTGGTATAATTGGTCAAGCTCCCCTGATTGCTATCAGTGTTCTTCTTCTTCTTTTTTTTTTTAATAATCAATTTATTCGGCCACGCCACACGTGGCATGTGGTGTGGGATCTTAGTTCCCTGACTAGGGATCGGACCAGCGCCCCCTGCAGTGGAAGCGTGGAGTCTTAACCACTGGCCCACCAGGGAAGTCCCTGGTGATGTGTTCTTTAAAAAAAAGACACATGTGGAAAAACATCTGGAAACTAGTGTTCTGAGATATATCCATCTATCTCCTTCATGACTTTGGACAATTTTTTTAACTCCTCTGAGCCAAAGTCTTTTCACCTGATAAATAGGGAAAATAACAATAGACCCACCTAGTGTATTAGATGGTTATGAAGCTCAATTATAACAATAGATGCAAAAAAGCCTTGAAATACATAAAACTCAGTACAAACACAAGGGCTTATTACCTTGACGGAAGGAGACAGATGAGCTTTCCTCTTCTGAAAACTCCTTTGCCAGGCTGTACAAATTTCAGGGAGGTCCCCTGGTCTCCCATAGCAACCTGCCCAATCATCCCACTGGCATTTTTGCCTCCACATAAGGTGGCACTAACTCATTAAGCATAACAAATGACCCACACTCCATTGGGCTATAGATGGAAAGCTGCAAGGTGGAACAGATCTCTTCCCCTCTGCTTACCTCCCTCTCCCTTTTCATGTTAACAAGTGTCTCTGGAACATGCTGTCTCCTGTCTGGGGAAGGCAGAGCTGTGGCCGTGCAGAGCTGGCGTGCGGGAGTTTGGAAGGCAGCTGCTCCAGCCTTCTTCTCAAATGCTTCCCACACCTCAGCTGGCTCTGGCCCTGCCATGCTTGTGGCACATCTGAATATCAATTGTTTGCATAAATTGTAAGCGCAACAAATCATAGCCCTTCATTTGAGGCACAGGAGTTTATTGGCTCCAGGTATCCACTGGGGGCAAAGCATCAATGGATCAGAAGCCAAGTTCCTATTTCTCTACCTGCTCCAATCTAAAGAATGGTAAAGGAGCCACTGTGGTCGTATTTCCAGCCCTTGGTCCATTTTACTTCCACTCAAGGTTCAAGATATATCCCAAATCCTGGCTGTGTAGCACAGGGAATTGGCTGTGTAGGAAGAAAGATGGGGGTGAGGCAGAGCTTTGGCACTATTACAGGACCGATCAAGAGTGTTGCTCTCTCTTCTCTCCCTGGGGTCCCTTTTCACCTTTGTCTGGCTGCCTAGGGATTTACAATTCCCACTGTAGATGTCCCAGCATGCCATCCAGGCCTGTCCCCATAGTAGCCCAGGGTCTTAGGCCCTGGCTCCATTTAGGTTATCATCAAGGAGTAGAAAGTTTGCCAAATGATGAGGCTGGAGACCTGCTTTTCACTTCCAGGTTAAGTGACGTCATCCATCAAAGCTCCAGTCTGTGTGCAATGAGAGCCCTGTGTTGGGGTTAACTGACTCCATCCGGCTCTAAAGTTTGTGAACCCTTTACTTCCTTCCTGTACTAATCTTTCCTCGTCAAAAATCATTTTTCCTGTCGTCATTTCTCTCAGCACCTTGTCCATCACTGAAGGAAATCTTGGTCATACGCTATTGGGAAAAGCTAATAGGGACATTGTGGCAGCCTCAGCCCCACCCTCTCACTCCGTCCCCAGCCCTGAGCCCAGGACGAGAGCAACCTCAGGCCAGCTTCCTCCTTTCTGAGAGCACCCCTGGACCCCTAGCTCTGCATCCACTACCCCTACTGGATCATCTCTGGTTGTTTTGACTCTGACAATTTCACCTCCCACAAACAGATTATAGAGTTCCCTGACAGCTGTAATCAAGTTGGCACCATGCTGAGCCCTTGGAATGTTCTCAATCACAATATTTTGAATGATTGATTAGTCAGAAAAGACTCCAATTTCTGGTTTACAAAGTCTTATTTGGATCCATTTTCCTACCTACCCTGTCCATCTTTCAGTCTTAGCCTGTCCACCCCAGGCCAATCCCCACCAGGGCCCTCTGGCCCTCATAGACTTTCTCGTTATCCATCTGCTATGCAGCCCTTCTGGTATCCAAAGTCCTCTTCTACAAGAAGTCTTCCTATAGGCCTGATCAATCAATACACAGTGGGCTTCAACTTTTTTTCTTAATTAAAATTCCTCATAGTTACATATATATTTTAACAGGGCACTTTCGTGGAGGTTATCTCCATTTTTCCTTTCGTAGACATTATCACCCCCATTTTAAAAGTGAATAAAATGAGGATCGAAGCTGTCGTCAGGGGGCCCACAAGGCGCAGGGCAGGGAATCATGCAGTTCCTGGGTTCCAAGCTAAGAGCTGTATCAGGTGCAGCATAGGCTGTGAAACTCAAGTATCTGGGGGGCTTGTGGCCATCCCCATTGGCTGGCTTAGTGTATTCTAGAGAGCTTGCTTCCCACTTCATAGCTCTCTGGAGATACCCAAGTGGTATCTTCAGAGAAATCTCTGCAGGATGAGACAGACTAGGAGGGGATTGGAGGCATGAAGCATGGGGCATTTCAGGGACACAAAGTCAGGCTTTAAATGTCCCTGAGAAAATTCTCCCTGAGAGTACATGTTACATGTGGAAACCTAGCCCTCTAATGCTCAAAGCAATGGGTCACTAACCATGATGAAGACCAGAAAGAAACCCTTCTTCTTCTTAAGCCAAAATCAATAGCGATTTTTCTTTTCATTTTCCATTTGCTTAGCTCAGGTGGCAATAGTCTTGGCTTTGTTACTCTATGAACCGGTTGCTCTGGTAGCTGCCTCTACCCAGGACAAGAATCCCTGGACCTCCTGTCCAGTATTCTAATCAGAAGGGGGTTAGAAAGTGCCTCCTGTTCAGGGAGGCTCAAAAGGATCCAGGGACCATGATAGGAAATGGATTAGTTCCTGGGATAAGAAGGCTGGACATAGACTGCTGTGTCTTCCCTACGTTTTTGACCAACAGCAAGAGCAGAGAGCCTATAGGAAGCAATGGAAATCCAGGTGCATCTTGCTTTGAGGACATCCAACAGCATCCAGGAGAACAAATAAAATTAATGGCTATCATTGAGAACTTAAAATATCAGACACTGTACAAAGCATTTACCTAGATTGTGTTATTTTTATCTTCATCGCAACCTCATGAGATAGGTTCTATTTTTATTCCCATTATACAGATGAGGAAACTGAGTCACAGAAGTTTAAGTAATATGCCCGAAGTCAACAACTAGTCAATGGGGGATTTAAAATCAGTCTGGCTTCAAAGCCAGACTTAAGTCTTAAGCTCTTTGGCTTTTCAGGACTCAGACAAGTTCTTTTGTAAAAGAATCTGTCCACAGACTCCTTTTCCACAGCAAGAGCTCTCCTGTTCCAGGGCTGTTGACTGCTGTGGCCAGAGCCTGTACCACAGGTAGAGGAAGCTTCAGGCAAAGAGAAGTAAAAGCATAGTCCTGTGCTTTTAGAGATTCAATTTGATTGGATTTGCTTCGTTGTGATTTGATTTGATTGAACTCAGTTCCCACAAATTCAGTGCTACTTGTGTGTCAGGAAGTTTTCTCTGTCTTGGGGATTCTCAAATTAAACTTAGTCAATCCAGAAATAATTTTCAAAAGGCTTGAAAGTATGGTTAATCTGACTCAGCAATTCTTTTTCTAGGAGTTTATTCTAAGAACATAATCTTGAATGTATGGGAATATTAGCTATGAAGAAGCTTCTCTTTGTTTATTAAATAGTGAAGGGCAATGTAAATGTCTCAGGGATAGCTGACAGACACTAGACGTAGCTAATACAGGCATTACAGGCTGTAGAGACATAGTGGCCATGTGGGTTGATACCAGTCAGGCAGGAGTGAAACCACACAGTGCATTATCTTTCAGTCTACAAGGAGTATGCCAAAGGTATCCAAGCTTTGTCTCAGTAATATTTTTTACAGCACCCCTAGGCCAAAATAAACGCCTCATAGTTAGGTTTAAGTATGTAGGTCCAAGAAAACTAGTTAGTATTTAAGTCCTAACAACTTAGTAGCTGTTTGAAAAAAATATTACACATAAATTGAAAGAAAAATAATATTTATATTTTATTCTTAAATAATCCTAATTATTTACTAATAGGATATATGCACCTGTTGGGCATTGTTCAATTAGTCAAACCTTGGAATCGGGTTGGATATCACCACCCTCATTTCCTGTTCCACATGGATTTTTGTGTGGTACTTTCTTTTGCAGGTATGACGATATCATATGAACTCCCACAAGCCCGTAGTTCGTACAGTATCTGGCAGGATTAGGTATCACGGTGTGTTCCTTGATAATTAAAAATATCCTTCAGCACCTTTGTGAGTTCCCTGTGGCACCCTGGAGTTCCTGGGCACACAGTTTGGGGACTGCAGAAATATGTTCTCTTCCATTTTGTTGAAAAAAACTACCTTCTTTATTTGTCCCTTTTGGTCTAGCTTTTGATAGACATATGCGTACACGATGGATTTCTCTTCTTTCTTGACTGTAGCCAAAGATAATCAGTTTAAGAGCAGGATAAACAGCAACTCACCCACAGCTTCAGTTTTGGGGAGGCTGGGGCACAAGCTCCACCTAAAGAGGGCAGCTTCCACCCTGCTCCATCCATAAGGCCTGATGGGAATGTTTTAAAGGTCATGTTTTAAAGGATAGCAGAAAATACAGACTTTTTATGTGAAGCCTCCCAATATTCAGATACTGGCAACTAATTTTAACATATTATTTATATATATTGTGTAGGTCAGTACTATGCTGCCCCAAACAAAAGCATGTCTGTAGGTGGTGTTTTGCTTGAGAGTCACCAGTTTGGGACACAACGAGTTATTATGTAACTGTTGAAAATGACATTATTAATAAACACATGATCACAAGAACACATACTCATGAAATATTTAGTAAAAAAAAAAGATGACTAACAAAAAATCATGATACCATTCTCATAAAAACCCTTTATGGATAGTGAGGGCACTAAAAGGATATATAACCAAGTGGTTAAAATGGTTATTTATGGATAGGGAATCTTGGATGATTTTAATATTTTTCTTTTTTGCTTCTCTGTATTTTCTAAATTATTTTTACAATAACCAATGCACCTAAAATTTTTATTTGGTTTTGTTTTGCATTCTTTTAAAGAAAGAAACCTAGAACAATTTCTATAAAGAAGACATTATTAATCAAAAACACAAATACAAATCAAAGTCATGTAAGAAATGGTCCCTGGTTTTATAGGAGCTTATTAATGAGTGGGACAGAGATAACATGTATTACTAGCGATGTATTAACTGACAAAACAAAGGGGAGAGTTGCATGATTCTATCTAAGTTGCTCAACGGGCTCAGAATAGGAAGAGAATCGGAGGGTGGAATGGTCATGGAAGGAAGCTGTATGTGGGGTCCCCGAGACTACCTCCAGGTTCAGTGATTCAGGATTCAGCATATAGCTGCACTCAGGACTAAGATTTATTACAGCAAAAGAATGCAAAGCAAAAACAGCAATGGGAAAAGACACATGACGCAAGGTCTGGAGGAAATCAGGAGTGAGCTTCCAGAGTCCTCTCCCAGTGCAGTCACACAGAGCATGCTTAATTCCTCTAGCATGGAATTGTGACAACACATGTGAAGTGTCATCTGCCAGGGAAGCTCATTAGAGATGCAGAGATCAGGGTATTTACTGGGGATGGTCACGTAGACACCCTCTGCCTAGCACATACCATAATTTCAGACCCCCAGAGGGAAGCAGGTGTTCACCATAAATTGCATTGTTTGTACACCATTTTAGGCATAGGAAGCCAGGCTTAACAGTTAGGAATGGTGGGAACATTCCGAAAACACATTCCGAAACATTCCAAGTTCCCAAATGCCAGCCAAAGGCCAACCTTGCAAGCAGGTCTTTCTGAAGATGGTGATCTCAGGCCTCTAAGTTATCTCTTTTCTGCACAGAAACCTTCATGGGGGAGGTGCGATATGAGCAGGGCCATGATTTAGGAAAGAGGAGAGAAAAGGGAAAAGTGTTCTAGGTGTTCACAAAATACTCACAAAACCAAACTTCTCTTCAGAAATCAGAGAACCTTAAACTTAAAAAGGGTCATAAAAGTCATTTAGTCTAGTATTTTCCAAAGGGCAAGCATATACCCTAGTGGTATGCAGAATGATTTTAGGCTGTCTATAGATGAATATTTCATATTTTAATGTTTATATATTTATTTTGATATGCAGTTATATATAATATAAAATTAATAATACAATATTTTAGAATATATTATAGATACTATGTATACATATATGTGTGTATATCTATATCTAGCTAGCTAGCTAGCTATCATCTTCATAAAACCCTGCTACTGTAGATATTATTAGGGTAAGTCTAACTTTAAAAAGTGGTTCAATTTAAAGATAAATATTAAATTACAAATATTAAATAATATTAAATAAATAACAGCCCAGAGGTCAGAGGCCATGTCTACTCCCTGTGGGCAGTACAGTGAGCAAATACCTTTCACCCTTGAGATACTGGCATTGCTGAGTTAGCCTGATTTCTCTTTTTTCCCCTTGCCCATCCTTCAGGAGAGGCAGTCCTTGGTGACGATATTTTGGCCCTGATTATCTACTCTCTGTTCTCCTGGGACTTCCAAAGCCACTAACTGCAGTTCTCAGCCATGCCCTCTGGGAATTCCTAGCCCACAGAGATTAGAAAGTTATTATTAAGCAGGGAAATATACCTTTGCAATAATCCTGGAGGCTATTTCAGGCAAGAAAGCTGAAAACTTAAGCTAGGCTTTCTGATTGTTGATGCCTGGGGGACCCAAAACCAAAAGACCCTTTTCTCTTTCATCTAACAAGCCCCGAGGACAGATGCACCTGGTAAAGCCTGTCAAAGAAGTGAGAGGCTGTCAGGAAGAGGGCTCTGCCTTTCAATGTTACTAATTCACTCAACACATCAGTACCTATTTTGTGTAGGCCCTGGGAACACAGCAGTGAACGTGGCACTCGTGACTCCCGTTCACGTGGAGATTATGTGTCATCAAGAAGCCTCAGCCATAGGCAAAGTAGACTGCCCAGTGGCCTCACACACCCTCACCTGCCTGGGGGCCTCTGCCAATTCTCTCCCTTCTTTCACATTTGAAAATCTAGACCTTCTCTCATCCACAAGGTTTGGATGTCACGGCCATCAGACAGGGTTGGATCTGGCTCTTAGACTCTCTCAGGTCTAGAATTACCTCTACTTACTTACACTGGGACCAACTTTTAAGACTCAAACAAAGTTCACCTTCTTCTGCAAGCCATTCTGTAGTGGAGACCCCAGAGAAGCCTGTCCTTCGTCAGTTCCCCAGTGGACACACGTCTGGTCCATTCCTTTCCCTGAGCAGCTAAGCTGGTGCCTGTAAACCTACCCCTTACAGATGGTTGATTGAACTAAGGTGGGCACCCGATCCAGGGCCAGCCTGTCTCCAGGCTGGTCAGGTACCTACAAGGGGCTCCTGGTTTGAGAGATTTGCCTAAAGGGCAAAGGTGACTTCAGTGGGCCGTGATTTTCAGTGGGCTGTGTGCTCATCAGGCTGTCGCGAGTGGGAGCAGAGAAGGACACACATATGCAGCGGAATCATGGGAGAAGCAGAACAGTGGCAAGAAGACCAAAGACTTCTGCAGCTTCGGGACACAAAATATCCCTGCCTCCCCAAAGGCCTTGGATCTCAATTCCCTTCGATTCTCATTTGTATTGTGGGTGAGGAGGCCCCACTGAGCTCGAGGCATCTTGAGCGCATGTTCCTCCCCGTGCGCAGGGCTGAGACGAGATTTCCTCCTTCTCCTCCAGTCCTGTCCCTTCCCTCTCACCATTCTCTCTCTCTTTCTTGCCTCTCTGGACTGGAACCCACCTGAATTCCTGATTCTTGGCTTCTTAATCTTAAAGGCTTTGTGAGGTTTCTGTTGTGTGCTCAGACCTGTGCCAGGTGCCAAGAGGGAACAGAAAGGAAGCAGGAGGCCCGGCCCGCCCCTTGGGGAGTTTCCACTCTGGCAGGACAGATAAGGCCCACGAGCACCGCTGGGCTTGGTAACTCCCCAAGCCAGCATCTGCCAGCAGGAGCCTGAGGAAGGGAACGAGCCTGCTCAAGGGGGCCACGAGGAAAGTGCTGGGGGAGCTGGGAGCGGGGGGCTGCTTCACCCTACAGTCCTTACCCTGCCATTAAATCTGGGGAAGCAAATGTATGTGCCAGGCAATTTTCCCTCTCAGTCACCTCATCAGGCTTGAATTGCCCAGGATTAAAAGAGAGAGAGAAAAAAAGGAAAGTCCTCATTATGTGGTTGGAAATCCTCATACCAGAGATAAAATTTTATGAGTTGCCTATTGCTCAGCACCCCGTATTTTTGACATTCCTTGTTTCACATACAGTATTTTAAACACATGAGACACAGACATTATTGTTTTTTGTATTTTTTTCCCCAGTCATTTTTTTTTTCTTTCTGTCATGGCTTAGTGGGTAGCTCTGAAGTTTTTAATACTGAAGGGCCCATTTCGTGTTATTTATTACCCTGCTTGTGTGAAAGCTGAGGCCTATAAATCGTCAACACAGGCCGTCTAATTCCAGCGATGGTGAGGTTTCGTCACATGTAATTAAAAGATCTCAAAGCCGTTGGAATGTAATGGATTTGGAAATGACACCATGGGGGTGCGGGGAGCAGGCCCAGGAAGAGGCAGCTGTATTTCAAAGGCTCTCTGGCGTGGTCTGGGATCGATGGGGCTGCCTGGTTGGGCTCCAGCGGGGCCGGCTGTCATGGGGTTAGAGGCAGGGTCTGGATGTGATCTGATGCTCAGTTCTGAGACCACTGCAGTTCCCACCTGTGTGGAGGTGCACCCAGCTCTTGGCCTCACAAACTCCTTCAGCCTGGCATGCCCAGGCCCCACCACTGATGGCAGTGAGCGTCCGTGTCCTGACAGGAGGGTTTCTAGAAGTGGGGAGTAACCCACCCTTAGAGATAGAGCCTGACCCGGAGATGAAGGGGAAGATCTTGGTTTCACCTTCCCCATAAGTACGGAGTACAATGGTCCTCTTATTTGTGGTCCCCAACTTTCTCCCTTAAGCTGTTTCTGTCTGTTCAGACCCCCATGGTCACCCTTCAGCGACTCTGTGTTGTTCTGTGAAGTTTCCTTGAATCCCCGCATCCACCGCTTCTCCTTCTGAGCCACAGGGCACCTTGTCTGCCCAGCTTTGGGTCAGTATGGTGCTGGTGTGTATTTGTTTACTTGCCGGCCTCCCCATTCTCATGAGTTCCTCAGGAAAAAGGACTATGTTTAAGTCGCCTCTGACCCCAGTGCCCTTATACAGGCCTGTCACATAGGAGGTAGGCAGCAACCGTGTGGTAGGAAGGAAGAGATGGAGGATAAAAAAGGAAAAAAGAAAGAAAGGAAAAGGGCAGAAGGAAAGAAGGAAGAAAGGAAGGAAGGGGGAAAGGGACTTTTGGTGATCTCTTTCCATCTCAGGGCTTTACAATAAGGCAACCAGATTCCAGGATGACCCCCAACTATCTCCACCTCCTGGAACCCAGATTCCATAGCACACCAGCGTTGCTGTGTGTGACCAGTGTCACGCAGTAGAAGTGTGGTTATGTCACTTCTGAGGTTAGGTTATGAAAAAAGACTGCAACTTCTGCCTTTTTTCCTCTTTCCTTTCTCGTGAATTAGTCACTGGGGGGAAGCGAGCTACCATGTTGTGTGAGCAGCCCTATAGAGAGGCCCACATGTCAGGGAACTGGAGCCTCTGGCCCACAGCCAACCAGGAACCGAGGCCTGACAGCAATGAGGGAATGAGCTTGGAAGTGGATGCTCCAGCCCCACGAAGCCTTGCAATGGCTGCACCTTGGCCGACAGCCTGACTGCAGTCTCACTAGGCTGCTCCCAGATTCCTGACCTCAGAAGCTGTACATGTAAATGAACGTTATTTTGGATTGCTAACTTTGGAATAGTGTGTTACACAGTGATAGATAACTAACACAAACACCATCTCTATGTTGATGACAACAAATATTTATTTCCAAGTCAGACCTCTCTGCTGAAGTCCAGAATCCTATGTCCAACTGCTTCCTTTACATCTTTGCCCTGCACTCCAAACTACACTCCTGGTCATTCTCTCTGCCTGCTTCCCCCACAGGTTTCCCCATCCCGGCTGGTGGCAGCTCTTACCTGGATGCTGACTACGACACCTACCTGCTTCTTGCCCCTCCCACTGCCACTGCAATCTATTCTCTATCCAGCAGCCAGTGACGCCAGTCAAATGTAAGTCAGATCGTGACACTTCAACTTCCCCAGGACAAGAACCAAAGTCCTTAAATAGCCCACAAGGTGTCACCTATTCCTCTCCGACCTCGTCTCCCATGCCTCTCCCCAACTGCCTCCTCTCACAGGGCCACGTGGGCCTTTTGTTGCCAGGCACACTCCCACTATAGGACTTTGCACTGACTCCTCTCTGTGTCTGGAATATTCCTCCCAGTTATCGACACAGCTCACTGCCTCACCTCCTTCAAGTCTTTGCTTCAACGTCCCCTTCTCTGTGAGGTCTACCTTGACAACCCTATTAAAACATGCAATGCAACTCCCTGAACCCCCAGGCTTTATTACTCTGCTTTCCAATCCCCCTTCTGCCCCCCATTTTACAAAACACTTAAAACCTTCAAATGTATTATATGATTTATTTTTTTAATGCTCACTGCTTGTTGTCATTATCTTCTAGTATATACAGTCCATGAGAGCAAGGATTTTTGGTGGTGGTTGTCTATTTTGTTCATTGTGAAATCCCCAGCAGCTAGAACAGAGTACCTAGAACTCTCTGCCTGGCACATAATGGTAGTCAATAAATACTTGTGGCAGAAGGGAAGGAAGGATGGCAGGAAGGGAGGGAAGCAGGGAAGGAAAGATAGATAGTGAAGGGAGGGAGCAAGGACAGTGTATGAGAACCCTTGCATTGTCATCTGAATTGTTGTTTAGTGGATGCAGTCCCTCTCCTTGTAAGGTCTGGACTGCAAGTTCTTTGAAGGCATGAGAGGATGACCTACCTACAGCATCCAGTGACAGGCCCTCCTGAGACCAGGGCTTAGGGAATGTACTTGATTGATCTGCCTTTGGCCATTTAGGAACCTCTGTTTCATTGCCCTCATAATCCAGCAGATCTGAATATTTCCACTCCTCTGGTCTTTAGCTGCTATTAACATCCAGCCCCTCTGCTTTTCTCACCTTTTAATGAGTTGAGTTGTGTCCTCCAAAAATATATGCTGAAGTCTCAACCCCCCAGTACCTTAGAATATGATGTTATTTGAAAATAGGATTGTGGCAGATGGAATTAACTAAGTTAAAATGAGGTCATACTAGAGAGGTGTGGACCCTGAACCCAATATGACTAATTGTCTTCATAAAAAGAGTACAGACACGTCGGGAGAAATGTCATGTGAAGACAGAGGCAGAGATTGAAGTGATGCATGTACAAGTCAAGGAATGCCAGAGACTGGTGACAACCACCAGAAGCCAGGAGAGAGGCGTGGAATGGATTTGTTTTCAGAGCCCTCAGAAGAAAGCAACTCTGCCAACACTTTGACTTCAGACTTTTAGCTTCCAAAACTGTGAAAGAATAAATTTCTGTTGTTTTAAGCTATCTGGTTGAGGGACTTCGTTATGGCAGCCCCAGGAAACTCACACACACTTCACACCTTCTTCCTCAAGACTATTCCACTCTTGCCTTGGAACCTTCTCTCAGCATTAACATTAGAACACAGCACCTTTGATACTACTCAGAGTGTTTTCTCTCTCACACAATGCAAAGAACCTTACCTCCTCCAAGAAGCCCTCTTGGACAGCTTAGAAGAAGGAAGAAGTCAATACTCCTAGCATCCCTGCTTGTGAAGTTAAACTCTGGAATGTATGGTTTTTTTACTCACAATTAGTGTGCGTTTTCTTGGCTTGAGAAAATGTAGACAGTCCATCTTATCCATTTGTTCTTTACTTGCTCATTCATTGCCATGTTGTCTCTCTGATTAAATGACTCAAACAATGAGAAACAGATGTCTCCTTCATTGTCTATAGTTCCAAATCCAGATACAGAAAAGAAAAGGCACCCATGCTGGTGGGTAAGGACTGTTTAGTAAGAAGGGGCCTGCTTCACTTCTCGCCTCTCCTATTTTATAAATGAGGAAATTGAGGCCCAGGCAGAAAAAATGACCCCCAAAAGATAAAGAATGTTTCCATTTTGCCTCCACATAGGATTGTTAACTCTGGGACTTTTGCTCAACGTTAAACACTTAGAAATATACCTGAGTCCCTTGCATAGTTGTTGCTAACCATATACTCAGAGCTAGGTTCAAATCCTAGACCCGTCACTCTTTCTCTGTACAATTTTGGGCAAGTTATTTAACGTCTCTAACCCTCAGATTCTTCATCTGAAAAATGAGGATGGAGATACTGACCTCCCAGGGTGGGGAGGGGGATTCAATGAGAATATCACTTAGGAACTGTGCCTTTGTGCTATGGGAACTCAATGAACTGTAATTTCTTAACTTTTATTCCCATTACATAAACTCCACACTAGAAAAAGTTAGAAACAAATTACATTTTCAACAAAATCTTTGTCTATTTGTTACATCCAGCTCAAGTTGGAAAAGTTGTCAGAAATAATGGAAGTGCGTAAAATAATCTATCCCAGCCTTGTCATTAATAGCAAGCATTACATAGCGCTAGCAAGATCCTTCATCAGCAAACAAAGGCCCAGTGATGTTCACTAGACTTGACGGAGTATAAAAAGAAAATGAGAATCTGACGTTTTGGAAAGATTTCCAAAAACTGGAGCAGAAACAGGAAGAGCTTTCTGGTTGCCTCTTTGTAAAGGATCAGACATCATAGCAGATGGGAAAGTCGGCAAGAATTACAGACATGGAACAGACCTCGGGTCTCATTAACCAACTAATTCATTTAAACCAGAATGCCTCATTTCCTGAGAATTCCAGTGAACTGTGATTTTACAGTATGCTAATATTTGAAAGATGTATTTTTTCTCCCCATCAATGGCTGCAAAGATGCCCTGTGGTGCAGTGGACAGCACTAAGAATAATGGTATCAGGATTTAGGAGCTAGCTCTACCGTTAACTGACTATGAACTAGCCAGGTCCCCTGTCTAATCTCAGGGTCACCCTCATCTAAGGCAGAGTGGGACTAATGATCTCTGAGTTTCCTAAATCTATAATTTAATATGTTCCTGCTCTATTTTCAATCCTTTGCCTGGTCCCATATCCTCCATGAAGGCCCTTTCCTGATCTTTAACAAGTATCTGTAAAATATGAGGGTTGGACCAGAATAGCTCTAAAGTTCCTGTGAGACTTGACATGCTATTGTTTTAAGTGTGTACTTCTTTAATAATAATAATGATGATAATAGTAATAAATAAATAAATAAATTTATAAGGCCTTCACCTTAGGTATTTGTGGGGAAATACAATGAAGAAGCTCATAAAGCTGTATTATGTAATATTACAGACTGAATGTGCCCACCCCCCAAATTTATATGCCAAAATCCTAACCCCCAATGTGATGGTACTAAAAGGTGGGGCCTTTGGGAGGTGATTAGGTCATGAAGGTGGAGCTCCCATGAATGGAATTAGTGTCATTATAAAAAGAGATACAAGAGAGATGGGCACAATGAAAAGATAGTCACCTGTAAACCAGGAAGAGGACCTTCACCAAGAATCTGACTATGCTGGCACCCTAATCTTGAACTTCCAGCATTCAGAACTTTGAGAAATAAATGTTTGTTGTTTAAGCCACCCAGTCTATGGTATTCTGTTATAGCACCTTGAACTAAGATGCAAGGTCTGGTGGAAAAACCACTGGGCTTGAGTCTGAATTCTGACCTAGCTACTAACCAACTTTGCTATCCTGAGTAAATCAATGCACCTCTCTGCACTTTTTTTCCATCTATACATTTAGATGTTTGAACTATTTAGCATTTGGGCCCCTTCTAGCTCCCTATTTCTTTTTTTTTTTTGCCGGGGGGAGGAGGTTGTACTCGGGCCTCTCCCGTTGCGGAGCACAGGCTCCAGAAGCGCAGGCTCCGGACGCGCAGGCTCAGCGGCCATGGCTCACGGGCCCAGCCACTCCGTGGCATGTGGGATCTTCCCAGACCGGGGCACGAACCCGTGTCCCCTGTATCGGCAGGTGGACTCTCAACCACTGCACCGCCAGGGAAGCCCCTAGCTCCCTATTTCTAACATTTGCCACTCTTTTGTAAATTCCTTTCCAGCTCCAGTGAGGTCTCATAAGGAAATAACCTACAGTGATGAGAAGCAGGGAGAGGAATTCATAGAGAAAGTGCACTCAAAATAAACCTTAAGGTCTCTCCCAGCTCCAAAGTTGCAGCTTTGCTTCCTCAGACTCAAAGTGCCTCCTTGAGCAAGGTCACAATTTCACCTTCTCTCTCTTCCCTTGATGTGAAGCCCAAAGCCCAGGACAGCTTGAGACTCTAAACAAGGGTGTTTCTTCCTTTTCTATCCTCTTCCTGATTTGGGCTCTTGAGTCTGGCATGTTTGGCTTTATGAAACTGCTGAGCCAGGTTTAGTCATTAGGAAAAATGGGGTTCAAATGCAAACCCCTGGGTGAGATTAGCTCAGTGCTCCAGCTTTCTACCTGGCATCATTTGACCTCTTCTGAAACTAGTCTCTGACCGTGGCCTCTAGATGTAAATGAAAGCAAGATGATTTCTAATGAGCTCTCCCCAACCAGGGGTGATGCAATAGTCAAATGCATTAATTCACATAGACTGTGAAATTGATCACGGTTCTCAAAAGACACATCCAAACTTGAAATGGCTCCAGTTTTGTAGAAACTTCTGTGTAGCAGAATACTTGGGGCTCCTCTGGCTTCAGTTAACCTGAATGCTTTGTCTCACCAAGAATAATGCCCAAATGATATTTCAGCACCCCATTTATTCAGAGGCCGGACTAGTAGCAACACAGATCTTGGACCCCATGTGCAAGTACAAAAACCTTCCAAACAACTGAAATAGCTTCCCACAGAATTTTTGCAATAAGTAAAGCCCATGTACCATTCTCTCCCCTTAGGCTGTCATGCAGCACTTTATTGACTCTTATTCGACACATGGTTCCAATATGTTTAGTTATAGATGATTGCCAAAGCCTACAGAAGGTTAGATATGGAGAATCAGAACTAAAATTGGGTTATGAGAGGCATTGGCACTAAGAAGAAACAAAACTGAGAGTGTGGGGTGAAAAAGAAAAACTGTCTAGACCCAACACAGTAATAGAGGGACGTTTTTATATTAGGACAGGTAGCCTCACATAACTCATGAGATTTTTGCACTCTTTAGTGATGGGTTATGGAGAAGAGGCTACATTCAATTTCAACATTTGTTTTATAAGAAAGTAAGGAGGAAATAATCTTTGTCAGGAAGATTGCCAACAAAAATTGTTTAAAAAAAAGGTTATTCTTGATGAGATTCATTTGAGTTAAGGAACTTTGGTTTGTGTCTCTGTGTCCCAGTGCCCAGCACATTGCATAGCATACAGCAGATTCTTAATAAACACTTGATGAATGAATGAAAAGAAGCAATATTTTGAAGGGTTGTGTTTTTGAATTCCTGGATAATTTACTTATCATGTTTTCCAGTGATTTATTGAACAGTAATCTTTATGGAGCACCTACCAACTAGGCAGGCAGGGTCTTCCTTCTCAGAGAATGGTGCTGGATCAGCGACAACCACCTGCAATAGTACGTGTGAACGACCTGGATGCCTGGCTCTGTAGGTTAGGCCTGCCTTGGGACCCTGTCCAGGTTTTATGCTTATTTGGAGAAATTGAAGTCCATAGAGGCTTCTGTCCATTCCAGACACCCTTTTATTTTAAACCCTCAGACACAAGGCAACTCTTCACCTTGAGGGGGAGTCCCATACAGGATCGGTGTGCTGAGAACACCACACCGTCCCACAGCTTGGGCTCCTTTGTTAAGTCAAAACTACTTTTCTCTTGTTGGCTGATTGACTCCAATTCAACCTTAAGTCTTGGGCCACAGTGTGACAGGGCTAAAGATTTCAGGGGGAGAGGCTGGAATAAGCTGGGGATTGACATTTGGGTTAAACTTTAGAAAAATAATTCCTTGATGTGTATTGATGACCTGTTATGTGCCCAGCACAATATGTAGAGGTCTTTACTAGGAAGGGGCCAAAGAAATAGAAAACCTAGACTTTTTCTTATGTAGAAAACAACCTAAAGGTAAGAAAGTACCAGGTTGGGTAGTAGGAGCCACACTTTCCACCTCTTGGATTCCTGCCAGCCTGCTTGATTCCTCATATAGGGTCACATACTCAATACCTGTGTCAGTATATGGCCCAATAACCAAGGAGAAGTAGGTCGTAATGAGGTATTTTCTTTTTTAAAGATCTTTTACTGCACAAGGCTAAATAGTTGTTTTGACTGTGTTCATCTTCCCACCACTGATTTTTTTTCAGGTATTTATTACTGCCGGATAAATAACCCCAAACAAAGATGTGTTATTTCTCTTGACTCTGTGGGTGAGGAATCTGAGCAGGGATTTTGTTCCCTGAGTCACTCACTTAGCTGCATACAGCTGATGGCTGGGTTGGAAGGTGCAAGAAGACTTCACCCGTACGTCTGATGCCTTGGTTCTCCTCTGTGTGGCTTCTTTCTCTCCATGAGAGAAAGAGTGATTAGTGGTATCAAATCATTCAGAAGTCTAGCCTAAGGTTCTTTAGAGTGTGGTGGCTGCTTCCCCAGAAAACAGAAACATGAAAGCTTCTGTTCTAGGTTTGGAATTGACACAGAGTCATGTTCATCTCAGCTTATTAGTCAAAGAAAGTCACCAGGCCAGCCCCAGAGGAGGAGAAATAGCCTCCATATGGATGGGAGAAGCATATACGGAAAGGAGGAACTGATGGTGGCCATCCTTGGATGCTATCTAGCACATGTTGGACTCTGTTTGTTTTCCAATTAATTGAATATATTTGAGGCGCCAAGGAAAATGACTGCCAGGCTCAGGACTTGCTCACTGTCGTATCTCCAATATCGTCCATGGTTCTGATTCAGAATGAACCAGTCAGGTTTTGATAGAAACAAATGTGGTGTGTGTGTGTGTGTGTGTGTGTGTGTGTGTGTGTTAATTGGGAGTGGAGGTTCCTATTGGCTGGATGGTTAATCCATTAATGAAGTGAACTGAAATAGAATACAACTATATGGGATTTATGCTCCTATGTGTTAGCACTCCTGGACAGCGTGGATGCTACAGGTTCTTAGCCCAGGTAAGGTAACTGGTATAATCCAAAGATGTCAGGATATCCATGGGTCTTTTTCAGCAGCATGGATTTTGAAGTAGAATTTGAAACTACATGGATGACATTGAAAGTTTAATGGCACTTTCCAACGGCTACCTTCCTGCTTAAATCTAGAACAATCCTGTGCCTTTCAGATAATAAAAGATACCTTTTAGGAGGAATTCTTGAAATGCTTTTGAAATAAGAATGCCTTTGCACCTAGACTTAGAGAGACTGAGGAAGTGTGTCTGCACATACACACACACACACACACACACACACACACACGGCTATCGTGAACAGTGGTTCACCTGGCCAACGGAGCAAGTGTGGGCTAAAGTCCAACAAGTCAGTGTGGGGCTTCATCTATCTGGAGGAAGGGGGAAATAACTCCAACAGGAATGTCATAAGAGCCCCTGAGGCTAGTGGTGGTCCTATGCACAACACACACACACACACACACAGTTTTCTGCCTTAATTACAGGACAGTACTCCTTGGAGGTGACGTCAAGACTACCTCAATAAGTAACCTTCTTTTCTTGGAAAGAGCTATTGATTTGGCCATGAGATTAACTTTCTAGGAGAGAAGTTGTAGGCAGTGGAGAAGACTAATGAACTGCAGTCATTCACATTTATATATCAGTTTGCAGCACTTTCAAATATATTATTGTACTTAATCCTCACAATCCTTAGATCCAGATATTGCTGCCTCCACTTTACAGTTGAAAAAACAGACTTAGAATAAGTGACTTGCCCAAGTAGACACAGCTGCTAGGAGTGTCCAGGTTAGAACTGAATTGGGGGCTTTGAACTCCAAATGCCATGTCTTTTTCATATCATGGGTCTGTAGAAAAGACTGGGATTTATATTTTTTCTCTAAATGTCGTTTTTCTTCTCATGAAAAAGTTGAGTAGGTTAAGGTATGAACTGGGTAATTTATGTAATTCTATTGCTACTGCTAGTTTCGGGGGATCCTGGTCTTTTTATTTTTCTCTTACGCTATTTTCTGCAACATCATTAACATCAAGTACAACAAATAAGACATCTAAGGGGGTGTGCTGTCAAGATTTTTGAAATGAAAAAATGAGCTCATAAAGGTGGCTCTGTTCCTAAGCATCTCAAGTCTTGGATTTGTCAGCTTTGCTCATTAACTAACTGAGAGGTGCCATCTAAGGACTCAGGAGCCTATTGCCCAACACAACCTCCATAAATCTGCCACCACAGGACACAGAGCCAAGCTTTCTTTCCTTGGAGGATTCCTGGGAATAGAGCTCAGCTCTGTCGTTCACCAGCTGTGTGATGTTGGGCAAGACATGCTCCTTTCTAGGCCTTAGTTGCCTGACCAATAAAATGAAGGCTTTGGTAGATTATCCCTGAGATCTCTGCAGTGCTGATATTTTATGACTATAACTTTCCATTGTTATCCGTCCAGCATCTACTATTCTGATTTTGAAGAATCTTCTTCCTGTCCAATACTTCCTCCTTTAATTACATTTTTTTATTTGCGTTCTGTATCGGGTCATGGTGAATTTTGTAGCAGCTCCCTCTTTGCCTGTAAAATTTCTGCTCCAGATTATCATAAAAGACTGAGAAAGTTAAAAGCCACCCCTCTTAGCCCACCGATAAGGCCTTTGCGATCTTGTTGCATTCTACCCACCCACAAGGTATTTCCCCTTCCTCTTCTGCATGAACTTTCTGTTGCAGCTAAGTCACATTCTACCCACCTCCCCCTCCTTATGGCTCAGTTCCCTAATACTATACACCCTGTACCTCTTTGCTGACCTCTCAAGTTCACTCCAATATCACTTCTTATCTGAAGCACTATTTTGGCCCTACTGCTTTTCATTTAGTGGATTTTCTGGTTACTTTCTTTATCTTTTCAAGTAAATTACAAACTACTTGACTCAGATGTCGTGATTCTTTCTTCCATGTCCCCACAGTGCCAAGCACGGTTAGTCTGGGTCTATTGATTCTTGGGTTAGAAGAGCCTACCTCCCAATTAGGAACCAGAATTAGGAATTCATATTTTGCTGCAGTGTCAAAGTGTCCTGACCATTACTCCTGGCCACGTCACACATAGTTCTCTCAGACTGCACCAGCAAAGAGGATTTTTTATTTCCTTCAGCTGGACAGGAAATCCCAGTAACTATAAACCATGAGGGGTCACTGTTGGGAAGAGAATGGTTGTGCAGGCTAAGATATGTTACGCTGAAGACCCTTCCTTCTGCATAACCTAAATACTTATAGCCTCAACATTCGTTCATTTTCTCTGAAGCTATCTCTCAGGAAGAAGAAAGTCTCGATACCATATGCCTTCTTTGTTCATTTAACCAAGTAAATGGTGTTTTTATTGACCATTTTAATTTTCCTTTTTGCTTACAAATATCCTTTGAACTAGTAGATTGATTTCGATGAGACCTGTTGCGACATTAAAAAGCCCCAAGGTGCACCTTGAATTCCATCGTGTCTCAGAAAACACCTAGAAATAAAACGGCCACCACCAACTGCATTAAAAACGACACATCTGCCATCAATTTAAATTTGCACAGTTGGAGGTTTGGAGTTGCTGTTGCATTGGGCGTGTTCATGGGCCAGGGTTCATCCAGGAAGCTATCAGAAAATTTATTCCTGGTCTTAGGAGTCTCATCTAAAATGTGAATATAATTGTTGAGCAGATTTACAAAATGCTAATTGGAATGCACAGCAAATAGGTCAGTTAAGTTTGTGAGCATTTTGAAATTATCATAGGTGATATAAGCATATTTTTATCTACAGGGTTTAAAGTAAAAGCCATTTCTGTGACTGGGACAAGGGTTTTGGCACATGTTCAGAGCAAGTCAAAGGAATTAATAACGAGTAATAGAGGGAAATGGAGCCAAGGAATATCTAAGCTGTGTGTCCCTAGGGAGCTTGGAAGTGATAGGAAAAGGGACATTCTTCAAGATATGCAGGGGGGCTGTACCAGTGTAACTATCATCAATCATTCATTGCAGCCCAATCCACCCGACCTTTCCCAGGAGAGGGAGATGGAGAGACAAGAGGCCAGCGCGATCCCATGAAGTCCTTGCTTCATTTGCTTATTTCTACGAGTAACTGCAAGTTATTTTGTTTGTTTCATTACTGACAGAAGCCACAGTAAAGAACCCCTGGGCAGGTAGGAGGGAGAGTTTAAAGGATGGCAGGGACAGAAGGGAGGATAATTTATGGCATTTCACCTGATAATAATGAACCTTACTCTCTCTCTTTCTTTCTCTCTCTCTCTTTCTCATACACACACAGACACATATAGACACACACACACACACACACACACACACACAAGGACACATATGCACACACAGAGTCGTCTGCTTTAGGATTTCCAAATTTTTCCATTTTGGTGACCACGTGTGGTCAGAAGAAGATGGGTGGGATGCTGTAAGCTTCCTGAATTACTCCTGCCAGAAATGTCACTGAATTCTGAAGAAAGCTTTTCTTTAGCCCCAAGTACCAGGGTCAGAAAAAAAAAAGGCAGAGATTTCTCATTTCAAGGTTGGGCTGGGGGAGGGATAAGGCAAAATGTGGGGAAAAGACTTTCAGCTTCAGGAGGAGGAGAAGTGACATGAACTGTACCACACAGACTCCTAGTATTTTATATGTTTTAAAACATTTTACATATTTCTGTTCGATCCTGACAATAGCACTCTGAAGTAAATATTATCTCTGTTTTACATATAAGGAATTGGAACTCAAAGAGGTTAAGTAACTTGTTCAATGTGTAAGGTTTAGTAAGTGGCAGGAGCTAGGATTCCAACCCACATCTTGTGCTATTTTCACTGTGCACTGCACCATCAGATGCGATAATGGTTGTGGTAGCTCTTTGGATGTGTGAAAAGTTATCCTATGCAAGAGAAGCTGGTTGGTGTTTTCACACAAATATCTGAAGTCTAGAGCAAGGAGGGGACTGGAACAAGACAGAAAGGCCCCAGATCTGTCTGTAATTATGGCAAAGCTGGAGCCCCTGAACTCTTCAGTCATCTGTTCCATCTATTTTGAATATTCTAGATTCATTTATTCATTTACTAATTAGACATGTTTATTGAGCTCCACTAGTGACCAGGCACTAGGCTAAAGCTGAGGTTGCAAGGGGGCAGACAGGAGTAGCTAGCCACCTGGTAGATGTGACAGGGCCTCTCAGAGAGGAAAACAGAAGAGCTGGAGGGATCTGGTATCACAGAAGAGCCAGGAAGTGTCAGAGGAGGGATCTAGGAGCAGGCAAATTGGCTGGAGCCAGGCATCTCCCACTGAATCTTAAGAACTAGTCCAGGCATTGCCAGGAACTTTTCAGTAAGTGAGACAGAAGACAGACACGAATGTGGAAGGCAAGGCTCACTCTGCCTGTCCTTGAAGCACCATCTAAGAAAAGAAACTTTCTTGATGGCTCTGAGCAGAGAATGCCTTTGCCATCCTGGAGAACCAGCTAGAAAGTCAGTTGGGTAGGCAGCTTCCAGTAAAGGAATTGCAGGGAACAGGGCAAATGCCTTCAGACAGGATCACTGGGAGTCGCTTGCTCCCCTTGGCCTATGAGCTACCCTGCCTGCACCTGTCGTAACCTGGGTCAGGCCCTGGCAGCACCTCTGTGAGACCCTGGCTGCTGTCCATCCTGCATGTCTCTCCCCAGCCTGTCCTGCTGTCCAGGGCTAAGAGGGAGGTTCTGTTGGGGGAGTTCAGCTGCAGTCAGGGATTGCTGAACCTGGAGCCTGCAAGTGAGCATTTAGTGCCCCTGGCCTTGCTCTTCCCCACGGGTTTCATGAGCTTTCTTCTGGTTTCCATAATAGATTTAGGCTCTTTGAGGACAGGAGATTGCATTTTCTCCTCCTCTTGTATTTTCCACAGTGACTGACACTGATGTGAGCACTGTAGTTGTTTATTGCTGGTTGATAAAAGGCTAATTGGTGCTGTTGTAGAGCATTGTAAGGAAAGACACTCACTTCACTTGGAGTCACAGAACCACGGAATGTAGGAATAGGCAGGGCCTTGATGCCTATCCCTTATTTTATAAATGGGGAGACTGAGGCCAGAGAAGGTAGGGGAATCATTTAAGGACTTAGCAGAGTTAGGTCCACACCTGTGTGTTTTCTTCTCTGGGCCTTTGTTCTTGCCACCAAGGCATCACCCACTCTCTGAATGAGCTCTGAACTCAAGAAGAGTGAAAGGCCAAAGTTTCATACCCATCTGATACCTGCTGGCCCTCCCATGAGCTGGATGAGGAACTGAGGTCAGTGTGCCTTGCCTGCCATGGGTGGTCAGGCTGCTCTGAGCTTCTGTGGGGTCTTATGCAACCATTCATCTCATTTTGGTTCTAGCTGGGCTGGTCCACACTGAGTCAAGCACACATCCCTCTTACTGCCTTCACCTTTTCTTCCAACCTTATTCAGACAGGTTGGAATACTTAGGTGGAGACACCTAAGTTCCCATTAACTTAGTGGCTGGTGTAGACCACAGCCTGCTATAGACCATCCATGGGGTCCTGATAAGACACTTGGACTGCTCCAGACTTGAACCCTAAAATAGGCCAATTTTGGGGGCTGTACATGTGCAAAGCCATGGTATGTTCTGCATTGGGAGCTAGCAGTGATAGGAACCCCAAACAGTCCAGATTGTCTAAACCAGGTGTCCTTAAAACTGTCCTCTGACTTCCATTACCCAAGGCAGTGGGGTGTAGCCTGTTGGGTAATATGATTTCCAAATGACCCACATGTCAGCGCGAGTCTGAGGAAGGCAAGCGAGCAAGCACACAAAAATCCTCCTGCAGCAAACAACACCAGCTTTAGGAAAGCATACAAAAAAATCAATAAATAGCTGTGGTCTCGAATGAATGAATGAATACATGAATGGAATTTCCTGAACAAAGTACTGTTACCAAAACCATCAGCTTCTTTCAGAGGACAATGGAGAACTAGGCCTGTTTCCCAGGAACTGCTAGTGCACAATTAAGTGTGCTCTGTGGCCCTTCCATTCCGGGTAGTGAGTTATGTAGGGTTGTTCCTGCCCAGAGCTGGAGCTGGGGGTCGGGTCGAGCAGAATGAGAGACAGGGACTGAGGGATGCTGCCAGGAAGCTGCTGTGCCGAGGATGGCAGGGTTAAAACTCACCCTGGTCTGAAACATTAAAGGCGAGCCTGCCAGAGCTACCTTCTTGAGTTTCTCACTGCAAGCTAGATGTTTTCTCAGAAGCTTACTCTATGCTTTTAGGGCTTAGCTGCTCTGAATATCAAGGCGAATGGTAAGAAATGCTTTCTTTTCACAACACATCACACCCATAACATGATACCGCTTCTCATGGCACTTTATATTTCTGAAGGTACTTTAGCATTCATGCTCCTATTTGAAATCCACAATAACCCAGTTGGGGGATTATCTCCTGTAATAAGATGTGCAAACTGAGGGTCAGAAATGGTACATGACTGCTTTAACAGTACTCAGAGGGCAAGTAGTCAAGGCAGGATTAGAACCCACGTCTCCTGACTCCCAGCCCAGCGTTCTTTCCTCCACGACAAGCTGCCCCCAAATGAGACATCTGCTCAATGAGCGAATGCGATGCTCCAGGCCAGTCCCCCTAGGTCTCCGGGTAAATGCTCTTGCCTTCTGGTGATGTCCCCTTCCCCTCATTATCCCACTCCTGTCTCTCTCTCAGCTTGAGTCCCTAGAATCACCTGGATGTTTGGTACAAATGCAGATTTGGGGGCCAACCCCAGAGACTCTGATTCTGTAAGAATCTGCATTTTTGACACACTCACCAAATGATTTTTTTTTTTTTTTTTTTGCGGTATGTGGGCCTCTCACTCTTGTGGCCTCTCCTGTTGCGGAGCACAGGCTCCGGATGCGCCGGCTCAGTGGCCATGGCTCGCGGGCCTAGCCACTCCGTGGCATGTGGGATCTTCCTGGACTGGGGCACGAACCCGTGTGCCCTGCATCGGCAGGCAGACTCTCAACCACTGCGCCACCAGGGAAGCTCTCACCAAATGATTTTGATGCAGGTTGAACTTTGCAATTTGCTAGTTTAGGGAAATCGGTGAATTTTGAAGATTACTTGAGCCAGACATTATCTCACATTAAATTGGTTCACTTGAAAGGTAAGTTTAGAAAATTAAAAGAAAAAGGAAAGGAGGAAAAAGAAACTGGCTTCCTCCTTGGCGGTCTTTTCCAAGTTTACTATTCCTACCTCAAATGTCTCTCTTATTTCCTGCTTCTCCCAACCTTCCAAGCTTCTCTGAGGCTCTCCCTGCTCTAGACTCTTAGGTCCTTGAGCTGTATCACACTTTCCTCACTGCACAGTCACTGTGATTCTGCCTTTGTGGCTCTCTGTCCCTAAGCCTGGGTACTCTATGAGGGTGAGTTTTCTGTATCTCCAAGAGTCCTCGGCACAATGCTGGAGATTAAAGGATACTTTAGCTGTACTCTTGGAATGAGCCACTTAACTCTGTTGGTCTCTGTCTGGCACCGCTCCCCAGATCCATCAGTGTGGATAATCAAGACATGATTGTTGTAGAAGCAAAGCCCATCACCAAGTAGGCATTGAGACCTTCCTGGTATAAAGTCCCAACTAAAACATCAAAAACTCCCTTCAAAAATATGGGGACTTAGAAATAACAAGTGTTGATGAGGATGTGAAGAAAAGGGAGCTCTTGTGCACTGCTGGTGGGAATGTAAATTGTTGCAGCCTTTAGGGAAAACAGTGTGAAGTTTCCTCAAACAATTAAAAATAGAACTACCATATGATTCCTCAATTCCACTTCTGCGTATTTTTCTGAAGAAAACGAAAACACTAATTCAATAAGATATCTCCAACCCATGTTCATTGCAACATTATTTACAATAACCAAGATAAGAAAACAACCTGTCAAGAAGATGCCATACACACACACACACACACACACATACACACACACACACACACACACACACACACACACACACTGGAATTGGAATACTATCCAGCCATAAAAAATAGAAATCTTGCCATTTGCAACAATATGGATGGACCTTGAGGTCATTACGCTAAGTGAAATAAGTCAAACAGAGAAAGACAAATACCATATAATCTCATTATATGTGGAATCTAAAACAAAAACAGAAACAAAAATAACAACCTCATAAATACAGGGAACAGATTGGTGGCTGCCAGAAGTGGGAGTCAGGTACAAGCAAAAGGTACAAACTTCTAGTTATAAAATAAGTAAGTTATGGGGATGTAAGGTACAGCATGGTGGCTGCACTTAATAATGCTGTATTGCATATTTGAAAGTTGCTAAGAGAGTACATCTTAAAAGCCCTCATCACAAGAAATTATAACTATATGTGGTGACAGATGTTAGCTAGATTTATTGTGATTATTTTGCAATATATAAAAATATCAAATATCATTATGCAATATCATTATATTGTACACCTGAAACTAATATAATGTTATATGTCAATTAACAAAAAGGGACTAAAAAATAGGGCCATACTAATTGTTGACAGGAACCTGATAAAGAACTGGGGTAATGGGAGGGGCAGGGTGTGGGTCCAGCCACAGGTGGACCTGTTACTTGGGCGCAGACAGTACTCTTGCCTGGATGAGCTGTGCAGATCCCAGGGGAGCTCAGAGGAGACAGGCTGGGGGAGGTGAGCACACTTCTCACCACTGCTGGAAGGAGTACTCAAGCACAGGGGCTCTGCTATTGCAGGGCAGGAGAAAATCGTCTTTGTCCTTCAGAAGAAAGCAGCAGGCCTCAGGCAACAGTAGTGATAACAACAGTTACATTGGCTTAGGGCTTGGCCACTTACTAAGTTTTTCCCTGATCTTTTCATGATCACCTATAAATTAGGTAAATTGTTACTTCTAGGTTTAGAGAGGAGGAAGCAGATGTTCCCAGAGGTTAAGTGAATTGCCCCAGGTCACAGTCATGTTTGAGCCCTGTTTACAGATGCTGAAATCTCACGCTCTCCCAGGGACACCATGTTGCTTCTTGCCCCCTGGCCACATCTCTTTAGGATGTATACTCCCAGAAAAACATGTTTCTATAAAGATCTAACTCATTGTACATGCAGAGGTTTGGGGGATTTTCTTGGGGAGGGGGTATAATTGACATTAATATTATATTAGTTTCAGGTGTACCACATCATGATTTGATACTTGTATATATTGCAAAATGACCTCATTATGTCTAGTTAACATTCGTCACCACATAGTTACAGAATTTTTCTCTTATGATGAGACATTTTAAGACCTCCTCTCTTAACAATTTGCAAATATGCTGCACAGTATTATTAACTATAGTCACCATGCTGTATGTTGCCTCCTCATGACATTTATTTTACAACTGGAAGTTCGTGCCTTTACCCATTTCACTCGTGAAGAGTTTATTCCATAAATTGTAATTGAAAAGAATAGAAAGAAATGCAATCTTAAGTGCACTTAATCAGTCATTCAAAAGGTATTAATACAGTCCTTAGTACTATGAAAAAGCACTATGCCAGGCACTGTGAGGGATACAGGGGTATGGTCAAGGGATGCCTATTGACCCATGACCTGAACCACACATCACCCTAGTTCTCTGTCAGGTGATCTGTCAACAATCAAGTGGAGTATGTTCATTTTTTTGAAGAGAGTTTTTGAGATTTCAGTTGGAGCTTTTCACTTACTAGGGACTCAATGCCTATTTGATGATGGGCTTCACTTCTCACAACCATGTCTCTATTATCCACACTGATGGCGGCGGGGGGTGGGGGGTGGAGAGCCAGGTGGAGCCTAGCAGGGCTCAATGGCTTATTCCAAGACTATGGTTAAAACATCATTTAGTCTCCATAGACATCACAACTATGGTTCCTAATCCCTAGGAACTTAAACCAAGCAGTATGTATAAGGCATGTAAACTGGCCCAAAGAGCTCTAAGCATGCCACAGGTGTGGTTTCCAGCACGTGAAGGGAGCAGCGGCTGCCAGCTCCTATCCATATATGCAAAGATCTGCTAAAGCCCAGAGGAGCTGGGGTGGGGGGTTAGCTTGGTGCCACTGCCAGGTGCCTGGTGGCACCAGGATGATAGTTCCTAGCTCAGGACTCCACCTGACTCTGGCCTCATTCAGAGACTCACCTTAGGGCAGAACCGAAAGTGTTCTAACAGCTGCGGGGCTTTCAGACCATAGGCCCCTGAGGCCAGCTGGTCCCTGAGCAACAGCATGGTGGGGTTTCTCTGAACCTTTAGATTAATTTCCTAGAGTCATTAGCCAGGAGATATTTGGCTTGGCATCTTTTGATTCCCAAGCATCAGGTTGTGGCTTATAAGCTCATTTCTTCCTTGTCTTGACCTCTATCCATTACCCCAATTAGTTCTCTGCCAGGGACTCTTCCCCAATGTAAGGGAGGAAAAAGAATTTTCCCTCTACCCTTCTAGGGTTCTTGGCTGACTCACCCCTGTAATAAAAGACATTAACAGGGGAGAAACAAAGTTTAATAACATGTATACCTCCTATGTATATGGGAGATACCCAGGAAACCTGAGTAATTGTCTGAAAAGGCCACCACCTTAAATAACATCCTCAGCTAAAGACGAAAGATGCTGGGGGTGGGGTTGGGGGGAGGGAAAGGCCAGTTATGGGAGGTTGCCAAGGAAAGGCACAGTAAACAAGGGTAAGGTTGTAATGCAGATATAAGTCTCTGTGCTCTCCATTGATAAAGAGTTTCTGGACATTTAGAATCTCTTTTCCTTCCTGGAAGGAGCAGGAGACACCCTTACAAATGAAGATTTCCTGTACAAATATAAATGTTTCTTACAAAGGGGCAACTTCTACTTGGTTTTCAGAGCTTCTCCTGTGGCTGTCTTTTTTAAAAAAAAAAATCAGCTCAAGATAATCGTTATGCAAAAGAGACATATTTTGGGGTGTCATATTCTGTTTCCCTTCACCAGCAACAGCAAGCAGTGAATTGCGTCTGGGATTCCCACTGGGGGGTGAGTGAGTGAGGGGTGTGTGTCTGTGGGTGTATACACTTCCGTGAGTGCTACGTGTGGTCATGGGGGTGTGGAAGTGGGAGAGGATGATCCAAGTTCAGAACTAACACTGGGGACTCTGCGGATGGGCAGATGATTTCCCCTGAGTGTTGTGTCCAGCCTTGGAGTATTCCATCTCCTACAAGAAGCGATCAAATGGAACTGTGCCTGGTTCAGGGGTTAGCTAATCTGCAAGGGAGATATTTTTAGTCTGAGCCCCACCTTGCTTTTTCTCGCCTTCGTGGATTCAGTTCATTTGTACATGGATTCAGTTGCTTGTTAGTGTGTCCTGTGGTGCTTCCCTAAGGATATAACTCTGCAGATGGACGACATTTTTTTATTTTCTTAATATTATTCTTAGCTGTTTGGAGAAGAGTTTTTAATGATTATTCCTCCTGGTATTATTTTAGTTTCCAATTACAATGTGGTATACTCTAGCACACTGTTATTTTGTAAATGAGTGTATATACTTATTGTAAATTGATTCCCTGAACAGGCCCCAAACGTTTGCATTTAGATTGTGTATTATATTACTTGCATGCCACCAGGCTGGCCCACAGCCAGCTGGGGCTCTCAGCCTGCCAGAAGCAGGGTGGACCATCTCATTTTCCCTGACACCTGTGCAAACCAGCTTGCCTGCCTTCAGCTGTGCTCTCCAGGGAGAAAGAGCTAGGGTGGCACTCTGTTGAGGAGGTGTCCAGAAACCTGAGATCCACCTAGTCTTTTTTCGTAAGAAAAGGACTAGTCCCCTAGACTATCCATCTTTTTGTGAAAACACAAAGGAAGGTGAGCTCTGGTCACAAGGTCTTAATCCCTTACCATCAGTGGTGAGTTCAGACAGCATCAACTTGAATCACTTCTCTCTGAAGCTTTTCCTGGGGCCTCAGGCCAATTAGAGTCCCTTCTGCTGGGTTCTCTCTATTATTACTCCATCCCAGCAGTTAGAGGGCTGTGTTACTTACTAATATGTCTATTTCACCTTCAGACTGCAAAAGTGGGCAGGAGTCTTTCCAACAGTAATCTTGGTGTCTAGAACTGTACTTGACAGCTAAATAGATTGAATGAACGAACACGTGACTGAGTACAAATGCTATCACAGAGGAGTTATGCTGCAGTTTACCACTGGGTACATGCAAGGAATGGGTGTATAATTTTTTTGAAGGATTATAATAAATTAAAAACAGCACAGTATTTAATAAAGTATGAAAACTTAAGTGTGTAGCCCATGGTGAACAGGGATCCAATTTGTATCACCTGTGGAATGAAATGGAGCATCTCAAAGATGTCTCAGAAATGCTGTGGTAACCCAGAGCTGTTATCTATGCTTTGGCAGGTAACAGATCTTTTAAAGAATGGGATTGCAATTGGGAAAATATATTATGCATCTTATTCCTTATTCTCTGTGATGGAGTAGAAAGCTGATAGAATCTAGTTGTTGTGTTCATTATTATTATTATTTTAGAGTTAAGATATCTACTTTAAGATGTCAAAGTTAAGACACAGGATTAATTTGGACCTTCCAATTCAATGATCTTCTACAACAGTTGCAATAAATCACGTTACTCTTATAGCAGTTGTCCTGCTGAGCAAGTTGCTTGTTTTCTGCTCTCTGTAACCAGTGAACTTCTATTTTTTGCACCTCTGTGAACCTAACTAATATTCCCTCCGAAGGAAAAGAGGGATTAAAGTCTTCAGTAGAAAGTCCCAAATCCCAAAGGAAGAATTTCAGGCACCAGTCCAGAGGCGAGAAAGCTCTGAGAAGGAAGGTCAGGGTATAGAGTTCCTTGAGTTCCAGGATTTACAGCTCCTAGCCAAGAACTGGTGGCTGCTTTCACGTCAGGGTGAAACTGGCTCTGGCCACAATAAAGTCTGTCAAAAGCAGCTAATTGGCAAGTTGGGTCACAGCTTGGATGTTTAGGTAATGCTAGCCTGAGGTTTAATGCCACGATTAAAAGAATAAAAAGCCCTCCTGCTGAGAAGCCTTTTGGCTACTTCAGAGCCTTTAATTCCCATCAGAAAATGGCATCTCACTTCCAAGGGTTACTGCACAGGCTTGCTTTGGAGACGTAAAGGCGTAATTATCTATGGGGAGAATCAAGGCTGAGGTCAGTCTGGCTCGGGGTGGGCCTGCCCTTTGTGCAGATACTGGAATGTCTCAGAATCCCAGCCAGGGCCGTGTCTCAGGAGAAGTTACTTTCGGAGGTCATTTTGTCTGCCCTGCTGCTGACTCAGGCGGCCTTCCCTGAGCTAACTGGAGTCTAATGAATTCGTGGGAAAAGCTCTGTTGTCACCATTAAGCTCACCAAGTGGGACTGGGCCCTGAGCCCACTGTGTCCTTTGGTGACTTGTCCACATCTCCCTGAACAGTAAGTCCCACGAGAGCAGGGACCTGCCTGTCTTGTTCTCTGCATCCCCGCACCAGGTCTTAGATGCCCGAGTGAGGACAGCCGAGGGAGCCGTGGCCCCTTCTCTGTAATGCACTCTCCCTTCTCTTCTCAATGGACTGCCCATCCTTCAAGGCATGACTCAGCTGCCACCCCTCTATGAAGCTTTCTCTTCTCACAACAACCCTCCCTGGTCTCTTCCTTCTCAGGGTGCTGTGCGCCTTGGTGCCCCCAACATTACTTTAACCTCCTTGGTTAATCTCGGAGCAGTGTGAGATCCCTGGAGCCACGGTCTCTGTCTTACATCTCTTCTTTGTACTTTGCAGTATGCAGCACATGTCTTTCACAGGACAGAAACTCAATAAGGAGAAGAAACCTACTGCCCTATAGGGGGAAAGGACCGTCAAGATCAACTAGCCCAGTGGTTTCTAATATTTTGTCTTTGAAAAGCAAAGAGAACATTTTGTCTTTTTCAAATGAACTATTATGATGCTTCCCCTGCCCCTGTGTAAAAGAGATGAGGAACAAGCTTCCTTGATTGAGGAGAGAAGGGAGGATTGGATACCCCAACTGTGATCTTTTTTTCCCCCACTCTGCTCCCTGAGGCAGCATCTGAAAAATCATTGATCTGTTCAGACCCTTCATTTTACAAATGAGGATGCTGAGGGCCAGAGAAAAGAGACCTCACCAGGTTCACACCTAATTTAGTGGCAAATCTGGGAGGAAAACCAAGGACTTTTGGCTGAAAGAAAGAGAAAGGAAGGAAGGAAGGAAGGAAGGAGGGAAGGAAAGTAGTGGGGAGAGAGAAAGGAAATAAAGAAAAAAATGGAAATTCAGTACATTCTGCATGAGTTTAATGTTCTCCTCACTAGCCCCAGCCTTGTACTCAGTATAGCAAACCTCTTTCAATTCCAGAAAGTTGAAATGTTAAGTTTTATAAAGACAATCTCCAGAAAGGGGATTTAGGGGAAAATACCAATGATTAACTCAATTACTTATTACTATTAGAATTTCACACTACTTATCCACTTAGAATTTTTACAGTGAGGCATTCCTACAGTTACCAGGTAGTTTGGGTGTTGGAGCTACTCATCCTTAGATAACTTAACGGAGAGGAGTGTAGAGTGTGCCCTGCATCATTTCCAAGAACAGTCTATCAAATCCTTCTTCCTCTGGGTCCTGTTTCCTGTGATGTGCAGTTTTTTGACCCCAATGACCTCACCCATTTGCACCTTTGCCCAGGCCTCCCTCCCAATCCTGGCCTGTCTGCAGTCAACCTGTGGTGAGCTGTGGAGGATGCCTGAGTGTGGACTGGGATGTTCCTGCTCTGTTTCTTCCTTCTGTTTTCACCCCTTCTTGACTCTACTTGTCCTCCATCCCTCAGTCTAATTCATAAGGAAAAAAGGCTTGGAAAGATTAAAGGACCCTCCCAAGGTCAGCCTGGTTAGTAAGTACTAATCAAGCTTAGTACTCAGGTCTCTGGATACCAACTTTGCACTCGGTCCACACTCTCCATAATCACTCCTTAAAATTGATTTTAACTTAGTGATGACTTAGGTATGACAGGGCAGTTACTTTAATCACAGTATCCAGAATCTGTAGCTGTATTAAGAGCACTTGAAAAGTCTTCTATTTTCAATCAATCATTCATTCTTTACACCAATATTTATTGACAAATTACTTAGTGCTGGGCACTGTCGTGGTGCCCAGCACACACCACAAACCACTTTAGCACACCTGGGCATGAAATGCTCTCCTTTTCCAACAACAGGTTCCCCCGCCTACTCCAGGAGAAAGCCATCAAGATGCTTAATGAGGTTCTTATGGTTTTCTTATTGGGTTTCAGGAGAATCACTGAATCTGATGCTTGCCTTTCTATTTTTGATAAGTTGGGGAACAGAGGAAGGAAGGTAGTCATGATGAGTAGGAATAAATCCATTTTTTAATATATTAATGAACATTTTAATGGATATTAATGGATATATTAATAGCTACCTCAGTGCCATATAAGCAATAGGAAGTGTGTGGTAGTTACTTCATGGGTGGGTTTCCACATAAATCTTGAGGGCATGGGTTGGGCTTTATTTATCTTTGTATCTCTCATGAAATCTTGCACTGTGCATCATAGATGTGCAATAAAATGTGCTGATCGATAGGTCTGCTTCCCAGTCTCACCATTTGCTCAACAAGTAGTATAGGTCAGGTCTACCCTAGAACTCTCACCTAAGGTATATGCAGCACTTTTCTAACAAGGCAAGTTCATCTACAAGGCCAGATTTACATTTTAACAGAGTAGATATCTACCTCCATGATATCATCCTTGAGGAAATCTTTTCTTCCTTCTGTGGCTAATGCTGTTAGTCCAATTAGAACCAGATGAAACTACTAGCTGCAGGGCAGAAGGAGGAGAGACCCAAAAGGTTTCAGTTTCTTACCACTCTGGGCAAGAGGGTAGAGATGTTCTTTTAGTCTGTGGGGTCCCCTAGGAAATTGGGTCCATCCTCAACTCGTCAAGGGAAAAACTTCTTCCATCATGGGTCTGAGTAGAGACAGTGAGAATGTTATGGACCAGATGAATATCTCATTCTTTCAGACCACCCCAGAGATATGCCTTTGTGTCCCTACTATTTATGAGGCCACAGTCCTGACTGTGCAAACCCAATTTTTATTGAGAATGCTCAGACAACTGGGGCCAGCTAATATAGACCAAAGTCATGCATCTGTTCTTTACATATACGAAGGTAAGATCTAAACACCCTTACCCTTCAACCTTTGCATTTGGGGCTAAATTCAAACTGCTGTTATTGTAATTAAATGTATCACAGTCAAATTTGTGTTTGAATCCTGTAGACCCTAACTACTTTGGAGGCTAGTACTGTGATGCAAAGAAAGAAAGTGTCATTATGCAATGGTATTACAAAGTGTGCTCTGTCCCCAGTACATTTACATCCCCTCCCCATATATCTTATCAATACAACGATGCTAGAAATTTCTTTATCAGAGATTTAGTGATAGGGGTTAAAGATTCATCAGGGAAAGAGAACATAATGATTTATGTTCTCATTGGAGGTTAAATAACGGGGTTGAAAGCTTTTCCTAGAGCAGACTTTGATCCAGAGACACAGGAGAGAGTTAGAAGTAAAGGTCTGTATGTAAGATCAGGACGTGCCTTAGATGGAGTTTGTAATTGAGACCAAGTGTTTGTTAACAGCTGGCTCCGCTGACCTCTACAGTGGGCCCATGATATACATTCAGGGTATCACTGCACTCAGGCCATCGTTGGGCGCCTCTCAGACTGGGGACCACACAGGTTAATGGTAAATTTCTGGGCCCCATCTACCCTGAAGTTTGGTCAGCAGAGACCCTCAAAGAATCACTTGCTCTGATCACATCTCAGAGTACACAGATGCTTGGTAATGGATTTACATAAAAGTTGCTGACAGAAAAGTACTTAAACCTGCTCTGGACTAGACACGGTCCTCAATGTTGAGAAATGATGTCTGGGAATTTCCCTGTGCCTCCCCACCCTTGCAGCCCACCACCCACTCCAGTAATGGCCTTGTGATCTCATCCTCTGAGACAAACTCTGAAGACAGAGTGAGCCTGATGTATGTAAATCTTGTGCCCGAGCCAGACTCTCTCAGAGAGGCTGCCCTGAAGAAAATCTATTGCCCTAATCAATTACCAAACTTCCAAATGAAATAGATGGTTCTCTTTTGCTGGAAGACTATCAAGTCGTCATTTTTCATGGTAATGAGCAATAGTACAGAGGGGGAATTGCATTTTCTCTGTGGCATTGGACGAAGTGTTCCAGTAAGCAGGGCGTGGCCAGGAAAGCTGGGAGTTACCTGCCAAAATGATGGAAAGGTGTCTGGAAACCTCTCTCACTCTTAAACTGCACTCCAGCAAATTTTTCTTGTCTGTTTGGTATAGATCAGGCAGTTTGCTGGGTGTGGGAGGCGTAAAATAAGAAAGGACTCTTCCCCCTGGCCAGGAAATTACCCCATGTGGCTTTGCTCCCCTGTTCTCCAGTCCTTCCATGCTGGTCCAGTTCACCCCAATTCCTGAGCTACACCTCATGAGGATAAGAACTCATTTGGGAGCCTCACCTCTATCATTAGGTGGGGACTGGAATTAGTCTGTTGCCCAGGGATGCTCCATGGGCACTGGTCTACAGTCTCCAAGCATTTCTCGTTTTCCAGAAATGGGCTCCCATACAGGCACCCTGGCTCCTGCCTCAGTTTACCCGCTTCTGAATTCCTGTTTGGACTTGGAACAGCGTCTCAGACTTTGGTCTGCTTTGCTGGGCCCTTGCTAAACATTTTTTCCTGAGAGCTGAGGGCCAGTTTTTCTCCCTCTGGCTTCCTATGGGGTCCTGCCATGAGTACCCTGATAAGTCAGTGTCTCGATGCCACAGCCCATTTGTCTTCAAACACTTCTTGTCTCCTGGACATTTCCCACAGTGGTGCTTTGCCCACTAAAGTGGACCCTCTGAATACAGACAGAGGCCCAACCCCTGTGTGATATCATCACACCTGCTGGGATCTCTATCTTCTTCCAAGGCAGTGCTTTTGATAAAAGATCCCTCTCAGGGGGCAGTACTTGACACAAATGGGAGAGTTTTTATTGGGAAAATTTGGGACACTTGGGTTAGTTCCCCCTTCCTTTCCCACCTAATTCCAACTTCCTTCTCCCTCAAGCACATATGCTGAGGTCCCAGCTTGTCCTGCAAGCTCTTCTTGGTTATTGGCACCTGGTGCCTCCTGTTGGTCAACTTCTGGATGGAGAGACAACTAGAAATTTAACAGATAAATATGAACCTCTGTGATGAGGCAATGATAAAGGGCCATGGGATCAAGCACAGGAAGTAGAGGATGGGGCCAGGATGTTGTAAAGAAAATATTTGAAGTGGGCCTTAAAAGAGGGGCAGGGGTTGATTTGAGGGACAAGGGTCTTCTAGGGAAAAGTTACCCTGAAAAGATCCACCACCATGAGTGATGTATAAGAATCTGAAAAAGAAGTTTTAAACTGCTATATAAATCTTAGAATCTCAGAGATTCACTGCCCCCAGTATAGTTCCTGTCCCTATCTAGGAGCTATAACCTAAGTAAGGAGAAAAATTCCTCACATATTAGAGTTAAATAATAATGCAAGGCCATACATGGTAAAGTGCTCCCTTGGACTTAAAAAAGGACCAAGATGCATCAAGTGCTAAACTCGCTGGCGCAGGTAATGCACCCTGGGAAGGCTGGCAAGAGAGCAGGTCCGCTGGCTTAGAGTGACTCAGTAATCAGTTAAGGGGAGTTAATACGTGCGCTAAGAAGAGGGACCTTTCTGCTATCTGTAGAATCATTTGGTGTGGGTGGCTGTCTTTTTGACCTTTGCCCTGCAGAGGACTCTATTGGATTTCCAGGAGAGAAGGCAAAAATAAAGAAGTCTTATAAAAAATAACAGGAATGGTGCCTGTGTGTGAGTGAGTGTGTCTAACCAGGCAGCCAGCGCTTGGCGCTGGCTGGTAAAGAGGAGTCCTGATGCCACAGCCGGGGAGTGGCCTTTGCAAATGACAGCTGTGAATGCTGCTGAGCTGTGCAAGGAGGATGAGGAAGACCTAGGGAGCTGTCATCTCTCCAAGTAAGTTTCTTCTTTGACTTCAGGGGATCGTTTGGTTGTTCTGAGAGGGGCTTTGCGCATTTTGATGCCTCTGTCCCCGTGGAGCAGGCACTTGAGTGTGGGGAGCACAGCTGAATGCCTCTTCATTCTGTAGCTGGTTGGAGCACTGGCCACTTTCTGGAGGCAGGCAAAGCGGAACGTGACATTGTGATATTCCATGAAACAGTGGGCCAGGCTGCCCTCTGGTCGACATGGCAACATAGTTCTGCACGCCATTGGTTTCGGTCAGGGGCAGGGAGCTTGAAGGGGCCTGGGAGTGTGGGAGAGCTTGGCCATCAATTCCATACTCATCTCATTTTCCTCCAAGCCTATGCTAAGTATGGTGTGTGTGTGTGTGTGTGTGTGTGTGTGGTGCAGGTACAGAGCACAAGATAAACCACTGGAATCAGGATTCAAATTCCAACTCTGTGAGCTGCAGGATCTTAAGAAGTTTACTTACTTTCACAGAGACTTGTTTTTCTACCCTATAACGTGGGAATTTTAATGATCACTATAAAACACAGAACTGGGGGCTTCCCTGGTGGTACAGTGGTTGAGAGTCTGCCTGCCGATGTAGGGGACACGGGTTCGTGCCCGGGTCTGGGAAGATCCCACATGCCGCGGAGCGGTTAGGCCCGTGAGCCATGGCCGCTGAGCCTACGTGTCCGGAGCCTGTGCTCCACAACGGGAGAGGCCACAATAGTGAGAGCCCCGTGTACCGCAAAGAAAAAAAAACAAAAAACAAAAAACACAGAACTGTGTCAGGTTTAAATGTGAGAATAATTGTAAACAACACTATTCCTATAAGAAGCCCTCAGAAATGCTCTCCCCCATGCTCCCTAGTTTTACAGATAAGACCCTGAGGCTCAGAGGGGTCAAGTGTCTTGTCTTTCCCATCAAAGAGGAGAGTGAGGTGGGAACATGAGAGAGGAGGTAGGCTGGGCTCTGTCCCCAGCTGGTTGTGGGGTTCTGGGTACCGTCCTCTCTGATCTCAGTCTCCCTCTCTGTTAAGGGCAGATCAGATCCTCTTTAAGGTTCCCCCATCCCTGTCCTGAATTGAAGGAGCATTGTTCATTTCTCCAGCCAGTGACCCACAATGCTCTGTGCTCCAGGAGAAGCAACCTCATGGGGTCCCGAGTCAGACTCCTCCACTAACAGAATTTATCTCAACAGAACTTCTCAAGGCTTCAGGCCCCTACACCTCCTGTGAGAACAGTTTAAGCGAGGCAGGGGTGAGGGCCCACAGAATGCAGAGTCATGGCCACTGGAGCAGCAGATGGCCGACATGACATAACTCGGCCTCCCCGCTCTTCACTATTCCATCCTGTCCAATTTATTTTTCCTTCCCTGTCCCCTCAGTGACCTCAAATCAGTCACAACCTTATCCTGGCTTTCCTGTAAATGTCTTTTCCTCTTTTTAAAAAAACTTTTAAAACCTTGATCTCCTCCATGCTAATAAACTACAATTGAGGCTTACCATGACGAGGGTAGTGGGTTTCTCTGAAAACTATAATTGTGTCTTTGTAACAGAAAGACAGATAGTGAGAGAGGAAAACACAGAAAGGAAGCTTGTGGAGAATGAGGGAGAGAGAGAGGGACAGACAGGTCTTGGAGGAGATGACAGAGTTGAATTTAGGCAGAGACAGAGAGGTTGGTCCATCTCCTTTTGTGTACCTGTCTAGAAAGAGAGATGTGACAGAAACTACCAAGTCTGCAGATGAGTTGGGTAAGACTGGGGAAGGTATTCCATGAAGGGGCATGTGGAGTCTTCATTTTCCTTCTTGTTCATTTCAAAGAGATTTCAAGGCGATTGACTACACTGGAGGCTCCAGGATAGAAAGAGCATCATCTGCAATCCCATGGCCAGGGCCAAGGGTCCTCCATCCCAGCATTTTGCCTTGGAAGAACCTAAAGGCAACGATTTGGAGGATGCTGGCTTTGCTATCCATGAAATCAACTCAAAGGTCATCTGTGATCCCCAAATATCCCCACATTTTGTGACTCTGTTTACATTTTTACATGTTTATGTCTTCTTTTCACAACTAGATTGTAAATTTCTTGAGGACAGGTTTTTTTTTTTTATGAGCATGATGTTTTGAACGTAAGAGCCCTTAATAAAGTCTTGTTGAATTACTGAGTCAGTATCTTCAGAGAGCTTTCTGTGGTCTATATGAATGGATGGATGCTGGAAGTTTGAATGGGACTCACCAAGTAAACAGTGTCTATTTCTAGAGGAAAACTTTGTATGTGGATAGATACCCATAAGTAGGCTGGCAAGCAAAGGAAAGATGAAGACACTGCCTTTGAGGAACTTAGGTCCCTCTCCCAAAACCTGAGAGAGACTGGAAAGTCACACCAAGAACATAGATGAGGACCAGCCTGTCAACAGTCAACACAGAAGGCTCAGGAGGTCAGCCTACCCAAATCAATTTTCCATGGAGTTGCGATACCTCTGTTGATGATGTTGGGTAATGGTCTTTCTGAAAAATATTCCAGTCTTTCTTACCTTTGAGAAAAGCAGGGTATGTTGAATCGGTTTAAACTTGTATTATAGGTTCAGCATGGTACCTGGAAGGCTCTTGTTTGTGCAAGGATGTTTGCCCCTGTGCCAGACGGCCCCAGATTGCCATGTTTTTCTAATTGATTATTCTTCTTGCCTTTTCTTACTGTTCCTATTTATTCTTGTTGTATGTTTCTGCTTCCTTATTTTATTCATACTCAAATGAGGGAGAGCCAAGGGGAAGCTCTCACCACTTCTGTCAACTAGCCAACTTTTATTCATTTCTCAGGTAGCTTAAAATTCTCTTCCTCTGGGAATATTGCCAAGCTCCTCAAACTGAGGTAGGACTCTGTGTACATTCTTGACTAAAACTCCTACCACTCTGAACATAGTTACACACTCAATGGTCTGCTTCTACCACCTGATTGCAGCTCACTGCTGGCCAAGGCTGTACTCATCACTGACTCGTCAGTGCCCTGGACACTGGTAGGTGTACAGTGAGTGTTTCCTTACAGCGTGAATATGTGTGGGTAGAGGGGCAGCCCAATCTCTCCTGTAGGGCAGAACACGTCTTGGTGCTGGGACCCTGGCTGAGGGGCAGAGTGACCAAAGGCTGACTTTGGGTGAGTGGGGTGGTGTTGCTCCCGTGGTCCTCTCTGCTCCCTCCCAGCCACTTCCCCACCGTCACAGCTCATGCAAGCCCTTCGCATTCACTGCTCCTGCCCTGGTCTCTCATGCTTTCTCTGCTCCTCTCCTTTACCAATCTGTGCCTGAGCTCAGAGACTGCCTCCTCTGTGGAGCCTTCCTTGGCTGGCTTTACCACACTTGAACTTGCTTCTCTTCTGATCTGTGATGCCCTTTATAGTCTTCTTTTCAAGGTGGGCACTTGGGCTTACAATGTCATCATCCTCTGTGTTTATAACCTCTCTCTTTTACACAAAACAATACTAGAGCCATGGGAGATCATAGATATGTCCTGTCTACTTCCTGCAATGGACAGACTAGGATACTGATGCCCAGGGGCCTTATGTGGCCTCCCTGAGGGGACACAGCAGATCATGCAGGAAAAGTCAGGCCCCCTAACTTCAAGTCCAAAGCCAATTCCAACTCATTCCAATTCATTCTCAGAATTTTACATACCATGTCACCTTAGCCCAGGGTTGCTTTAACAAATTTCTACAAACTTGATGCCATAAAACAACAGAAATTAATTCTCTCACAGTTCTGGGAGGTAGAAGTCCAAAATCAAGATGTTGGTGGGGTCATGCTCCCTCTCAAGGCTCTAGGGGCACATCTCTTGCCTCTGCTAGAATCTGATGGCTCCTGGCACTCCTTGGCTTGTGGCAGCCTAATTCCAATCTCTGCCTCTGTCTTCACATGTCCTTTATCCCTTTCTGTCATTTGCTTTTCTATCTCCTCCATCATTGGATTTAGGATTCACCCTGGTCTAGATGATCTATTCTCAGGATCCTTACCTTAATTACATCTACAGAGACCTTTGTTCCAAATAAGTTCACATTCCGGGGTTACCAGTGAACACATCTTTGGGAATGGGGGCACTGTTCAACCCACTGCCACTCAGAATACAGCAAAAACACAGTGCACACTGATTATGGACTGTCGATTGTATGACCAGACCAGTTAACCCACTATAGGAAGGCCCCATGAATTTTGATGGGGAGAAGAAAGGCAGCCTTTCTGAGTGAAGTGCAGTGTCTCAGTGGCTGGTGTGCACAAGGCTTGTGGGAGACTTGGAGATGGTGAAATCAGCTAGTGTCTGAGTCAAGCTGGGAGGAACACCCCATGGGCATGGTGGGAGAGGCCCCACAGAGACCAGGGCTCCTGCTGGGAGGCTGAAGGATCTTCTGGTGAGAGTGGGGAGAGCCAGGCCTCTCTCCCCGAAACCTCTATTTTCCCAGAGGGTGATTTTCTGTTCTTAGCCTGGCCTTCTCCACCCCAAATTCTGCCGAGAGAAACAGAGGACAGACGGGGTGAAGGCAAGTGCCTGGTCACATGTCCCCATCGGCTACTAGGGAAGAAAATGAGAGAGGAGGCAATGCTAGGTTTCGCATCCTGCCTCCTGTGAAACATGCAGGCGGGTCTGTACACAAACACCGGCTCAAACAAATAAACCAAACCTGGCCAAAAGCAACAGAAAAGGCAACAGATGCTTCCAATTAAAACATCAGCCTCTCCCGAGAAGGCGAGTTCTCACGTGGTGTGGGTGCTCAGGGCCGAGAGCTACTGGAAGGGACCACATATGGAAATCTGTTTGCATTACTCCATGTCCCAGATGCCACGTGAGACACTGGCCTGACCTTGCAATTAACACGTTGGCTGTTTCTGGGGTGTGGTATGCGGATGCTGGGAGAAAGCAGGAAGTTGTGAAACAGAGCGATTGTTCCCACTGAGTCCTACAGGAAGCAAGAGACCCAGGGACATCTCAGGGATTATTACCCTGTAAGCTTCCTCACTTCCATCTTCTTTCGTTTTGGCCTCCATTTCCTCATGTTCTTCAACATTGTTATGGAAGGAAAATCAGTTTATAGGAATAACAGGCAGTCTTAGTGGGAAAAGGCTATCAGAGGGTGCATGTGGGGAGATGAAGGGTCAGCCCCCCCACCCCCGTGCTTTAGTGGTGATGGTCAGGGGGACTAAACACTGGACACGCACTGGACCATGTAAATGGTGTAGGCTCCCCCACCCTGCTGTTCTCCTAAATCCTTAATAAACTTATTCTTTTCAAATTGGCTTTGCTCTGTACTAGTGGCAGGTCCTAATTCTCCTGTCTTCCCAGGATAGTTTTGCTTTGCTTTTCCCCAAACTGTTTCTAGCCCTAGCTGGGTAAGGACTAAGAAAACCAATGAAAGAGGCAAGGAAACAAAATAGCAGAGAAGCAGAAAGGCAACAATGTTCTTTCCAAAATTTCACCATCTCCTCAAACCAACAGGGAGTCTGGGTTTGAAAGGGTGTCTTATTCTCATAAATGAATCTCCTTCTTCTCCTAATTATTTTTATTATCATCACAACTATCATAAAATCCACACTTTATAGCTAAAGATCCAGCTAGAGTAATGTCCACAAACAGGAAGAACAATGGAGGAATTAATGAACTGAATACTCATTTGCGTTTCTGTAGGGAAAGATGATAATTCGTTGGTTTTAATAAGCTCCTGGATCAAGTTGCTACCGAGGCCAGCCCTGCTAGGTCCTGGTACCCACTGGGTACTGCAAGATGTGACCCTCAAATATTTTTATGTGAGCTAAACACATTTCCATTTCTTAATGGTCACTATTACTAACCAGATAAGAGAAAGACGTATTCGCATAAAACAAACAAATGATTAGTTTTGACAACAGAAGCTTAAACAGGACGTTAATTAGCAGCCATAGAGATGGGAAGGTCCTGGATGGGAACAATTACGCAGACAAACCCACAGTATGGCTACAATGTGCCAGGGTCCCATCCCTCACCATATGGCTGCAGTCTGGCGGCTCTTGGCAATTCATTACCATATCACTTGGAACTCAGGAGTGAATGGTTTGTGATTAGCCAATTCATTATGCTATCCTTGGTACCTCAAGGGGACCCTCAGGGCTTGTCTCCCCTGTTCTGTTATTTTAAGGACATATGACAGGGAAGGAACAGCCCTCCCTTACCCAGCTGCTTCAAAGTACTGTTTGCTGGAAAGTTTGCTGGAATCGAGATAGAACCTTTCAAAAGAAAATAAACAAGCAAAAAATCCCTGCAGTCATGAACTGTAGCCACAGCTGGAACCTTTGGAATGTTCCAGGAGATGAAAACAAAGATTTCCTCCTTCTTCCCCTTCATCCTACTGAGGATGCATCAGCCAACCCTGTGAGCACATTTTAGCTATGGCAAGAGTGTGACCAGACAGAAATAAGGACTAAGGACCATTAGACCAGCAGACAGGAAGTGGTTGTTCTTGAAGGGGCCCTGTTACCAACAAACTTCGGGTAAGTCAGCTTGATCCTTGATCCTTAGCTTCAGAACCTGAAAAATGGACACAACCTTTTCTGTCTTATTTCCCAGTCTTTCCACTGGTATGGGGAGCATCATGACAGAAGGGTTTTTGATGGAGAAAACTACACTGAAACCATGAGGCTGATTACGCTGCAGCAGAACAGCAGGTGAGCTATCAGAGAAATTTCTTTTCAAATCATTAGCACAGGTGGGCAAGGAAGAAAAGGACCCAGCCTCTCTCACTAGATCTACTACTGATGGAGTCCGCGCACTTCCATAATGTAGCATTTTAACTGGAGTTGCCAAGAAAGAGTGCATGGGACTTTGCATAAGGGAAAGAAGTGGAGGTAAGGCCTGACAACTGACTATAAAGAATGCATTTTGTAGAGAGCCTGACATAGTTGCAGGAATACCTATCGAGTCAGAGAAACATTGAGACAGGAGGATTATAGCAAAAAACAACTAAAAAAATAGAGGAGCAGAAGAGGGAAGGAGGATACGTAAAACACAGAGTTACTCACATTAGTGTGATCCGCTAAGCACTTGACGGGGGGGATGTGGCATTGCAGAAGGGACGCCCCTCAGCCAGGGCAGGGCCGCAGGGTGATTCCATCGTGGGTAATGTGTGTAACACGGAGACACCCTTTGTAGAGTTCGTGCTGTGAAATCCACTGCAGCCTTACCCCAATCCTACAAAACCTACCCCTAAGTAATAATCCCAGGGCCAAGACAAGGGTCTCAATATCCTATAAAACATATACAGCACTCTCAGATGTCACAAGCACTACCATGCCCCTGCGTCATAAATCAGACCTAAAAGAATCATGCTTGCTACAATCAACGTAATTACACATTTAATTATCTCAATTTTGTTTTCTTCCTAGAATTCCAAGGGGCTCTGGGGAAAACTTTCCATGGCCCAGGTCTCTGGTGAGAGCTGTCCAGGGACCTTTAAAACGATGCTTTCTTCTTCTTGTGATAAATGTCCCTGTAGCAAGCAGTAGAAGCATTAAAAAAAGAAAAGATTTTATTAATTATTCTTGAAGAAAAAAGCAGGTTCTTCTCAGAATCTTGTGGTTTTAAGGAAACAGTGCCTCGAAAATCCAGAGACTCGGGTCTAGGTTCTTGGTCTGACACTGACTCATGGTGCAACCTTGAGCGTGTCAGTTAACTTCTTTAGGCCTCCACCCTCTCATCTATTATACAAAGTGACTGTAAGTTACACTGTATCACATTGATCAGATGATCAGAATGTTTGTTGGATCATAATCTGATAGATCCAAATGATTGCAGAGATCCAGAGTTGTACCTTTGCTTTATGGCTGTTGAAGAATGGATTTGGTACTTTCAGCTCCATCACTTTATCATCCCATCCCATGATTCAATATTGTTGTCTTTATTGATGGTATATGGCGATTCAGTGACCTTTGTCAACAACGTAAACCTAGGTATGAAATTGTTCCTATGGGAAAGGGATGTATTTTAGGGTTCATCCTCCAGGTCTGGAGAGCCCAACCACACACCTACAGTGTGCCAGGTGCTCTGCTAGGCTCTGGGTACAAGGATGAGAAAGCACAGGGCCTGCCCTGGGGGAGGTTATCGTCTGGTGACAGGGGAGTTAGACCCATAAACGGGTCATATCAGTACAAGATGGTACGTGAAACAATAGACTGTTAGAGAGTTTCTCAAAGGATTTTTTCCCCAATGCAAGTTTTTTTCACCTGCCCTGGAAACAACTGGGGAGTTTGTTAAAATGTACATTTTGGCCTCACTTCTGCCCCCCAAATTTGAATCTTCAGGGATAGAACTTGGGAATCTGCCTATTTAACAAGCCCTCTAGGGTCTTCTGCCTGAAACAAAAGTCCCTTATGGGAAGAGTTAGTTTTGGGAACTCACAGAAAGATTGCACAGCATCCTGCCTTTATGGACCACGTATTTGAGCTCTGTGCTCTTATAGGTTCTATGGGAAATCCAATAACATTTAAGATAGAATCTGTTCCCTCTAGGATCTTACAGCCTATACTTTTCTCTAGAGCCATAAAACCAGGATGCCATGTTCAGGGATGAGGGCACAAAGCAGAGTTGGAGCTCAGCCAGCTGCGACGACATGCCAGCTTCCTCCCTATGACTCTCCTTTCCCCAGGGCAGAAGCCACTTGACCCACCATAGGGAGACTTAGCTTTGCCCAAGACTCTGGGATGACTCCAATTCTAGAAGGTGTTAAGCAGCCCTTGTCACTGCCAGTCCTGTTCTGACCTTGCAACTTATTATCGAACCTTGGCTGCATTCTGGGCTCCTGCTTCATCCTTACCGAGTGTCCTGGAACCTCTGCAGCCCTTGCTTTTCTATATCTATGCCAGGGACATGTCCTTCACCTACAGCTCTGTGAATGGAGGCAATGTCAATTTCTCTACCTGGCTATGGTAAAGCAGAAGACAAAGCATTTTCACAAATATCATTGCATTTGAACTACTCAGCAACTTACATGTTTCCCAGGGAAATAATGTTATGTTCATTTTATACATAAGTTTTAGGGACTTAGTTAAGTTCACACGGTTGGTAAGTGGCAGGCCCAAGTCTCAGATTGGAATCTTCTTACTCAACTATTTTACGTGTCTATCACAGAATAATCAAAGGCCCTTTATCAGGGAATATCTTTGGATGGGACACGACTGGAGAGTCACTCTTTGTCTTTTTCTGGGTGTGTGCAGAACTTGGAATGGCCTCTGAAACCTCTGGTGAGCCAATTTGCTAGAGTAGAAATGGCCTGGCATTTGGAGTCCCTCTGTTCCTTACTCTATCTGTAATCCTGGGTGAGTTTTAGCCTTTATGACCCTCAGGTTCTTTGCTGGTAAAATGGGACAATAAACCCCATACCACAGGGTATTGTTGAGTAGATTGAATGAAATAATGACCTTGGCTCAATAAATATTATCTTCCCTCCCATTTCTTTATTCTCCACTCTCTGCATATGGAGCCCAAGTCATTTGTCTCTCTTCACCACTGCAATGAAGGGCCAGTTTCATACCTGCCAGGTCCAGACGACCATTGAGAAATGCTACTTGTGTTATTCAGCTCTCACAGTGACCTGACTTGTCCTCACCAGATAATAGCTGATCCCACTCCTCTCACAGTGCCATGGAAATCCCATCTCTTTCTGAAACTGGATAGAACCTGGTGAAAAGGCAGAGATGGATCCACTTAAACTTGCTAGTTTTTCTGCCTCTGTCCCTGAGCCTTACCACTCTGAACCTCAGCTGGCACAGCAGAGCACGGAAGAAAGGGTTGTGAACAAGGAAGTCACAATGATTCCAGCCACCATGCTCTTTCTTGGGGAGTTGCAAACCTGTGCACACCTACCAGAAGTTACAAATACTCATAAATCAGGGTGAAGCTAGGATTTCAGATAAGAATGTATTTTATAGTAACCCAGCATACCAATGAGACACTAGTATTCCTTGGGGTGGGTTCAAATATAGGCCAAGTGGCCAGGAGGAGTGATTATTTCTACAAAGGATAATCTTTTTCACATGCTATATTCTTTCTCTCCATGCCCCTTTTTAAAAAATAATAAGTAGCTAATTATTATCAATTTATTTGCTGCTTCTTATAATTACATTATCCATGATTAACTCACTGGAGTCTAATTTGATTCCAGAGTTATTTCATAGGAACACTCCATCATTGGGCACGGTGGGACTCTTGTGAGCACAGCCTCACTCTGTTGGGCTCTTGGAGCTCAATTAATGCACATGGAGAGGGACAAAAAAGAGGATAAGAAACTGCAGGCACCTCAGTCTTGCTGAGTTGTAAAGTCCCTCCACATTCATATTTCATTTGGTACTCTCACTAGCTCTACAAGGTAGCTAGAATAGCTATTATCATCTCTAGTTTACAAATTGGGAAATGGATGCAGTCAAATCATAACATGGAGCTCAAGATAAGATTAAAACCCATGTCAATACCCAGCTGGTAAACTTTAAGAATATTAATGATTTTAATGGTAATCAGTTTTATAATGTTTTGAAGTTTGCCAAATGTTTTCAAATTCCTGATCTCATTTGATCTTTACAACAACCCTTTGTGGCAGAGTAGAAATAATACCCATTTTTGCAGAGGAGGTAATTTTGGTTTAGAGAGGTGACTTGCTCAAGCCCTTAAGGTATGAAAATGGGGATGAGAACCCTGGGCCCCTGCCTTCTGATAAAGTGTTTTGTACCATTATAGCACCACTGAATCCAAGAGCTTACTAGAAACATGTGGTTTAAAAGCAACATGGAAAAGCCACATGACATCATAATTACATTTCTATAAAAGTATATTCTCTGGGACAGAGGCTCTTAATTTAGGGAGTCCGTGAGCCTCCCCTGAGATAATATTTATATAGGTATAAGCATGTGCATATGCATGGGTATGTATATATAAACCATATTTTGGGGAGAAGTTTTAAAACTTCCATCAGATTTTCTAAAGAGTGTGTGACCCCAAAACACCCAGTGAGTTAAATGATTCTCGTCTCATCTCCACCAATGGATGACTGAGGTTGTGGTGGGGGCACTTGGGACTGGGAAGGAGGTTAGAAGGCTTCAGAGGGGGCCAGGGAACAAAGTCACGTAGGCCAAAGAAGGCAAATGTTCTAACATGTGGGGTCCAGGCAATGGCTAAACAGTGACAAATGCTGCTGACACCAAAGGCTTGCACAAGTTGGCAAAGCATCTGGCGGTTAGAGAAGTTTCTGTGGAACTGTGGGACCAGAAAGCCGACGGGCAGGCATTAAAGAAGAAAATGGAGAAGAGGAAGGAAATACAGTGGAGCATGGATGCACTTCTTTAAAATCTGGATTAAGGAAAGTGGAGGAAGGGAACGCTAATTTGCGGGGAAGCAGGACCAAGGAAAGTTCTCTCTTTTTTTCCCCCCCCTTAAAAATGGGAGATGATGCCTTTGTCGAAGAGACCAGGTGAGAAAGAAAGAGCCTAGGAAGGAGGGGGTGAATCCTGAGCTTAGATGGAGTGTTAACTTGAGAATAGATTTGAGACCTTTGAGACCTTCCTACAGCAGGAGTGGTGATGGGAGGGAGAGGGGAAGATACAGTGCAAGTGTTAGAGTCTCCCCATTTCCCAGCTTCAGGCACTGACCCTGTCCAGGGGCTCCTCCTGCTGTTCCTTGCGGCCTCTCCTTGAGCCCCCAACTCCACAGAATTCTCTTGGGGGTGACTTCACTAGTAAAATACAGACATGTACTTGGGCAATGGTTTTCTTTGCTGTTGATTTGTATGATTGCTAAACCTTTTAGAAAACTTGAACTACAGATGTATCACTTTATTGTTACAAAATAGGTTATATTTGGCAATTTCTGTATAAAGCTTTCTTTCTGGGCATTAGACAGGCATGGACTTCCAGATTGTTTCTAAAATACCAGTCTTATTATTTTACTTTTAGTGCCTTTCCCAGAGGCATAACCTCTCAAGTTTATGAAGGAAACATTTTCAGTGAGATCCTAAAGCACATCTTTCTTTCTACTGAAGTTCTGTCAGTATGATATTCACCCCTGATTTCCTTTTCTAATAGAAGGTGTTTGGAAAGCTTTCAAAGCCTGGCTATAAAACAGATTGTAAGGACATCTTCCTTAAGCTTCTGAGTTAGTGGGTCATTTTCTCTGGGAACATGCCCACCACCTAAAAATCCTTTCTGCTCCGCAAGCCAGCTGGTGGCCACCAACACTTCCTATGGCAGGACTTTGCCAGTGATGGGGCTTACTTTTGAATCCCCCTTCATCCTTGGGGACCTCCTGCCTGTCTGTGTGTCTAACAAGCTCATTGGTTCCACACTATGGCTATGAGCAAGAAGTAGGTTAAGTTAAAATGGATTTTGTCGGGAAGCTCAAAGTTGGGTGTCAACAGAGAGGCCTTCCTTGATCAACCTTTTAAAAATAATGTCCCTGGAGGACCTTCAAGAAGGCAGAGGAGTGAGACGCGGAGATCACCTTCTTCCTCACAAATATATCGAAACTACATCTACATGTGGAACAGCTCCTACAGAACACCTACTGAACGCTGGCAGAAGACCTCAGACCTCCCAAAAGGCAAGAAACTCCTCATGTACATGGGTAGGGCAAAAGAAAAAAGAATAAACAGAGACAAAAGGATAAGGACGGGCCCTGCACCAGTGGGAGGGAGCAGTGAAGGAGGGAAGGTTTCCACACACTAGGAAGCCCCTTCGCTGCTGGAGACGGGCAGTGGGTGGGGGGGAAGCTTGGGAGCCACGGAGGAGAGCACAGCAACAGTGGTGCAGAGGACAAAGTGGAGAGATTCCCGCACAGAGGAGCAGTGCCGACCAGCACTCACCAGCCCGAGAGGCTTCTCTGCTCACCCGCCGGGGCGGGCGAGGGCTGGGAGCTGAGACTTGGGCTTCGGAGGTCAGATCCCAGGGAGAGGACTGAGGTTGGCGGCGTGAACACAGACTGAAGGGGGCTAGTGTGCCACAGCTAGCCGGAAGGGAGTCCGGGAAAAAGTCTGGACCTGCCTAAGGGACAAGAGACCATTGTTTCAGGGGGCACGAGGAGTGGGGATTCAGAACACCGCCTAAAGAAGCTCCAGAGACGGGTGTGAGCCGCGGCTATCAGCGCAGACGCCAGAGATGGGCATGAGACGCTAAGGCTGCGGCTGACGCCACCAAGAAGCCTGTGTGCAAGTACAGGTCACTATCCACACCTCCCCTCCTGGAAGCCTGTGCAGCCCACCACTGCCAGGGTCCCGTGACCAGGGACAACTTCCCCGGGAGAACGCACTGCACGCCTCAGGCTGGTGCAACGTCACAGCTGGCCTCTGCCGCCGCACTCCGTACCCCTCCCTCCCCCCGGCCTGAGTGAGCTAGATCCCCCAAATCAGCTGCTCCTTTAACCCCCTCCTGTCCGGGTGAAGAACAGATGCCAGAGGGCGACCTACATTCAGAGGAGGATCCAAATCCAAAGCTGAACCCCAGGAGCTGTGCGAACAAAGAAGAGAAAGGGAAATCTCTCCCAGCAGCCCCAGGAGCAGCGGATTAAATCCCCACAATCAACTGGATGTACCTTGCATCTGTGGAAAACCTGAATAGACAATGAATCATCCCAAAATTGAGGTGGTGGACTTTGGGAGCAACAGTACACTTGGGGTTTGCTGTATGCGACTAAGTAGTTTCTGATTTTTATGTTTATCTTATTATACTTTTTAGTGCTTGTTATCATTGGTGGATTTGTTTATTGGTTTGGTTGCTCTCTTCTTTTTTTCTTAATACTTTTTTATTTTAATAAGATTTTTTATTTTTAATTACTTTATTTTATTTTATTTTTTCTTTCTTTTTTTTCTCCCTTTCTTCTGAGCTGTGTGACTGGTACCATCTTGGTGCTCCAGCCTGAGCTGGAGTGTGTGACAGGCTGGAGTGTGTGTCAGGCCTGAGCCTCTGGGTGTGAAAGCTGAGTTCGGGACATTGGACCACCAGAGACCTGCTGGCCCCATGTAATATCAGTCAACGAGAGCTCTCCCAGAGAGCTCTGTCTCAGCGCTAAGACCCAGCTCCACTCAATGACCAGCAAGCTCCAGTGCTGGACACCCCATGCCAAACAACTAGCAAGACAGGAACACAACCCCACCCATTAGCACAGAGGCTGCCTAAAATAATAATAAGTTCACAGACACCCCCAAACACACCACCAGAAAGTGTTTGGTCCTGCCCACCAGAAAGACAAGATCAGCCTCATCCATCAGAACACAGGCACTAGTCCCCTCCAACAGGAAGCCTACACAACCCACTGAACCAACCTTAGCCACTGGGGACAGACACCAAAAACAATGGGAGCTACAAACCTGCAGCCTATGAAAAGGAGACCCCAAAACACAGTAAAATAAGCAAAATGCGAAGACAGAGAAATATGCAGCAAATGAAGGAGCAAAGTAAAAACCCACCAGACCAAACAAATGAAGAGGAAATAGGCAGTCTACCTGAAAAAGAATTCAGAGTAATGATAATAAAGATGATCCAAAATCTTGGAAATAGAATGGAGAAAATACAAGAAATGTTTAACAAGGACCTAGAGGAACTAACAAGCAAACAAACAATGATGAACAACACAATAAATGAAATTAAAAATTCTTCAGAAGGAATCAATAGCAGAATAGCTGAGGCAGAAGAATGGATAAGTGATCTGAAAGATAAAATAGTGGAAATAACTACCACAGAGCAGAATAAAGAAAAAAGAATGAAAAGAATTGAGGACAGTCTCAGAGACCTCTGGGACAACATTAAATGCACCAACATTCTAATTATAGGGGTCCCAGAAGGAGAAGAGAAAAAGAAAGGGACTGAGAAAATATTTGAAAAGATTATAGTTAAAAACTTCCCTAATATCGGAAAGGAAATAATCAAGTCCAGGAAGCGCAGAGAGTCCCATACAGGACATATCCAAGGAGAAACATGCCAAGACACATATTAATCAAACTATCAAAAATTAAATACAAAGAAAAAAATATTAAAAGCAGCAAGGGAAAAGCAACTAGTAACATATAAGGGAATCCCCATAAGGTTAACAGCTGATCTTTCAGCAGAAACTCTGCAAGCCAGAAGGAAGTGGCAGGACATATTTAAAGTGATGAAAGGGAAAAACTTACAACCAAAATTACTCTACCCAGCAAGGATCTCATTCAGATTTGATGGAGAAATTAAAACCTTTACAGATAAGCAAAAGCTAAGAGAATTCAGCACCACAAAACCAGCTTTACAACAAATTCTAAAGGAACTTCTCTAGGTAGGAAACACAAGAGAAGGAAAAGACCTACAATAACAAACACAAATCAATTAAGAAAATAGTAATAGGAACATACATATTGACAATCACCTTAAACATAGATGGATTAAATGCTCCAACCAAAAGACATAGACTGGCTGAATGGGTACAAAAGCAAGACCCTTATATATGCTGTCTGCAAGGGACCCACTTCAGACCTAGGTACACATACAAACTGAAAGTGAGGGGATGCCAAAATATATTCCATGCAAATGGAAATCAAAAGAAACCTGGAGTAGCAATTCTCATATCAGACAAAATAGACTTTAAAATAAAGACTATTATATGAGACAAAGAAGGACACTACATAATGATCAAGGGATCAATCCAAGAGGAAGATATAATAATTGTAAATATTTATGCATGCAACAGAGGAGCACCTCAATACATAAGGCAAATGCTAACAGCCATAAAAGGGGAAATCAATAGTAACACAATAATAGTAGGGAAATTTAACACCCCACTTTCACCAATGGACAGATCATCCAAAATGAAAATAAACAAGGAGACACAAGCTTTAAATGACGCATTAAACAAGATGGACGTAATTGATATTTATAGGACATTTCATCCCAGAACAACAGAATACACATTCTTCTCAAGTGCTCATGGAACATTCTCTAGGATAGATCATACCTTGGGTCACAAATCAAGCCTTGGTAAATTTAAGAGAATTGAAATCGTATCAGGTGTCTTTTCCAACCACAACGCTATAAGACTAGATATTAATTATAGGAAAAAACACTGGAAAAAATACAAACACATGGTGGCTAAACAATACACTATTAAATAACCAAGAGATCACTGAAGAAATCAAAGAGGAAATCAAAAAATACTTAGAAACAAACGACAATGAGAAAACAACAACCTGAATCCTATGGGATGCAGCAAAAGCAGTTCTAAGAGGGAAATTTATAGCAATACAATCCTACTTCAAGAAACAAGAATAATCTCAAATAAACAACCTAACCTTACACCTAAAGCAACTAGAGAAAGAAGAAAACAAAAAAGCCAAAGTTAGCAGAAGGAAAGAAATCATAAAAATCAGATCATAAATAAATGAAAAAGAAATGAAGGAAACAATAGCAAACAGCAATAAAACTAAAAGCTGGTTCTTTGAGAAGCTAAACAAAATTAATAAACCATTAGCCAGACTCATCAAGAAAAAAGGGGAAAAGACTCAAATCACCAGAATTAGAAATGAAAAAGGAGAAGTAACAAGAGACACTGCAGAAATACAAAGGATCATGAGAGATTACTACAAGCAACTATATGCCAATAAAATGGACAACCTGGAAGAAATGGACAAATTCTTAGAAAAGCACAAGCTTCTGAGACTGAACCAGGAAGAAATAGAAAATATAAACAGACCAATCACAAGCACTGAAATGAAACTGTGATTAAAAATCTTCCAAAAAACAAAAGCCCAAGACCAGGTGACTTTACAGGCGAATTCTATCAAACATTTAGAGAAGAGCTAACACCTATCCTTCTCAAACTCTTCCAAAATATAGCAGAGGGAGGAAGGAACACTCCCAAATGCATTCTATAAGGCCACCATCACCCTGATACCAAAACCAGACAAAGATGTCACAACAAAAGAAAACTACAGATCAGTATCACTGATGAACACACATGCAAAACTCCTCAACAAGATACTGGCAAACAGATTCCAACAGCATATTAAAAGGATCCTACACCATGATCAAGTGGGGTTTATCCCAGGAATGCAAGGATTCTTCAACATACGCAAATTAATCAATGTGATACACCATATTAAAAAATTGAAGGAGAAAAACCATACGATAATCTCAACAGATGCAGAAAAAGCTTTTTACAAAATTCAACACCCACTTATGATAAAAACCCTCCAGAAAGTAGGCATAGGGGGAACTTACCTCAACCTAATAAAGGCCATATATGACAAACCCACAGCCAACATTGTTCTCAATGGTGAAAGACTGAAACCATTTCCACTAAGATCAGGAACAAGACAAGGTTGCCCACTCTCACCACTCTTATTCAGCATAGTTTTGACAGTTTTAGTCACAGCAATCAGAGAAGGAAAAGAAATAAAAGGAATCCAAATCGGAAAAGAGAAAGTAAAACAGTCACTGTTTGCAGATGACATGATGCTATACATAGAGAATCCTAAAGATGCTACCAGAAAACTACTAGAGCTAATCAATGAATTTGGTAAAGTATCAGGGTACAAAATTAATGCACAGAAATCTCTTGCATTCCTATACACTAATGATGAAAAATCTGAAAGAGAAATTAAGGAAACACTCCCATTTACCATTGCAACAAAAAGGATATAATACCTAGGAATAAACCTACCTAAGGAGACAAAAGACCTATATGCAGAAAACTATAAGACACTGATGAAAGAAATTAAAGATGATACAAACAGATGGAGAGATATACCATGTTCTTGGATTAGAAGAGTCAATATTATGAAAATGACTATACTACCCAAAGCAATCTACAGATTCAATGCAATCCCTATTAAACTACAAATGGCATTTTTCACAGTAGTAGAACAAAAAATTTCACAATTTTTATGGACACACAAAAGACCCCAAATAGTCAAAGCAATCTTGAGAAAGAAAAACGGAACTGGAGGAATCAGGTTCCCGGACTTCAGACTCTACTACAAAGCTACAGTAATCAAGATGGTGTGGTACTGGCACAAAAACAAAAATATAGATCAATGGAACAGGATAGAAATCCCAGAGATGAACCCACGCACATATGATAAAGAGGGCAAGAATATACAATGGAGAAAAGACAGCCTCTTCAATAAATGGTGCTGAGAAAACTGGACTACATGAGCTACATGTAAAAGAATGAAATTAGAACACTCTCTAACACCATACACAAAAATAAACTCAAAATGGTTGAAAGACCTAAAAGTAAGGCCAGACATTGTAAAACTCTAAGAGGAAAACATAGACAGAACACTGTATGACGTAAATCACAGCAAGATCCTTTTTGACCCACCTCCTTGCGAAATGGAAATAAAAACAAAAATAAACAAATTGAACCTAATGAAACTTAAAAGCTTTTTCATAGCAAAGGAATCCATAAACAAGATGAAAAGACAACCCTCAGAATGGGAGAAAATATTTGCAAATGAAGCAATTGACAAAGGACTAATCTCTGAAATATACAAGCAGCTCAATATCAAACAAACAAACAACCCATTCCAAGAATGGGCAGAAGACCTAAATAGACATTTATCTAAAAAAGATATACAAATTGCCAACAAACACATGAATGGATGCTCAACATCACTAATCATTAGAGAAATAGAAATCAAAACTACAATGAGCTATCACCCCACATCAGTTAGAATGGGCATCATCAGAAAATCTACAAACGACCAATGCTGGAGAAGATGTGGAGAAAAGGGAACACTCTTGCACTGTTGGTGGGAATGAAAACTGATATAGCCACTATGGAGAACAGTACGGAGGTTCCTTAAAAAACTAAAAATAGAACTACCACACGTCCCAACAATCCCACTACTGGGCATATACCCTGAGATATTATAATTCAAAGAGTCAAATACCACAATGTTCATTGCAGCACTATTTACAATAGCCAGTACATGGAAGCAACCTAAGTGTCCATCAACAGATGAATGGATAAAGAAGATATGGCACATGTATATAATGGAATATTACTCAGCCATAAAAGGAAACGAAATTGAGTTATTAGTAGTGAGGTGGATGGACCTAGAGTCTGTCATACAGAGTGAAGTAAGTCAGAAAGAGAAAAACAAATACTGTATGCTGACACATATATATGGAATCTAAAAACAAAAAAGGTTCTGAAGAACCTAGGGACAGGACAGGAATAAAGACTCAGAAGTAGAGAATCGAGTTGAGGACATTGGGAGGGGGTAGGGTAAGCTGGGTCGAAGTGAGAGAGTGACATGGACATATGTAAACTACCAAATGTAAAATAGATAGCTAAAAAAAAAAAAAAAAAAGCTAGTGGGTAGCGGCCATATAACACAGGGAGGGCAGCTCCGTGCTTTGTGACCACCTCGAGGGGAGGGATAGAGAGGGTGTAAGGGAAACACGAGAGGGAGGGGTTATGGGCATATATGTATACATATAGCTGATTCACTTTGTTATACAGCAGAAACTAATATAACATTGTAAAGCAATCATACTCCAATAAAGATGTTAAAAAAAGAGATAATGTCCCTTTCTCTCACCCATTGCTCTCTGCCCTACTCACTCTGCATTATCATTCTGCATAGGACATAATTGCCCTCATCTGATGGATAATTTATGTATGTTTGTCTTTTCAGTGGAATGTGGGCTCCGTGGGAAATGAGACGCTTTCTGTTTTCAACCTGCTGTATCCTCAGTGGCCTCATACCGTGCCTGCCCTGTGGTAAGGGCTCAATACACATTTGTTAAATTAATTGTTGAATATATGTGAGAGAAGAGCTGAACTGTGAGCCAAGAAATCCAGGCTTACATTCCGCCTCTGTCACCAACCACTGTGCTCCTTCCTCCTACCTCCAGCCCCTGAAGCCCCTTACAATGCTGACATTCTTTAGATGTTTGAAGGGAAGGGAAGTGTGGAAGAGGATGTGAACTGTGCTGATATTCAGAGTGATTTACGTCTGGCTCTGCCACTAACTTGGTGACCTTCAGAATGTTTAACTTTTCTGAATTTCCAACCTTTTTGTATAAAAAGGGTTAATACTTCTCCTCTCATAGAGTGTCGTGTGCATGGAATAAATGATACATATGAAGAACTAGGTTTGCTCACATCTGCTGCTACTATCAGGGATCAGGTTGTCCTTGGGGGTGGGAACGGTCTCGCTCATTCATCTTCCTGCTTTGACTGTCTGGTTTTGAGATAGATCACCATGTAATGCATGAAACACTGTTCCTCAGGAAACTAGTGTTGCCACATGGAGCCTCAGCTGGTCTTTGCTCATATCAGTTAATAAAGTGCCTTTGGGTGGCCTTCAAGATGTCAGCAAGCTGGTCAGACTTGTGATCTGAATCTTCCCCAGATCCTGGGAGAGTGGCATTTGGTCTCAAGTCATAGGCATTGCACGTCCCTTCCATGCTCCTCTCTGGGCTCTGGGCTGCCATATGGCAGATACTAATTATTCTACAAGTTTAGTCCTCAATTTGGTTGACCTCTCTTATGAATCATCATACCTAAATGATCGGAATCCCTCAAGAGCTGGAGCCAAGTTATTAATGAGTGTGCCTTTCCTAGTGTGTCATGGAGAGGACAAGAGAAGAAGTAGAAATGACTCACTTCAGTAAGATGGCAAGGTGGTCTCTGTCCCAGCAGAAATACACATTGACAGAATCCCAGGGTTGGGGCTGAGACTGGGCCTTGGCTTTAGTCACTGTTCCTCTGACCTGTCTTCAAGTCTTCAACTCCTCACCTGTTTCTGTAGGTCACCAGGTGGCTGGGTGGCTTTTTGAGTTCTATAGTGGTTACTGGGGATCAGTCAAATGAAATTTGTTCCCTCCAGTTGGTTGAAAATAGAAATATGGTACCAGGATCTTAGAAATAATGCTCTTAGACCTCTGCCTTTGAAATTAAAAAAAAAAATTTCTTACTTTGACCAAAATTTCTTCCTCCTTCCACATGCCTGGGTCCTCTTTTTGCCACTTTTATCCCTCCTCTGTCCATCCTTCATTTCTTCCTGCTCCCCTATCCCCAAAGTCATTCATGCATTTGACAAATATTGATCAATCAGTGGGGACAAGGAGGGTGTCAGACAGAGGAAGCAGCCCATGCAAAGGTCCACAACTCAGGGAGCTCACAATGCAGTTTGGAAAACCCATGATTTGAGCATGATACCTCAAGGGGATCCAAGGGATAAAAGATGAAGTTGGGAGGAAAGTGGTGGCCAGATACTGAAGGGCCTGACTTTCTGTTTTAGAAGTTTTGACTTTATCCCAAAGTCTATAGAGAAGCATTAAGAAAGGGTGTGTGTGTGTGTGTGTGTGTGTGACATGATCTGATTCTGTTTTAGAAAGCTTTGGCTCTGTTATGCCAAGAATGGATGGGAGAGCATTAGCTTGGAAAAAAATTAAAGCCAAGACTACAGGAGGGCAGTGGACGGATGGGAGAGATGTGAAGGGAATAGGAACAATAAGGTTTAGTGACTGTGTCAGTGATGGTGGGCGGGGAGAGAGAGGAGTCTGAGATGACCCCGGGTTTTGGCCTGATCAAGTGGGTAGATGATGCTGGTAACTGAGGGAGGAACAAGGAGCAGTGTGTGTGGTTTTGGCAGGGTTAATGATGGGGACTGTGGACATGAGGAAGGACATCAAACAGAGCTGAGGGTGGGAGCATGAATATACAGTGGAACCTGTACAACTTGGGAGTGTGTGATTTCTCCTGGAGAGTTCTATTGCCCAATAGAAGAGTGGATTTTGGCTTTACAAGTAGTCACCCAGCTCTCTTCTGTCTGGTCCCTGGATGGCCTTTCTGATAGCACCAGTCTAGGGAAAGAAATGTAGGACACCGACAAGGTACGCCACTTTCTGCCCTGTTAGGACTTGACTTAAAAGATGAGAGTGCACAGAACATTCATCTGAGTTCCTCGCCTTTCCTCTCTGCAGACATAATTTGGTGGGAGCATGGCTTTCTGTTCAGATGACCAAGGATGTGGCATGATGTTTCCATTAGTTCTTATCCAGTGGCCTTATTGGGCCAAGTCAACATCAAAACATCATGCAAGGAAGGGGTAGCTGGGTTCTGTTCACTGAGCTCAGTTATTTTATCAAAAACCTTCATCAGGGCTTCCCTGGTGGCGCAGTGGTTGAGAGTCTGCCTGCCGATGCAGGGAACACAGGTTTGTGCCCTGGTCCGGGAAGATCCCACATGCCGCGGAGCGGCTGGGCCCGTGAGCCGTGGCCGCTGAGCCTGCGCATCCAGAGCCTGTGCTCCGCAACGGGAGAGGCCACAACAGTGAGAGGCCCGCGTATCGCAAACAAAACAAAACAGAAAAACAACCTTCATTAAATGCCTCATATGTGTAGGAAAAAAATAGAAATGAGGCACAGAGGAAAGTGAAGTTAAGGAGAATCTATAACTAAGGAATTAGTAGAAAGCAACTCAAGTAAGAGAATTTTGGCCTAGGAGTCAGAAGACTAGAATTCTTATTTGAGCTCTGTGGTGCCTATAGAATAGTGCTTCCGAGCACAGTCTCTGGAGTCAGAATGCCTGGTTCAAATCTTGGCTCTGTCCTTGACTAGCTGAGTAACTTTCGTTTATCACAAAGTTTAATTAATCTACTTAAGTACTCAGAAAATTGCCTGACACAGAGGGTGAATGTTAGCTAATGCTGTTGTTACTGTTCTTGTTAAGAGCTGCATGACCAGGGACAATTCAATTCTGTCTATAGCAACAATATCTTCATTCATAAAAAGAGGGCAAGATATTTTCTTTTCAGAGTGTGTTCTGAAAAGACTTGGGGCTCCTCCACCTTACCCTATCATTTTATTCATTTTATCCATTATCTTGGATAATAAACTTATCACATAAGTTTTCACTTGAAGGGCTCTGAAGAAAAAAGTTGTGTGTCACTGGGCCCGATGGTCTAAGGTTCATCCTTAATAAAAGTATTTGATTCTCTGAGTGAAAGATATGCCATCGACAATGGACAGTGGGATAAAGTGGTCTCAGGGAGGATGCCTAACTAAGCCATGGAGGGGTCCTTGGAAGAGGTGAGTTAGAAAGTTAGAATATGGGTATTTCTAGCACTTGATGGACATGGAAGAGAAGTTGCAATTCCTAAAGAGTGGGAAGTGTGAAGAATAAATGCAGAACCAAAACTAGGAGGGGAGAAAAAGGTTAACAGCTCAATTCAAATCTATTCCGGGGTGGGGGGTGGGGTGAAAGGTAAATGAGTAAATGGGAGACAAGGGCTTCAAGTATAATTGACCCAAGTAGAAGTTTGGCTAAAGTGTGAAGTGATGAATGGCAAAGATGATTGGCTCCACTAAGGAAACCATCATTTAGTCTTTCTTGCATGGACAGGAAAGCAATGTCCAGAGTAGGCAAGCTCTTGTCCATGGGCATGCAATGAGTCACTACTGGCTGTGGCAGCCACTGCTAGCTGCTAAGTAGTCATTCCCCTTTCTTCCTTAGCAATACTCCCTTAGCAAACTTTTTAGCTGGGCACATTGCTGATCAGATTACAGGAAACATTTCCTAGCCTCCCTTGGGGTTAGGGATGGCCAATACAATGTCCATGAAAGTTAAGGATTTTTAAGGAAGAATTTTTAGAGGCATACAGAAAGTCGGTAGGAACCATTTTGACCTTCCCACCCCCCACTTCTTCCTGCTTCCCATCTGCATGGCTTTTAGCTGCAGGTTCGTCTCAGATCATAAAGTGGCCTTGGAGTTGGAACTCATGTAACTAGGGGTAGCAAGGCAGAAAGATTGAAAGAACCTGCGTCCTGGAGATATTGTGCAGCCATCATATTAGCTCTGGACTGCCTACCTCTGAATTCTTTTAAGTTGGAAGAAATACTCTCCTATTGTAATTAAGCCATTATCATTCCTGGGCCCAATTCCTAGCCACAGAATGCTGTTCTTGATGCCCTGGCAGAGCTGGGCTGGTGGGGGCCCCTGTGTGTCTTGACTATCTTGCTTGGCAGTGCTTCCTGTATGACCCTACTGCTGTTGTGTGTGGAACTGTCTTGGTGTGTGTGCATGAGCAGAAACCCAAAGCCAAAATAATTTTCAAAGCTGTCAGCTCTGTTTCCTGCAGACTCATGCTTCCCACTGCCTTTTCATTTCCACTGGAGGAAAGAGAGGCTGCTGCTGAATAACTTTGTCTTTCTTGAATTGTTTACTACATCAAACACTCAATACCCACAGCACAGAATGTAATAATGTTAACATCTTGGTGGAATTAGGTTTAGTTATTTTTTTTATTAAAGAAATAAAACATTATAGGTTGAGTTGAACCCTCTTTGTACTGTCCTTGAGCCTATTTTCTTCCCCCTTCTTCCAGGAAACCAGCCTCCTGAACTTGTATGGTTCTTTCTGTTTTTATGCTTTTACCCCACGTATGTTTAAATCCGTAAGTAACAGACAACATTGCTTTGTATATTTTAAACGTGTATATAAATGATATAGTAATAAGATTTGATTCTTTTCACTCAATTTGGAAGGCTCACAGCTATGAAATGTCCGCTGATTTTCCATTGCCCTATTGATGAGCATTTAGATTGTTTTAAAATTTTCAATATTGCAACAATGCAATAATAAACATCCTTTTCCATGTCATTACACATAGGAGAGAGTTTTTCTAGGATACATACATTAGATGTAAAACTAGCTGTTATAGAGACACATATCTTCATTTTAGCAAGGTATTTCCAAATCTCTCTCTAAAGGAGTTTAAACAATTTGCACTCCCTCCAAAATGACTGTGCTCATTTCTTGTGAAAACTTGGCACTGTTGAACTGTTTAATTTTGGACAATTGGATAAGTGTGAAATGGTATTTCTCTGCTTTAATTGGCATTTCCCTGATTATTAATTAGGTAAAGCATGTTTTAATATATTTTTAGGCCATTTTGATTTACATTTCTGTGAACAATTTTTATATTTTGTCTGTCTATTGGGCTGTTTGTCTTTTACTTATTGTAGTGTTTTCCTTACATATTTTAAATATTAATCCTTTGTTGGTCAAATGCCTTGCAAAGTCCTCCTCCAAGACTCTCACTTGTCTTTAGGCTTTGTTCACGGAGTCTTTGATCGTATAGAATTCTTAAATTTTAATGTAATCCAATTTATTTACCTTTCTCTTTTGTGCTTTATTTCAATATTAAGAAATCCTTTCCTGATTTGATATAAAAATATCTTCCTGAATTTTCTTCTAATAATTAAATGTTTTTTAACTTTTAGATTTAAATCCATCTGGAGTTTACTTGCAATATTTTGTGTTATTTTGCATATGTAATAGAGCTCCAATGTTAATTTTCCAACATGGTGAGCCATTTGTTGTGACACTGTATATCAAACAGTCCATTCTTTGCCTACTCAGTTGTAATCACCCCTGTCTCCAAAAATGCATGGGTCTCTTTCTGGACTTTCTAGTTTATTCCATTAGTCTCTGTATCTCTACATTTCCATCACTGTTGTATTGTGTGTTTTGATGTCTGCAACATAAGTCCCTTTTCTTTGTATTCTTTCTCAAAATTCTTTTGGCTATTCTTGGCCTTTTTTACTTTCATATGATTTAAATTTTTTCTCTAGTTTTATTGAGATATAACTGTCATACATCACTATAAGTTTAAGGTGTACAACATGATGGTTTGGCTTAATACATTGTGAGATGCATATGATTTTGATTGACCTTTTAATGGAATGCTTCCTTCCCACCTCTTTCAGCAGGTATGTTTGTTTCTTCCACTCATCTCCATTCCAAAGATCTGGATGCCAGCTCCAATCCTGTCACCAGATAGCCATCTGTTCTTGGGTGAGTCATCTAACCTCTCTGGGTTTTAGTTTCTCATCTGTCAGATCTGTTCTGCCTACCTCACTGAAGTCCTAAGCTGATCAAATGAGATAAGGGTGTGAGAATGCTTTGAACAGATAAAACACTGAGGTAAAGTAAAAAAGAGTTAAAAACAATAATCTCAGGATTGACTTGAAACAAAAGTCAGACTGTTTTACCATCAGCTTTCTGCTTTCTCTACCCTTCCTGACTCTTCTTTCTTGCAAACTTCCATGGTCGTGAAACACAGAGGTCTTCTATTGGGGTAGACTTATTATGATAATGGATCAGAAGCAACTTGGATTCATAAAGCCTGGGTCCAATTTTAGACTCTAACTTTGTGACTTAAGATAAGACACTCAAACTCTTTGATCTCAATTTATTCATCTCTACAAAAGGCATAATAATTCCCTCCCTGAGCTAGTTTTGTGAAATTCGAAAGAAATAATGCAGATGAAAGTACTTGGTAAAATGTGAAGCCTTATAATAATCAGAAGGAGTTATTATTAGTGTTGTTGCTGATATTTACATGTGAAAGAGGACTTGCAGGAAGGCAGTGATGTTTAAAGTGTTGAAGTACTTTGCTCCCACCACTTGGATCAAGGCATGTAGGAGATTCAAACACATTTTTTCTGTATGGTCGACCCAATACAGTACCTACACAGTCTTCTAGAAGATGCAGGAAGTCTCTTTCTTAAATACCATTCCCTTTAGACTTTGCAGCTTGAATGTGTGAAGAAGTGGAGGTGGTTGGGAGTGCATGATGTCCGTCTGCACAACAAGGCAGAGCTGCTCTGAGGCAGGTGCTGGGCTCAGTACTGACTTGAGAAAGTGAGAGCCTCCAGGGTTCAAGGGTAGGAACACACTAGTCTTCGTACCCTTCTCACAGATACCATTTGGTAAAATGAACATAAAGCTCAGCCCCGATATTCTGTGAAAGGACTTCCCTTGGAGTGAGCATATGGTAGTGCCCCAGCATCTCTCTAACCCTTGCTACTCAGACAACTGGAACATCTTTTGCTCCTGTGCCAAAATCAGACTTGAGTTTGGGCCAAATGACATTCATGGGCTAGATGACATGAAACGTAACCCGCCTGCTTAATCTAGATACAGCACGCCCTTTTCCTTGGTAATTGGGTTCTTGCCTTTTCCTCAGTTCTTGTGAAACAGAATTTCTTACCCATTCGCTAGCCACTTTCATGGCTAATGCTGGACTCTACTGTTTTCACCAACAGTCTCTGCCAGACGTTGCTGGAATCCTTCTAAGCCTATATCAGTTTTACTACACTTGCCTTAGCATCTGACAGTGTCCACCTTTCTGCTGTGGTTTGGGCAGCGTCCTAGATTTTTTACCTGGGTTTGGATCCTAGTCTCCAGAACTCATGATCTGTCTGTCTTTCCTCTGGGGTCCATACCGTTCGTGACTGAATCTCATTCTTCTATCCTCATGAGACACATGCCTGCTCTGGCTCCCATGTTGATGCAAAGTCAAGATTTAGGCTCTCCTTCCATACATCGTCTTGTTTAGCTTTAAACTGTAGATGAAGCATGTGGCTCTTTTCTTTTTGATTTGTAAGTTCTGAGTCTAGGACCACTTTGTGAAATCTCTCAAACAGACCACAGCTGACTTTATTATTTTGTTTCAAATGTGGACATAAAACTTAGGAATAGGTGTTCTAGTAGAAGCCGTGATTGTATATTTAGACTCTCCTTCATGAATAAAGGACAAATTCTGCCAGCTACTGGGAGTTTCCCCATCAGAAAAGAGCTGACCTGCCCAAGGTCACAACCCCTCCTTGGGGCAGCTCACATCCCATGACTGCTTGATGTAGTCACAGCAATCAGAGGGAAAAGAGTTTAAAGGTACAGCCCCTTATGACAACTCTGAAAGACCATTTCATTTTAGGGATCCCCATGAGGTTAGCTGAGGCTTTGTGACAAGCCTGCAGCCCCTCCCTCTGCTCATTTCTGCCTCCTTCCCTTCCCCTGCAGGAGCTGACCATTTGAACTCTCTTACTTCTTATGCACAAGTCTCCATCTCAAGTCAAATTCTCTCGAGACACTGCAGCAGGTGCCCACAGTTATTTTCTTGCTCAACAACCCAAACTCTCCATTGACTCACCACCTCCTTTCTCTGTAAATTCATCCCCCCTATGGTAGGAAACATAATGCCCATCCCCACACAAAGATATCCACCCTAATCTCCAAGAACCTGTGAATGTGTTACCTTCTATGGTAAGAGAGACTTTGCAGATGTGAGTAAGCTTACTGACCTTGAGATAGGGAGATTATCCTGGATTATTCAACTGGACCCAGTCTTATCACCTTAAAAGCAGAGAACCTTTCCTTACTGTGGTCAAGATGTGACGACAGAAAAAAATCAGGGAGATGGAACATTGTTGGCTTTGAAGGTGGAGGATGAGGCTACAAGCTAAGGAAAGCAGGCAGCTTCTAGAAGCTGGAAAGGGCAAGGAAATTGATCCTCCCGAGAGTCTCCAGAAAAGAACACAGCACGCACCACTGACACTTTGTTTTAACCCAGTGAGACCCGTGTAAGACCTCTGACCTACAAAACTGTAAGAAAATAAATTTGTGTTGCTTTAAGCCACTAAATTTGTGAAATGTGTTACAACAACAGGAAACTATTATAACCTTAGGGGTCATGTTAATAAATACTTGCTCCCTTGTGTGTCCTTGTTGTGTACTTCACCTGTGTGAGCCTTAGTTCTCTCTGTAAAATGCTTAATTTGGGCCATATGCTTGCAAAACCCCTTCTAACTTGACATTTTATGGCCCTAAAGGCTAGATTCCCTACTTTGCAACATTTGTCTTTTCCTTCTAATGAGACATTGTTTGCTTGTCTATTTTTTTTTAACATCTTTATTGGAGTATAATTGCTTTACAATGGTGTGTTAGTTTCTGCTTTATAACAAAGTTATACATATACGTATGTTCCCATATCTCTTCCCTCTTGTGTCTTCCTCCCTCCCACCCTCCCTATCCCACCCCTCTAGGTGGTCACAAAACACCGAGCTGATCTCCCTGTGCTATGCGGCTACTTCCCACTAGCTATCTATTTTACGTTTGGTAGTGTATATATGTCCATGTCACTCTCTCACTTTGTCACAGCTTACCCTTCCCCCTCCCCATATCTTCAAGTCCATGCTCTAGTAGGTCTGTGTCTTTATTCCCATCTTACCCCTAGGTTCTTCATGACCTTTTTTTTTTTTTTCTTAGATTCTATATATATGTGTTAGCATATGGTATTTGTTTTTCTCTTTCTGACTTACTTCACTCTGTATAACAGACTCTAGGTCCATCCACATCACTACAGATAACTCACTTTCACTGCTTTTTATGGCTGAGTAATATTCCATTGTGTATATGTGCCACATCTTCTTTATCCATTCATCTGTTGATGGACACTTAGGTTGCTTCAGTGTCCTGGCTGTTGTAAATAGAGCTGCAATGAACATATTGGTACATGACTCTTTTTGAATTATGGTTTTCTCCGGGTATATGCCCAGTAGTGGGATTGCTGGGTCATATGGTAGTTCTAATTTTAGTTTTTTAAGGAACCTCCATACTGTTCTCCATAGTGGCTGTATCAATTTATATTCCCACCAACAGTGCAAGAGTGTTCCCTTTTCTCCACACCCTCTCCAGCATTTATTGTTTCTAGATTTTTTGATGATGGCCATTCTGACCGGTCTAGTCTGTCTTCACACTGATTTATAAATTTCTTCTTCCCATAACTCTTCATAACCATACAAAAAATGCATCTCAGTTGGTGAACAATTTATGAACTAAACCCTGATGACCAGTGGATTTTATCATTTTTCTCTCACTAGTGGACCTGCATGTATAATTAAAATTTTTTTGTTTATGCTGAAAATTGTTCATTAAAAGTAGGTACCAAACTTACAGGTGCAATCTAAGGTAGCAGTGTTCTAGCTGTTGGTAAAAGTTAACTCAGCCTTTAGGGAAATCCACCATTTTTAGAATTAAAAAAAATGTCCTTAGCCTGATTTTTGTTAGGAGTAAGTATAATAAAATGCGTCTGTAATTACAATACTTATAAACCCACTAGACATAGTTGTTATGATGGAAAAAAACTGGACTCTAAAATGGGATAAAAATAAAACCTCACTTGGCCCCTTCAACCTCCTTGTGGGAAACCAATACAGTTGCCAGTTGATTAAGTGCTCTGTGTTAAGAAAAGCTGAGCTGACCTCAAAATAATAATGGCAATAGCACGGTGATAATGATGACTCTTTGCCGCATTTATCTAGCATGTTGTTTTTCAAAGCACTTTCTGTCTATTTAGTTGTTTGAGCCCCAAGTTCTCAGTGTTTCCCTAAGAAAGTGGGGGAGGTGGAGAGGGCAGGCATCATCCACCTGATTGGACAGATGAGGGAGCCCTGTCTTACAGAGTCTAAATGACCCTCCTGTTGGCCTGGGCCTGGGGATGCTCTCTACACAAAGATCCAAGTCTACTATAGCTCACTCTTCCTGGCAGTTGGGTCACCCAAAGCAAGGTCAAACCCTGTCTCCAAGGACCTTATACTGCAGACCTAAGGCCACCAGAAACAGTTCTTTCTTTGCTCTCAATAGAAAGAATAAAGTCACTAAAAATTAGTCATTAAAGTTAGCTGTGGAAAGGCCAAAGGGTTGAATGGATGAGAAAGAAAATCCTAAGAAACCTAGAAGTGGATTCCAGGCTGTTACCCGTCTCATTGGGGTTGGTGATGCTGGCCGATGATGTGTCCACCTGTATCAGAGTGGAGGAAAAGCACACCTTCTGCCTCCTTCCTGGCCCCACTCATGTTGCTTGGAGCAACTGCCAGGAACCTTGCACATCATGGCCTCTGTAAAACGACATCACCAACACCATTGCTACTTGTTCCTACCCCTATCCCCCAACCCAGGTGCTATTAGATTGACTAACCTTGAAGGAGACAAGACAACCTTAGGCCAGTGGTACAAAAAGGAAAAACCCTCAAAGGCATCCCCAACTCATCTGAACAATGAAGGGTGAGACTAGGTCTCCTCAATGATTCCATTCATTCCAACAAGATCTCATGTTACATTTGGTGTAGTAGTATAATTTTTATCTAAAAGATCCTGGTTTGAGAGCCAGCTGGTGTCTCTGACTGGGCTATAATGTGATCTTGGTGATTATCACTTAGGCTCCATGAGGCTCAGTTCTCTAGCCGGTGAAATGGGTGGTAACAGTAAGTTTCCTTTCCTATAACTCTATAAGGTTGTCATGGGAGAGAAATGTTATGACTTTATTGATGGTGCTATCATTGTAAGTGAAGCCTAGTACTAACAACGATATCACAAGAATCAGCAATTGTGGTAGTGCTGGGAAGGCACTTCTGAGATTATTCATCGTGTGGGGATACTTGTTGGAGAAGTTGCTGGTGTTGAGAAAATGTGTACTGTGTCCTTTCTTGAATTGATTCCTTGGGGCTTTACAAAGATCCTAAGGGCTAGACCATGTTACTTTCACATTACACAACAAAAATCTAAGGCAAAAAACTAAGAGAGACAGAACTGTGGTTTTAAAACCACAGTGGTTATCTTGAGCCCTCAGTGGCTTCTGCAGCCTTCTAGTGTTGGCAGGCACACCTAGCACTTCCAATATAGGACAACCTTGACCCTTTAGAGCCTTGCTACAGTGGCTTGTTGTGTGTCTTAATCATGAGAAGGAAGTATGGTTGGCATTAGAAGTTGCTTCATATAAGGCAGAATGATCCACTATGCAAAGAGTCATTGATATGTCAACTAATCCCTGCTCTATGATTGATGTATGAATGCCCACTAAGAATATCCTCAGCAAGAACTTTCTAGCACTATGATTTTTCCTGACAGAGCCCATGTTGTGTGTTCTCCCACCACAGAGTGGTGTTTTGGGGAAGTGACTGCCAGCCAGGAATTTACCCAAGGCCTCTTTCATCAAGGTGAGGCCCATGTGACTAGTTCTCACCAATGGGATGTGATGTGTGTCAATTGTAGGCCAAGGTGGGTAGGAAGTGGGTGTGCCATTCTCACTTTCTTCTTTCCTGTCAACCAGGTAGATGCAGAAGATCCAGCATAAACTTCAAAGACCCTAGAAGACGGTGAAGCCACAAGATAGGAGGCACCTCGGTTTCTGAATCACTGCCTTGACAAACTCTCATTTGGGCCTTATATAAGGGAACAATGAATCTATTGTGTTAAAGCACCAAGATTTGAGTGTTATCTGTTATACTAGCTATTGTACTATAGATTCCAGTGAAAAGAGATCCACCAGTACCTCAGACCTGGTCCCAATCCCCTGCCATCTTGGAAACCATTGACTTCCTTCCCTATGGGCACCACATCACCCATCCTAAGCAGCTTTCTTTGTGCCATATATAGTTGTAGACCAGCTGGTCTGCTTGTCAAGAAACCAATAAATCTATGTTTGGCAAAACAGTAGTTTTCGTCAGTAAGTGACCTTAAGATAACATTTACATTGCTGGAGACATCATTCCAACCCTGAACCAGTGGCATCCCAACTCAGGCCCTCTGGTGGCGTGAGGCAGGAAAACTAATGAAGTGTGGGGATTATTAATGACTTTATCTTCTCACTCACCCAGCCCCTCCCCCTTTTCAAACTTGCAAATATGTTCAGCAGTGTAAGATCTGTTCATCTATTTTTTACATGTAAATAGAACGTATCTCTTTGGAATTTTGCAGAGAAGATGGCTGCCACGTGAGCATACTAGCTCGTATCTGGAAGCAACCAGACTTGAGCTGTTAAGACACAGGCTCGAGGGGAAAAAGATCTTCACAGGACCCGGCTCTCTCGGGTCAATCACAGTTCCCATTGACCCTAGTGCCCTCAGAGGGGAAAAAATAATTTTAGTTTTCCATGGTAGCATTATAGGTGGTAACAGCTATTTTAGAAGACACAGAGACAGCAACAAGTTCTAGAACATACTCACAATTTCCTTGGTCACAGTGAGATCAATGCGTTCTGTAGAGAGTCTTGTGAACTTCTAATTAGTTGACTTCAAGCAGTAAGCAAGAAACAGTCCTGTAAAGATAGACAGTGGAGGTCAGAAACAAGAAGTCTAGAGAATTCAAATTGCTTTGTTTTTAAATTTAATAACATTTACTCTTTTTAAAATTGTAAGCAGTACACGTTCATTTTAGAAAAGGTAGAAAATACACATTAGAAAAAAGATATAAAACTCTTCTGTGATCTCACTATCCAGACGTAACCACTATTAACCCATGGAACCCTTATAGGTTGCTTCATGAATATTTATATATATGGATATATATTTCTCTATTACTTTAGTTTACAAAACTGGTTTATGGCACATACTGTTTTGTGACCTGCTTTTTATTCATTGAATAAGATATGATGAACATCTTTTGCCAAAAAATAAACTTCAGCTGTATGGCAGACAGCTCCTAAGATGGTTCCCGATGATTCCTGCCCCCCGCGTCCTAACTGTTGTGTGATCCACTCCCCTGGAGTGTGGGCTGGACTTCTGACTTACTTCTAACTGATAGAATATGGCACGAGTGATGGGATGTCAGTTCTGAGACAAGGTAACAAAAAGACCTGCTCACCCTCTCCTGCTCTCTGGCTTGTTTACTGTGGGGAAACCACCTGTGATATTGTGAACCACCCTGCAGAAAGGAGGGCAGTGGAACTGAGTCAAGGAACTGAGGGAGACCCTCAACCAACAGTCTCAGAGGAACTGGTTCCTGCCAACACCCTCTGGAATGAGCCTCCAAGTGGATCCTCTCCAAGTCAAGCCTTGAAGTGATTCAAACACCTTGACTGCAGTCTTAGGAGAGGCCCTGAGTCAGAGGACCCAGTTCAGCTGTACTCATAGACTCCTGACCTACAGAAACTCTGAGATAATATGTTTGCTGTTTAAAGCTGCTAAGTGCTGGGATAATGCAGCCAGAGATAACTAATACAAAACACATAGTTTTTAGTAGTTGTTTAGTATTCCAGTGTAAGGTTTACTCAATCTTTTATTGCTGCACATTTGTTTATTTTATTTTATTTATTTTGCTATTATAAACGTGGCTGCAATGAATGTCATTGTAGCTAAATCTTGGTACACACCCTTCATTCTTTCCTGAAGATAAGTTCCTTGAAGTGGAATAGCTGGATTTTAAAGGATTTGCATCTTTTAAGTCTTTTTTTCTTTTTTTAAGCATCTTTATTGGAGTAAAATTGCTTTACAATGGTGTGTTAGTTTCTGCTTTATAACAAAGTGAATCAGTTATACGTATACATATGTTCCCATATCTCTTCCCTCTTGCGTCTCCCTCCCTCCCACCCTCCCTATCCCACCCCTCTAGGTGGTCACAAAACACCGAGCTGATCTCCCTGTGCTATACAGCTGCTTCCCACTAGCTATCTATTTTACATTTGGTAGTGTACGTATGACCATTCCACTCTCTCACTTTGTCACCGCTTACCCTTCCCCCTCCCCATATCCTCAAGTCCATTCTCTAGTAGGTCTGTGCCTTTATTCCTGTCTTACCCCTAGGTTCTTCATGACCTTTTTTTTTCTTAGATTCCATATATATGTGTTAGCATACGGTATTTGTTTTTCTCTTTCTGACTTACTTCACTCTGTAAGTCTTTAAAGATGCTATTCCCAATTGCTTGCTGGTAGGATTGCACCAGTTTACACCCCTGCTGGCTGTAGCTTGGAGTGGCTGCTGGCCCACACCAAAGGGTTTATGTTTCTGAAGCATATTTTTGGTTAATTTCAACCACTCTGTCCTGAGCTGTGTCTCCATGCAAACCAGTTGGAAACAAAACCAAAATCAAAATAAAAAACCTGAGAATGAAGACTAAGTTTGAATATTCAAAACTACTAGATCATTGATGCTAAATTGTTTATTCAAAGTACTGTTGTTTTGAATTCAGTCAAATGAATTCAACCACCCTCAAATTATTATTCTTATTTTTCAGTGAGCACTGAACTTCTGAAAATGTGATAATGCTTATCTTCCTCAGGAACTTTGAGAAGGAAAACAATGCTTGTTGAAGTCAATGTAACAATGGGTTATTTTGAAAATCTTAGTTTATTTCAGTCACACAAAGGATTGTCAGTAAACTCAACTTTTTAAGTTACCACCCTGGATGGACTGAATTCAAAAGACATATTTTTTTGGAAGCATTTTGCATACACAGATACCACCGCCATTTCCAAATTGCAACTTCACTGTTGGGAAAGAATAAATATTTTAATGAATGCTATATATTTTAACAGGCTCTGAACCCTGCGGTTGGTTTAAGCTAAGGGTGCAATTTCAGTCATCTAAATAAGTAAATAAATGAGGAAGAAAATCCATGTTAATTGCAGTAATTTGCGGTACTTTCAAATTCTTAATTAAGAAATAAAATAGGATTCATTATTCATGCCTACTGTAGATGACATGCATAGATCACCATTACAACCCGACGCAAGACCTAAAGTTATTGCCATAAATGAAATAACAGAGGGAAACCACTGGTGCATTATGGACTGAAACGTGCAAGCACAAAGAGGAAGGAGAGAGCACTGTGCAAAATGCCTGTCCTTCATACATGCCCTTGTTTCTGACTTGGGTATTGCATTATACCAAAGCATCTCCCCTGAACCTGGAGTCCTGTCTCTCCCTCCTACCTCTGGTCTAGGTTCTTCCCTCAACCTCACACAGAATTTCTCTGAGCCTGTATGGCAACCCTGCTAGAGTCAACTTTTCCCCAATTATCTGCCCCAGGTTGTTTGTGTGTCTGGACTTCAGGTCCCTGCCAGCCTCGTTCTACAAAGGTGGGAAGAAGAGAAGAACTTTCCTTATAACTAGAGGCATTCTGACTCACGCTGCCTTTTGATAATTAAGCATGAAATTAAACTAAGGAGAACATACAATTTATCACACAGAAATCACTTTCATCTGAGACAAATGCTTAGTTGGACAGGACACCAGACAAACTGGGACTGTTCCAGACAAACAAAAATGCTTGGTGCCTGCAATGAAAACCTTACCCTAGGGGCAGGGTGGGTGGGGGTGGACATAGGTTTTCAGGCAGATAAGAAGGAATTCTGTTTTGGTGATGTGGGTTGTAGGGGTAATGTAAATGGACAACTCGAAAAAAGGACACTGATACAGTTGGCTGTGGGTAGAGATGGCTGGTCATTGTGCTTTCATTAGGAATACTAATATGGACTGTGGATGTGCCTCTTTCAGGCCCTCTCTCTCCTGCTGCCTACTCCTCTTTGTCCTGCAAGCTGGGATGGACACCCCATAGGCAGTTGGCATGTCTGTTGACTCTATGTCTGCTGGCAATTGCAGTCAGCTCAGCAATGGAAAGGGTACAGAGCATGAGCATGTTGAAGGAGTTTGAATGACTCAAGATAAAGGAAAATAAAGGGAAACATCCAGTGAAGATCTCCAAAAGGAATGAGGCATCTTGTCAGGGATTAAACCTGACATGTTTTGAGCAAGTAAGACAATTTTGGGTTTTACCTGTAGACCCAAGGAAAATCAGAAATTAGATTGGGAGCTTGGGATTGACATGTACACACTGCTATCTTTAAAATAGATAACCAAAATGGATCTACTGTATAGCACAGAGAACTCTGCTCAATACTATATAATGACCTAAATGGGAAAATAATTTGAAAAAGGGTAGATACATTGTATATGTATAACTAAATCACTTTGCGGTACATCTGAAACTAACACAATATTGTTAATCAACTATACTCCAACATAAAATAAAAATTTAAAAAAGAAATTAACACATATATTTCTCAGATGCCTATTATATTCCAAATGGGAAGACATAAGAATACTCTGAAACAGACTTCTTGTTCAAAGGGGCCTTATGAAGTAGATTCTTTCATAGTCAAAGTCTCCTCTCTTTTGAAAGGAAAACCAGAGAAAGACCTGGACTTGGGTAGCTCTACTTACTGAGCCAGTCTGGTCTTTTCTCAGATCTCACCCATGCTGAAGTCCCCCATGGAATTCACAAGGTCTGAAATGAGTGTCCATATCTCATGGTATTCCATTTCTCAAAGCATCCTTCCTCCCTGGCTACATTTGGATGGAGACCAGACCATTGTAGGACTTGGGGGCCCACTGCTGTGGGAAATGTGATGATTATCTCCATTCCTTACCAAATGGAATCATTCTTCCTTTAGTTTTCTGATGATTTATAGTAAAAAAGATATGGAGCTTTTCCAATTTCAGAAGTAAGCCATGGAGAAACAAATTCAAAATGCATCCATAAAAGTGGAAGCTAGATACCAGACTAGAAAGAAAAAAAAAAACATCATATAAAGTGTCCTACAGAATTCACTGTTTATTTGTGCTAGGTACTCTGACTTGGCTTAGTAGTGAGTAAGAGCAGGATGCTAAGAAGATGTAATGAAAGATGGGAGAAATGTGGGCAGGAGATCTCTGAGCCCTGAGAAACACCCTGGGAAATATACCTTGTTAATGCTATTTCAAGGAGGACTAGGAGAATTAGTTGCTGAAGTTCTTTTGAAGAGAGGCCTTAAATCATGTCTCAACAATTACATTTGAGAATGTTCATTCTTTTATTTGTTCATTTCACTTAACAAGGCTTTATTCAGCATCTTCTTTTTCCTAGATATAGTATTAGGTGCTGTAGAATCAAGGGGAACAAGACAGGGGTGTACAGCCTTACAGGGATTTCTACTTTTAAGATGGCAGTATTAAGTCAGCCCTGCCCACTTCTTTCTGAATTCATTCCAAAACAAGAAAAATGAAAAATAGAAATGCAAATTTCACCTTTGTTGAGGAAGGGCTGCCAAATTAAAGTTTCAACCAGGGGCAGGTGGATGTTGAAAGATGTCTGAAGCCAAAGACCTTAAATGAGGTTGGCAGAGCTCAAATTTCATCAAAGAGGACAGAATCAACAATATCTTTTGAGGAGCAACTGGTCTACAGTGAATAGGCTGTCTATGAGAGCATCTCTGGACCCCGTTTGGCTCCACTGAGGAGAAGGGGAGATGGTATAAACAAGAAAATACCTAGGTATGCCATCTCTGTAGGAAGTAGTCTGTTGGGGTGGGAGGCAGACTGGAGAAGATAGGTTCAATAATAACCAGTCTTGCAACTGCCAATCTCTTCTTTCTTCTGGAAAGAAGTAAAGGCTACATCAACATGTACACATATGCATACACACAACCCTGAGTATCATAAAGTGCATCCCTGTAAATGAGAGAGGCTCTCTGCTGGATGCTATCATAGCCTAGTCCCTGCCCCATAAACTCTATGCAAAACAGCTGGTTAAGAAAGAGCTCAACTCAGTCAAATATGAGTCAGAATAGAAAAGAAACTATCAGAAGAGCTCTACAAAGATACTGTAAGAAAAGAAGGTAATAATTAGAGAAAACAAATAGACAACATATACAAAATTGTGTTGCCATAGAGCTGAAGGAAATTGTGCCAAATGAGCATAAGCAAACAAAAAATTTAAAAAAAAACCCTCAATGATAAAGATCACTTATATAAAATAAGAGCTCAAGGAAGAAGTCTCAAGGAAGAGCTCAAGAAGTCCGTTGTCAAGACAACTGAGAGACAAAAAATGAGCTAGAAGAGCTCAGGAAAGAAGTGGAAGAGAAGAAAAGTCATCACAAAAATTAGGGAGCCATCAGAGGTAACAAAAAGGTAACCACTTGCTCAAAATACAAAAGTAGGATTAAGAACGTGATTGGTAAAGTCAGCAAAGCAAAATGGAAATGAGTAGTTAAAAAGGATCAGAAAAGGAACCTGATAGCTATGGAAGATGAAAGAGACAATAGACTTATTCATATGCATAAAAAGACCAAACATTACTTGTTTTATATGTGATCTTTTTACTAAAAGAAAAGAATAGAAAATATATTTGGAGAAATAGAATCACAAAACATTTTCCAGAAATAAGATATTTAAATCTACACACAAAGCAAAACCAAACCAAACTAAACCAAACAAAACCCCAAATGTAAACTATCTCAGGAAAAGTTGATACAAAAATAATAACCTAAAAGGAAAAAAAAGACTCTTTTACCATCCAAACAAAGAACTGAAACAAACAAAATAAAATGAAACCAAAAACAAAAACAAAATTTCTTTTCTAAAGGGTGAAAATTAGGTTGGTTTCAGAGTTTTTCACAGCAACATGCCATGCTGGAAGACAGTGGAACATGCTTACAGTAACCTCATTAAGAATTAAATAAAAAAACATCTATGGTCAAACTTTTGTTCAAGTATAAATGCTGCACCAAATATCTAATAACCCAGAAAATGTGGTTACCAGGATCTTGTCTGGAGTAAACTATAAGCTGAACTTCAATCAATCAGTAGAAGGAGGATGGAAAAACTATGGCACAAGGATAGGTGTTGCATTTTTAACAATTTAGGATTAAGACAAAAAAACCCAAACAAACAACTGTGACAATTATGGTTACACAAAACAATGTAAATTTTAATGAACTGTAATGCCATGAAAAACATGGAAACTGACAAAATTCAGAAGGTGAAGGGAGATACAAGGTGGGAGGTAGCCAAGGGCCAAAATTTACCAATTAGGTCTAATGAATCAAGTAATACAGGGAACTGTATTTAGAATTGTGAGATTACAAGATTAGCAGAACTATCATGATCATCAACATCATCACCACCATCAACTAAAATTGGGTAGAATAGAAAAATGAAAAATGGGAGAAATATGTAAATTTCATCATTTTTTTTCCAGGTTAGAGAATCTTTAATTGTCAAGAAGATGGTGATAGACAATAGCTACTAAGGATATACATGATTAAGTATATTATATTTAGTATTATAAAGATAACCACTTAAAGAATGAAAAATATTAAAAATTTCTTAACTATAACTATGAACCCCCACATAAACCAAATTTAAAACCAAAACAAAACACAGACCATAAGGTGAAATAAAAGCAGAAAGCATATAACGTTACAACTAAGTCCAAGCATACCTAGCAAATGAAAAAATATAAATGGAAAAAATGTATCACTCCAAAGAAATAGATTCTTAGCTTAAATTACAAAGCAAAAAAGAAAATTGTATGCTGTGTACAAGAGACAAAACAAAATGACTGGAAAGTTGAAAATAAAAGGATGGGCAGAGACCTAATGGGCAAAGGCAATCAAGCAAACAAAAACAAAAACAAAAACTAGAGATCAACTTTAATATCAGACATATCAAATTAAGTTGAATTCAGTGCACAAAACAGTATAATGACACAAAGATGGGAACTTTATTGCAATCTATAGTACTGCTCTAAATATTATGAGTATTTACGCACCAAAGAATATAGCAGCAAATTATTAAGCTGAAAGGCAACACATATAAAAATAAAGGCAGAGACACATGAAAGGTAAAAGACTAATATAATTTCCTCAGTTCAAAGGAATTAGAGAATGCTGTTTTTTAATTCAAGTATAGTTGACTTACAGCATTATATTAGTTTCAGGTGTACAGCACAGTGATTCAATGTTTTCATGGATTATTACAGATTATAATAGTAAAATCTTTTATAGTAACAGAGGTTGGACTAATGGCTATAATTTCCTGTGTTGTACAACATATCATCGCTGCTTATCTATTTTATACATAGTCTCTTTTTTAAAAATCAATTAATTAATTTATGGCTGTTTGGGTCTTTGCTGCACCCGGACTTTCTCTAGCTGTGGCAAGTGGGGGCTACTCTTCATTGCGGTTCATTCTCTTGTTGCAGAGCATGAGCTCTAGGCATGCAGGCTTCAGTAGTTGTGGCATGCAGGTTCAGTAGTTGTGGCTCGCAGGCTCTAGAGCTCAGGCTCAGTAGTTGTGGCACACGGGCTTAGTTACTCCTTCGTATGTGGGATCTTCCTGGACCAGGGATTGAACCTGTGTCCCCTGCATTGTCAGGCAGGTTCTTAACCACTGCACCACCAGGGAAGTCCCTGTACATAGTCTCTTAATCCCATACCCCTATCTTGCCCTCCCCCATCCTCTCCTTATTGGTAACCACTAGTTTGTTTTCTGTATCTGTGAGTCTGTTTCTGTTCTGCTATGTACATTCATATTTTTTATTTTTTAGATTCCACATATAGTATTTGTCTTTCTTGTTCTAATTTATTTCACTAGATTTAATACTCTTTAGGTCCATCCACATTGCTGCAGATGGCAAATTTCATTCTTTTTTATGGCTGAATAGTATTCCATGGTATATATGTACCACAACTTCTTCATGCATTTGTCTGGTGATAGACACTGGGTTGCTTCTATATCTTGGCTACTGTAAATAATGCTGTTATGAACATTGGATGCATGTATTCTTTCAAATTAGTGTTTTCTTTTTTCCAGGTATATACCCAGGAGTGGAATTGGTGGATCTTTTGGTAGTTCTATGTGTAGCTTTCTAAGGACCCTCCATATTGTTTTTCATAGTGGCTGCACCAATTTACATTCCCACCAACAGTGTACATGGGTTCCCTTTTCTTCACATCCTCTACAACATTTGTTATTTGTAGACCTTTTGATGATCACCATTCTGACAGGTGTGAGATAATCTCTCATTGTTTTGATTTGCATTTCCTTTAACAATTAGTGATGTTAAGCATCTTTTCATGTGCCTGTGAGCCATCTGTATGTTTTCTTTGAAAAAATGTCTCTTCAGTCTTCTGCCCTTTTTGATTGGATTGCTTTTTTTTATATTCAGTAGTTGTGGCATGCGGGCTCAGTAGTTGTGGCTCATGGGCTCTAGAGTGCAGGTTCAGTAGTTGTGGTGCCCAGTTGCTCCGTGGCATGTGGGATCGTCTCAGACCAGGGATCAAACCTGTGTCCTCTGTATTGGCAAGTGGATTCTTAACCACTGTGTCCCCAGGGAAGTCCTGACCCATTGATTTTTTAGTATAATATTGTTTAGTCTCCACATGTATGTTCTTTTCCCATTTTTCTTTCTGTAATTGATTTCTAATTTCATATCACTGTGGTCAGAAAAAAGCTTAATATAATTTGTGTCCTCTTAAATTTGTTAGGACTTGTTTTGTGGCCTAGCATGTGATCTACTCTGGAGAAAGTTCCATGTGCACTTGAAAAGAATGTATTCTTCTGTTTTGTGCATATAATATCCTATAGATATCTATTAAGTTTAACTGCTCTATTTTGTCACTTAAGACTGCTGTTGCCTTATTGACTTTCTGTCTGATTATCTGTCCATTGATGTAAGTGGGGTGTTAACGTTCCATACTATTATTGTATTATTGTCAATTTCTCCCTTTGTATCTGCTAGTATTTGCTTTATATGTATATGTGTTCCTGTATTGGGTGTATATATGTTAATGAGCATTAAATCCTCTTCTTGTACTGATCCTTTTATAATGCCCTTCTTTGTCTTTTGTTATAGCCTTTGTTTTACAGTGTATTTTGCCTGATATGAGCATTGCTACCCCTACTTTCTTGTCATTTCCATTTGTATGAAATATCTTTTTCTACCCTCTCACTTTCAGTCTGTGTGAACTTTTAGCTCTGAAATGAGTCTCTTGTAGGCAGCATATAGAAGGATCTCTTTTTTTTTTTTAACCCAGTTAAAAAAGACATCCTATGTCTTTTTTTTTTTGCAATACGTGGACCTCTCACTGTTGTGGCCTCTCCCGTTGCGGAGTGCAGGCTCCGGACGCGTAGGCTCAGCGGCCATGGTTCACGGGCCCAGCCACTCCATGGCATGTGGAATCCTCCTGGACCGGGGCAAGAACCCGTGTCCCCTGCATCGGCAGGCGAACTCTCAACCACTGAGCCACCAGGGAAGCCCCACCCTATGTCTTTTGACTGGAGCCCATTGATTGGAGTCCATTGACATTAAAGTAATCATTTATAGATTTGTACTTATTGGCATTTTATTACTTGTTTTCTGGTTGTTTTGTAGTTCTTCTCTGTTTATTTCTACTTTTTATTTCTTGCCTTGTGGTTTGATGATTTTCTTTAGTAGTAAGCTTATGTTCCTTTCTTTTTAGTTTTTGTGTATCAGTTGCAGGTTTTTGATTTGTGCTTACCCTGGGGTTCATATATGTTGATCTATAACAATATATGCCTGTTTTAAACTAGTAGTCATTTAAGTACAAACACATCCTAAAAGATCTACGTTTTTATTCCCCTCTCTCACATTCTGCGTATTTTACATCTTCATTCTTATGCCTTAATATTTTATTGTAGATAGGTGATTTTATAACTTTTTGGTCTTTTAATCTCCCTACTGGATTTTTAAGTGGTTGTTCCTCAGTCCTTACTATATATTTGCCTTTCCTAGTGACATTTTCCATTTCCTATAGAATCTTACTCCTTTTCCCCTTAGAGAAGACCCTTTAAATTTCTTTTAAGACCGATTTAGTACAGATGAACTCTTTTAGTTTTTGTTTGCCTGAGAAGTTCTTGATCTCTTTTTCAGTTCTAAATAATAATCTTGCTGGTTAGAGTGCCCTAAGTTGCCAGATTTTTTTCCCTTTCAGCTCATTGAATACATTATGCCACTCCCTTCTGGCCTGCGATAGTCTTATGTAAATTCCCTTGTATGTGACTCTTTGTTTTCCTCTTGCTGCCTTCATAATTCTCTCTTTATCTTTAACTTCTGCTACTTTAATTATGATGTGTCTTGGTGTGGGTCTGTTTAAGTTCATTTGTTTGGGACCCTCTATGCTTCCTATACCTGGATATCTGTTTCCTTCTTCAGGTTTGGGAAGTTTTCAGCCATAATTTCTTCAAATACATTTTTGATCCACTTCTCTCTCCTCCTTCTGGGACCCCTATAATCTGAACGTTGGTACACTTAATGTTATTCCAGAGATCTCTTAAATTGTTTTCACTTTTAAAAATTTGTTTCTCTTTTTGCTGTTCTCATTGGGTGATTTCCATTATTCTATCTTCTAAATCACTTATGCCTTCTTCTGTATCAATTAGTCAACTATTCATTTCTTCTAGTGTTTTTTTTTATTTCAGTGATTGAATTTTTCATTTCTGATTGGGTCCTTTTATATTTTCTTGTTCCTTGTTAAAATTTTCACTGTTTTCATCTATTGTTTTCCATAATTCAGCTAAGATTTTTATTTCCAATGCCTTGAATTCTTTATATGGTAAATTGTTTATTTCTGTTTAATTATTTATTTTTTCAGGGATTTTCTCTTGCTTTTTCAATTGAGAGCAGTTTTTCTCCCTTTTCATTTTGCTTTAACTTTTTCTGTCTCTATGAATTCAGGTGAAACAGTTACCTATTGTCGTCTTGAATGGTTGTTCTTATGTGTGGACATCGCTATACAGACTGTGTGTGCCCAATGTCTTTGGTGGGAGACTTGGATTTGACATGACACAAGTCACATCTTTCCTCAGGGTGTGCTGGCAGCTCTCACCTTGGTGGGGGGTGGGGCTGGAGATGGAGGGGCTAAAGCTGGAACCGGGTGTGAGGCAGGACTTCCCCTCTGCTCAGTGGCCATCACCACCCTATCAGGGGTGGGGTCTGATCCCAAGCTGTCTCTGTTTCCTTGAAGTGTGTGTTTTCCCCTCTCCCAGCACCAGGACACTTGCCCCACAGCAAAGGAGTGCTGAAACAAGGGGGGCTCAGGCAGTCTCTCTGCTTGTGTCAGCCACAGAAAAAGGCCAAGATTTCTCCTGTGTGCTGCCTGTGCAGGTGCCCACAATTGTTTCCCTGACTATGCTCAGAGGAAGACTTGGGCAGCATTAGGTGCAAGTCCCTGTTGAACCCCAGAGCAGATCACTGCCCCCAGCCTCTGCTGTCCATGCCCTGTTGTGGAGACGTATCACAGGGCAGGCTGGGCCTGCCTGGACTCTCAGAGTATATCAGGGCATAAACTGTGGTTGAGGGGCTGCTGCCAGAGTTCTGGGCTGCTTCTAATGCTCTGCTTGAGCAAGTGCCAACAGTGGCTACTGCTACTCCAGCCAGGCTCTGCCCTAGGACTAGGTCGCCTCTGTGTCCACAGCCAAGTCTTCTCTTTGGTCGTGCCTGCCCCACATTCAGTGCCGTTCTGTGACACAGAGTGAGTGGGGCGAGCATTTGCTCAGCTTGGGCTGGGGTACATGAGGAGGCATACACCCAAGTGATGCCTGGCAGCCACCCATGTGATGCCTGGCAGTCACTAGGGCAGACTTCAATCAGAGAATGCTTTAAGTCACATTACACTTCTCTTGGGACTATCTATCCTTTTCAACTCCTTCTATTTGTACAAATAGCTACAAGAAAATTTGACAAAGTCTCTGTCCTGCTATAGCTCCCCTTACACACTGCATAAAGGCCAAGTTACTCTGTGCTCTGGACCGTGCCTAGGTCTCCAGTCTTCTACTCTTCCTGTGTTCAGAGACATCCCCACAACTGGGAGTTCTCTTTTCCACACCTCCTTGCCTTTGTTTCAGCCCATGCTGTTTCCTTTCTCTGAATGCTCTTTACTCCAGCTGATACAGGCGGAGGTAAACTTTAAGACTTCATGATCACGCCATTTTTCTGGGAAACGTTCTTTGCCTCCAACCCCTGCCAGGCACAGGACACAGTTAGTGCACACTGACCGCTCACTGTGACTAACCCAGTTCTTTAGGACTGAGGCAACTGAGATATCTTTACTCCATATCATCCCTCATTCTTCATATGCAATTAGGTACTAAGTCCTGCCATCTCTTTCCCTATTATTTTCCACTCCCTCTGTAACACCCAGCCATCACCCCCTGCACTCCTGAGCACCTCTTCTCTGAGTATTTTGCCACCAGCCTCACCCCTCCTGCTGATTCAGCATTCTGCGCCTGTACCCATCGTCCTAAAGCACCACTTTGTCAAGCTAGCTCCTTTGCTCCAAGGTCTCCAATAGGCTCCCTTTCTTTTACAGTCAATTCCTTCAACTGATGTCGAAGCTTTCTGCAACTGGACATGATGCCCTTCCAAAATGGTTGTCCATCACTCCCATCTCATACACTGTTTCAGCCACACCAACAATCCCTCCAACGATTCCATGCACACATGCTATCACTAGGGCCTTGCTGACATGCACCTTAATTAACTTCCTCACCTTCTCTCCCCTTTCTTTGCCTACACATCCAAATCCTTCTTCAAGAACAACTGCAAGGGAAACCTACCCAGCCCACTAGCCCATGATCTCTACTCCGAGCTCTTTTGATATTTATTACCAACACCCAGCTTGGTTTTATCATAATTTGTGCTATGAATTGCATTTATTTGGACATGTTTATCTCATTTGATAGACAGTAAGCCTCAGGAATGATATCTTGTGCTTTTTCTACATTGTCCTTGACATCCTGCAAGGAATCAAGAATATAGTAGGTGCTCAGCAATCATATATGCTTTTTAAAACATACAGAATCTGTTGCTTCTGTCTGTGTCTTTTAGCAGGATACCAGCTCACCTGAGTCCTAAGCCTTAAACAGCCTCCTTCACTGCCCCCTCCCTTGCAGGATTATAGTGACCCAATTTCTAACTGTCACTTTCTAATTATTCACCTAGCCTAATTAATTAAAATAGAGTTGTTTAATATTTTAAAAACTGCTTCCCTATCCATCATCTTGGTGGACCCCCACATGATACTGTGTCATATGCAAGATGGGGATTGTCAGTTCATTTTACAAACAAGGAAATAAAGTGAGTGCATCAGTGGTGCAAGTGAGGCCAGACCCCCAGTTTCTGTTTCCAGTCCTATATTCGTTTCTTTTTGTTTGTTTTTTTTTGCAGTATGCGGGCCTCTCACTGCTGTGGCCTCTCCCATTGCAGAGCACAGGCTCTGGACGCGCAGGCCCAGAGGCCATGGCTCACGGGCCCAACCGCTCTGCGGCACGTGGGATCCTCCCGGACCGGGGCACAAACCCGTGTCTCCTGCATCGGCAGGTGGACTCCCAACCACTGCACCACCAGGGAAGCCCCATCCTATATTCTTTATATCAGAGAAAGCTGTGTCTCTACCTTAGGTTTCTAGAACTTCTCTCTGGAAGTATGAGTATGTATTTTAAAACATTGATTTTTGTTAAAATGTCTCTTTATTTTGCTTTTGTTTTCTCCTTCCTTGTGAAGATACTGCCCTCTCCCCTGACAGTAAGTGTTCTTTTTCTTTCCTGAATGATGACCCCACTCCATCTCCTTTGGTTTTCTTCGCCTGAGTTTCCACTTAGCCCTGCCACCCCCTGGAGAACCATTCTGGCTTAATGCCTCCTGCATCCTTTCAAATTGTTCTTGTTCCTCAGCTTGGGATTTCCTGCAGGGCTGGCCTTCTCAGCTAATGAAGAGTGTCTAGCTGAAGGCACTGTTCCTGACCAACTTTCCCAATCCTACTGGGAGGTGGGGGTGGTAGCTGGTGGGAGAGGAAGTGGGAGTCCTGCCTTGATACTCTGGGCTTGCAGGCAGGAGGCTCTGTTCATGCAGCTCTGGAACTTGCAGGTACCTGGTTTTGTTCTGAATGAGACCACTCTCCCCACCTCTGCACTGTATCTTTAAAATTTTCCACTTTATCTTCTTCCAAGAGAGTTCATTCACATTGTATTTTTTCTTTTTCTAAATTGTTCAATGGTATCACTTTATCTTTCATGGGGGTGGAGTGGGAGAGTGGTACTTATGCCCCAGACTAATTGAGTAACAGTGACATTTTATTATGTATTTTGGAGAGATGCTGGGGTCATCCCTCAGTATAACTGTCCATTAAAAAAAGTGGGTTTTGGGCTTCCCTGGTGGTGCAGTGGTTGAGAGTCCACCTGCCGATGCAGGGGACACGGGTTAGTGCCCCGGTCCGGGAAGATCCCACATGCCGCGGAGCGGCTGGGCCTGTGGGCCATGGCCGCTGAGCCTGCGTGTCTGGAGCCTGTGCTCTGCAACGGGAGAGGCCACAACAGTGAGAGGCCCACGTACCGCAAAAAAAAAAAAAAAAAAAAAAAGTGGGTTTTAAGTTGTCACAATCCTAGTAGCAGATATCTATTATTTTTATTCCCTTTTCTGTCTCTACTAGCCTTAAAGGGGAACAGGTAACCAGCCTGGCTGCATCATAGAACCTCATCTTCTTGGCGATCAGATTGGCCCAAGGGGTGCCCATGTGACCCAAGCTAGGCCAGCCAGAGCCCTTCCCTAGGAATTTCCAAGTGGAGCTGGACAGAGGAAGCCAACTTTCCTATCTGGCTATTGAATCATCAGGATGTGAAGCTGTAGGGACTAATGCCAAATCCTCAACAACAGCCAATTTGAGGAAATGACATAACATCCACAGAGAAATGTAAATAGAGATAGAGGGATGGGTGGAATTAAAATCCCCAAATCTAGTTATTCAGGAAGTCAGCTCCCACCCCTGGTTTTCCTGGAGTTGGCTACATGAGCCTATAAATCACCTTTTACTGCTCAAGCCAATTTAATTTGTTAATTGCAACCAAGAGGGTCCTGCTAGTATAATCCCTTCTGTCTGTAACTTCTCTTATAAGAAGTCCCTGGCTGCGCTGCCCAAGACCAAGTATCTTTACAATGTAGAACTGGGGTCTACTAGGGGGTTGATTCCTATCTGCTTATGAACCATAAAAGTCCTGTCCACATGGCCACTGTCCGATCATTGGTAGATAAGGCATAAAATGCATGTGTCCCTGCAAGAATGAGAGTCCCACGAGGCAGGGAACTCTGCCTGCCTTGTTCACTGATGTGCCCATCTGTCTTCACAGGGCCAAGCATGCCCTGGGTGCTTGATGAATATTTGTTGAGTGAAAGAATCAGGGAATGTGGCCATGCATTCACTCACAGGGTCATGTAGAGGGCTAGGCTGCCTCTCTTTCTTCCCAGACATCTTCTGTCACTGCCCACTTCATCTAAATTTAACCCTCCCCTCAGTGCAACCTCAACTTACCTGCCTAGCTTCATCTCTTATGCTCCCCTGATTGTTCAAAGTAGGAGATAAGTTACCCCAACTGCAGTCTATTTCTGCAGCCTCTGTGCCTTTGCCTGGGCAATTCCATCCATCTGGAAGCCACCTTCTCTCTGACTTCACAATCTCATGTTTTGAACTCACACCTCAAGGCCTGGCTCAGAAGGAACTCGTGCTGTGTGGCAGGCCTTGTCGTGCCTGGGGAGCCTCAGCACATTCTTTCAGCCTTCATCTTCAGCAACTCATATTAATAAGAGCTACTAATGAACACACCATCTATCCCCCAGTAGGCGCCAGGCCCTTGAGTGCAGCTCTCCTGTCTCTCTTTGTCATTGTCCGTCGTCTTTTCCTTCTGCCCCCTCTTCACCTCCACCCACCACCACCATACTTTCCCACCAACCAAGTTCTAGCACAGTCTCACCCAAGTGGATGGCCAGGGAATATTATCATACATGAGTAAGTCTGTGCACCTTGGTGCAAACCAGTAAGGTCTGACCTCACTGGGACAAGCACGTGGAATCACGCTGCAGGGCCCATCTGCAAAGTGGGGTTAAAAAATGACAGACTTTATCATGGTATGGCTGACAAAATGCACAGCTTGTGAAGAGTTCTTAGCCCAACACCTGGCCCACAGTTAAGTGCTCAATAAATGCTAGTCATTGTCGTTGCTGATAGGTCTTATGTACCTAGAAAGCTAGGAGGATACATTTCTTTCCATTTCCTACCCAGTCAAGGTCTCTGTTATTTACAGTCTGACAATGATCTCCATTTCCTGCCTAGCGATGTAGCTTCCAGCATATCTAACCGCTTCAAGGTTCACCCCTGTATGGCCGCTTCTCAGCCAGCCAAGCCGCTGGCTGCCTTCTCCCCTGTTGGAGTCCACCTCTTGCCACAGCTCCACCACCTCCTGGGCCAGAGGTAGGAGCCCTTCCATGGATGCTCTGCCATTCACTGCCCTGCCTGGTCCTGGGAGAGAAGGGACAAAACTGGAATGTGAAGCAAACTGGTGATTGCATTAAACTCCCTTTGCCACCCGAGCTGTCAATAATGAGGCCCGATGAGGAAGTGCAGCAGGTTTGGGTGCTTTGTCCTATTTTCCCTCTGCACACATATGCAGTTGGCTCTGGAGCCTCCACTTCTCTCGATGGTCCCCATACAGCTCCCGAGGCAAACGATGCGATGCCACTTCAAGACAGACCTCGCTCTCTTCCTCTCCTTTTGTGTCTGCGGTTCTCTCTTGGTCTCTGGCTCTCCTCCATCTGTCTTACGCTATGTACTATTTTTTTCTCTCTAGCTCATATCTCTGTGATCCCAGCTCTTGCTTTTCTATGCTTCTCTAGCTCTCCCTTCATCTTCTGTTTCCATCGGTCTCCCTCATCCTGACTCTCCCTTCTCCCCACCTCCCCACATGCATCTCTGCTTCCCAGCTCTCCTCCCTGCCATGATGCTGCAGTGGTGAGAAGGGGACCATTGATCTTTCAGACAGGCTCTGCCAACCTCACTACCTCTCTCCTGCTGCTGGCAATTATCTGGAGGTTGGCACAGGGCCCGGAAACTGCTGCTTGCCCTGCCTCGCAGCTCAAGGCCCGCTCCTCCATGCCAGCTCCCTTGGAGGACGGCTTGGGGCCGTGCCCAGGATGTGACAACCTGCAAAGGTCACACACACTCCAAAGAAGATGGACTGCTCTACGAGTGGAACTGACATTGGGCAGACTTGCAAATGTCCCTCCAGACTTTCCAGCATTTCACAGTGGTGAGGAACGAGCAGCAAAAAATAGAAATTGTAAATGGTACACAGTGCCTCTGCCACAACCCCCAACACCCACACCCACACTCCCCCCCAACACACCCCTATACCTTAACATAGCATACATCCAATTTTTAATTTCTTTGTTTCTGTTTCTTAAAGGGTAGAATTTGAACCTACCTTAATTGAAATATTATAACTAATTCATCCACCTGATTTCAATAAAGGTTGACAGCGTGCTTGGTACCACCAGGCTAGGAGCGGACCTTACATTTACAGGATGTTGTACAGTTCCGTAAACCAAGTTACAGCTGTGACCTGCCACTTTCTCTCAGAAGCCAATGGGATTTCCGAGTTGACAAGGACTTGTGAGCCTATTTACGCCAAGCCCCTCCTTTTGGAGCTAGAAAATCCATGGTCCAGTGAGACTGAGAAAGTTACCCAAAGTCAGCCAGCTAATTGGTAGAAAAGGTCGGACAGGAACTCAGGTTTTCAGGTTCCTGATAAGGCCCCACGTTACTCTGCACCCTGCACCCCTGCTGGGGAGGCCAGGTAGTTATTACCCTTTAACAAGGAGGAAACTCACCCTCCAGAAAGACAAATGATTCTGCCCAGGTCACTCCGTTATTAGGTGTTCGAGTTCTAACGTCTTCTGATATCTCATTTATTTAAAAATATGTTCTCCCAACCAGTCAACTAACCTCATGAAGCATCCTGGTTATCAGAGATATTGGGAAAAGGCCGGGCAGCGCTCGTCACCTTGGGCTGATTTGAGCCTTCTCAGCTGGTTCTGAGCATGGATACCCTTTTCATCAAATCTAAAGTGAAGCCCTGTTATAAAGAGCTTACTCTGTTAAGCGAGCCTTTCCCTGAGGGCTGGTGTGTGTCGCAGGTTCACTGCATGGCAGGCTCCGCCGCACCCACTGTGCTCCTGGTGCTGCATTCGCTTATTCGGAGACCTTGGTACACGGGGGTTCATGGCTCACCTGCCACCAGCCTCAGGCTCACAGTGGGGATTTACCTACATGCACTGTGGTGCTGCCTCACTCAGCACGTGGAAGACCCAAGAGGAGACAGAGTGTGCACAAAAGATGACTGAAGGGTAACAGAGGACCCTACAGACCTGGCTATGACCGGATCGTGGCTCACTATTGGGTCAAATGTAAAGTGGCAGGTTGAATGACCTTGGTTGTTCCCCTGTGTCCTTTAGTTAATAATAAAAGCCGTCACTTACTTAGCATCTACAATGCACAGGACACTATGTCAGAGGCTTCACATGAATCGTCTCCCTTAATCCTCGCCACCCCCACGGGGTTGGGGACATCATTGTTGTCTGTTTCCCTGAGGCTTAGGGAGGCCAAGGCCACCTGGCTGCCGGGTGAGGGAGCAGAGTGTTGAGTTCAGGCCTTCTAACCACAGGTTCATCCTGGCTCCTCCCCACTCTTCCCTGCTGCTTCCTAGTATGCCCCGTTTCCAGGGAACCCAGATTAGAGTGAACCCAGATTCACTGCAGTGAATTCGTGATCCATGGCTCATGGGAAGGGAGGGACAGCAGAGCCACTGCATAAGTGGTAGCAGATGGGGCTCTTTACTCGGGGAATGGGGGCTGAACATGACTGTGTGCTTCCTGGGCTCCCAAGGGCATTCTGTATCACAGCACATTATAAAAATGGACGCATCAAATATAATCACCCTGAAGGAAACAGAAAGCGAATGCATGTTCAGCATGCTTTGTTTTAAAAAGGGAGGAATAATCACAATGATGTCAACAATAATAACAGAGATCATACGCTGAGCACTTAGTAGGCGGAAAGCAGTTTGCTATATGTCTCATTTGTACTTCACAAAATCTGTGAATTACACATTATCCCATTTTGCAGGTAAGGAAATTCAAGTCCAAAGATGTTAAAAACAAACAAAAAACCTTCACACAAAACCTCTGCAGATTTATTCATAGTTTAAGTGTAGGACTGGGATTCAAATGTCAAGCCGCCTGTTTCCAAAGCTCTTCCACCACACTGCTCTCAAGGAGGTACACACTACCATTTAGAAAGCTTTCCTGCTAAATAATGAAAACTTCAGCGTGGTCCCAGTCCTTAAAGGGACACGTTTCAATTACCTGGAGCGGTCACAGAGGCAGAACAACTCCCCTGACTATACTCTTCCTCGGCTCCCTTTCAAACCATATATCTCAGAGCCCTCAGGCTCTAGTGGACAATATATACCTCCTGCCTGGCAGCTTCATGAGGGGGCCCGAAAACCAGGGGATTTACGGGCCCTGCTAGACAGCCTGCCAAGCCCTCACCTGCTCAGAATGCGGACACCTGGCTGGAGACTCAGTGGAAACCAGGGCTGGTTCTAGCCAGTCAGCTGGCTCTAAAAGTCTATGCCTTTGGTACTGAGGTTTTATTTTCCCTTTTGATGCTGTTATGGGGGACAGTTGAAGAGAAAATTCCCTACAGTTCAGCAGACTCCAGATTTATGGAGTAGTATGAAAATATTTGCCCTGTGTTTGAAACTACTGAAGAGGGAAAAAGAAATATTGTTTTCTCTGAATTTATGAAAACAGAAACATTGATTCGTTTCGCATGGGGTTTGTCACTTTTTTAATAACTTGATGTCTTTGGGTGATTTGAGAGAGCCAAGTTTCTTGCAGGTAAGACTGGCGCCTGGGAAAATGGAAGTTTGTTTCTTGCATTTTCTCCTCCACTCCCCTGCATCCCTCCTGCCCCATGTTCCTTTTTTTTCCTTGTTGAATTACTTTTTAATTGAAGTATAGTTGATTTACAATGTTGTGTTATTTTCAGGTGTACAGCAAAGTGATTCAGTTATACATACATATATATCTATTTTTTCAGATTCTTTTCCCTTATAGGTTATTACAAAATACTGAGTATAGTTCCCTGTGCTATACAGTAGATCCTTGTTGGTTATCTATTTTTTATATAGTAGTGTGTATATTTTAATCCCACCCATGTTCCCTTTTTAATTCCCCCTGCAATGATCCCAGTGTCCCACATTACCTCAGACTTTCCCAGGGAGGAAAACAATCTAGCATTAATTCACGGCAATTATGAAAAATTCATGGGTCACAATTCCTTTTGTATTTTTGTCTTAAAAAAACTACAGATAAGTAATGCTACCTCACCCAAGTATACTCTTACTCTCAACTGATGTAATTTTAGGCACTTGTGAGAGAAATAAGTTCCAATGGAATTTAAAGTCCTTCTTCTTTTTTTTTTCATTGCCCTTCATGCTGTATCACATAAGCAATGGTGGGTTCTGCCCAAACATGAGGATGGCTCTGACTAAAAACAGGGATTTTTCTTCAGAACCACTTCTTGAAGACGCTTTGATATCAAATATCTGTGTGAGGCTTCCTAGCAGAGTTGAGGGATAGTTCTCAGGGCCAAAAATAAATCAGAGTAGGTCCTATAAAAAGATGAGTCTGGTGCTACCTAAGGATGGCTCAGAATGCTGCTCCTAGCAGAGGAGAGAAAAGAGAAATGCAATTCTCATTAATCAATTGCTCAGTTGCACCTAAGCTCGGCAGGTCCTGGAGATGACCCTATCACTCAGATTCCTCACGTTCTTCAACGTCCCTTAATGCAAAGGAGCATCTCTGAGAGGGACCACAGCAATGCTCTCCCCCGTGCAAGTGCCCCCGATGCAACCAAAACTTCTAGCACACTTTGATTTACCTCTGTATGTCTGCTCAGCAACTAACCTAAGACCAGCAAGTTGTCAGTGTCAGGAAAAATAATAAGAAGAAGGACTTGGAAAGGGTGGAGTAGGAAATAGAAAATAGGGTAAAGTGGGCAGAAGCAAGGAGTGAGTTTTTGGGAGATGATAAAATTAATTGCAGAAAATAATGTTGGCCTCGGATGGCCTTTGTGAAGAAGGTGGAAGGTGAAATCTGGAGGAAAAGACTGGTCCTAGGACACTAGGTATTGGGAAAAGGTTTGAGAAATATCCATTTGGCTTCCAAATAAGTTAAATAAAGGCGAGCCAAAGCCTTTTCTCTCTCCAGCTTCTAAATCACACAGCAAGACTCAGGAGGCAGGAGCCAGTAAAATCTTAAAGGCACACAAGGACCAGGCCCATGCATTCCAAATGCTTCTTAGGGTGAGTATTTTCTGCAACAAAGCAACATGAATTTACAAGTATCTCAGTAAAGCTGCAGGGGAGGGAGACTGTGAAAAATTTCCAGGGAGGGAGAGGTGGTAAAAGGAATAAATAGCACAGAACATATTAGTGCCCATTATTACTAATTTAAGGTGTGAACTGTTATTGATATTTTCTTTATTTAGTGCATTGGTTTGAGTAAACTTTGTTACGGCTTTCTTAGCTTTTTTACAGCCCACACCTCTCAACCCCATTTTCCTCTAAGTTGGAATTTTTGCAGAGTAAAGTTCTATCAAGGAGGGCTTTCAGGAGCAGTCAGGAAGTCCCCTTGAATCGCAAATTCTGGGCTGGCTATACCCCGAGGTGGAGTGGGGGACCCTGGTGTGTACATGTGGGATGGCACTCCAAGACTTCAGTAAGAGGGTACAGCCCAGAGGTGGTGGTAGGGAGAAGAGGTGAAAAGTCAGTGTGTGATTTGTGCAGTGCCGTCAGTGAGTTCTCAGCCTCTGTGTTCTCTCCTTTACCCTACTTTGGTGGCTGCCCCAAATGGTGCCATGTTGAACCATCATTGGTTTAAGGCAGCATTATTTCCTACCAGAAAAGAATATGCTTGAGAAGATACTAGATCAACCATATCTTCATGAAAATGGCCTCTTAATCCCTCAGAACCCAATGGCGCTGTCTTAGAGAGAGCCAAGAAGTTGGAAGAGTCCAGAATATAGTCCACTGACAGAGGAGGATGGGCTTGGATGGGGGCACATGGGGATACTTTGTGCCCAGTTGGAAATGGCCGAGGGTGAGACAAGCAGGGCTGCATGCAGCTCTCTCCAGGGCTCTGCGAAGTTCCTCAAGCTCAGTTTCGTGTCTTGTAGCTGGGTCACGGTGGCCTTCACCACTTATTTATATGTTTTCCTAAAGGGGAGCTCTTCCCTCAAAGCCATGATCAAAGCCACCCAAAGGTCAAAGTATCAGAGCTTCTAGCTTCCAAATCTCATCCCCATATTTCAGTACTGGAGCGGGCTGCATTTTCCCCAGATTCCTGAATGTTTTCTGAGCCTGCTTGTGTACCAGGCCCTGGTGAGGCCTGCAAATAGAAGGTTGCAAGTTGCCGTCCTGGCCTTCCACAAGCTTCCAGTCCAGCCACTCACCTCCCCCTTTACACAGCGGAGAGACCTGTGGCCCAGCTGGGAGGTGACCCACTCAAGGCCACGCAGCTCATTCCAGGCAACACACAGGGCATTTGTGCAGCATCACAAGGACCGCCCTCAGTGTGGCCAAGTGAGAAAGCTCTCTGAAGGACAAACAAAGTCTCTAGGAAGCAGGGAGGTGAGGGCACTGAGGACAGAGTGTTTATCCTCCTCAAGAGCATCTGGAGGTCAAATACACCGAGGTCTTGTGAAGGTGTGGCCAGAGCTCAGAGAATGCCCAGTGTCCGTGGCACCTCCCTTTGGGGCTGACTAGACCACCCTCTCTGTCCTTACCAAAGACACTCATTAGCTTGGAGCTTGGGAGAAGGGAGCCCTGGGGACAGGTTAGCTTCTCCTACCTGGGCTGGAGCTCTTTTTGCTGCCAGAGGGAGTTTGCATTCGACAAGTACTCTTACAGAATCATTCACTCAGTGGATGTGCTGCACTGACAGACTGAGGGATCTCCACAGTCCAGCCCCAGCCCCGAACTAATGGCCACACACAGTTCTCCCAGCTCAGCTCTTCCCCATTATACACAGAACACCTCAGTATGACTGTCCCATTTCACTGTCATTTGTACCCAAGATATAGCTTTCTGTACATCAGGATATTGACTTGCAGCAAACCTCTTGTAGGTTTTCTAACTTTACCAGAACTGTGAAAGCTTATGGGGCAGGGTCACTTCACATACCGTCCAGACTTTGGGAGACATGACTCCCCCCACCATCCCCCACTTTGCTGTCACAGCTCCACAAACCTATGAGGACACTGGGACTCAGGGACTGTCACATGACTAGTAAGTGTGCTCTTGGGCAAGTTGAAAATCTCTCTGGGTCCCAGCTTGCTCTTCTGCAGAAAAAGGAAGCTGAGCTAGAAATATTCTAAGCTTTCTTCCATTTCTAACTTAACTCATGGAGGTGGAAATGGCTGATGGGTCAGCAGAGGTGTTGATGAAATCAACACAAGGCTGGTTGATCATTTCAAGTCCAATGTCAGGAAGAATAGAAGACTCTTTTGCGGGGGGCGGCGGAGGTGTGAAAAGATTGAGGTGCGTGGCCCCCACAGTCCAAAGGGAAGGCTTCTCTTCCTGAGCATCACCCCCTGAGTGGGGGGATCCCTGCCCAGAAGCTGTGGGACTGCTCTGGGTTTTGCTGTAATGCCAATTTCTCTTCCCTAATGTTCCGGGAAGAACATTTTCATGGGACACAAATCACCAGTCCTTCATCCTGTGACGGCAAATGGAGACTAATGATAAGAACCGGGACTTAAGAGATGCCTTTACATTAGTGCCTGTTGCCGCAAACATTCCAGGAAGCCCCTTTGTGCTGCTCAGTTCCTGGCTGGGGCTGTAGCAAGACAGATGTTAGGCAGCAGCGCCTCCACCCGGCAGGCATTTCTTCAACATCTATCGCCCTGAAATCCCCAGTGTAGGCTCTTTCCAGCCCCCTCAACATCAAGAGCAATCCCCCAACGTTGCACCTGCCCCTCAGCACACCTCTCAATAGGGCTTTCTAGGGAGAGCTCGCTGGTCCATGTCTTCAGCTTCCCTGACCCCCTCTCAGAGACTTGATTCTTGATACCAGGTCTCCATCAGAAAGTATCTGAATCCTAGAAATCTCTTCTCCTCCCATCCCTAGAAGGAAGCTACTCTTATCATTTCCATTTTACAGATGGGAAAATGGAGGCACCGTGAGGTTAAAGTGAACTTGGCCAAGGTCAAGTGGATGGTAAGTGTCAGAGCCAGAAGTGGAACCCAGGCAGCCCAACTCCTGAGACTGTGCTCTCAACCATGAGACTCTTCTGCCTTTTTTTTTTTTTTTTTTTTTACCTTATTCACCCTTCCTGACTCCCAACCACAACTTCCCGTTCCCCATGAAACAAGCCACCACCCAGTGACTCTCTAGCCTGTTGCTTTCAAACAATGCTCCTACGATTCTAGAAGTCTCCCAACTTGCCTCTGGAATTCAGAGAGATGGGGCAAAACTGTGGTGCAAAACAAACCTGGCCACTTTCAGGAAACTCACTTTGCCACCAGAGCTGCCAAAGGTGAGGCCACGAGGAAATGGCGCTGGTTTGGGTGCTTTCTTTTATTTTCCCTTCTGAACATACATGCGGCTGAATTTGGAGCTCCCCATGGGGGGAGGGGGAGAGGAGGCATGTGCTATTCCTCTCTAAACCCATCACCAGAGAGCTACACATCTGGGATCAGGTAGGGGAGCTTTGGGGGACCATTGTCCATCAAATCCATTGAAAAAAAGGGCTATTACTATTTATTCTACTCTGCTGATTCAGTCTTAAATAAGATTCAATCTTATTTGATAGCTGAATTTGAGACTCAAAGAGATTAAATATGTGAAAAACACTCTTCAGGTATTGCAAAGTACTATGCAAGATGTGCTTTGTTATGACTTATTAATATTCAACTTTCACCCAAAGTGGAATTGATTTTTTAAATTTGTATTCATGTGTGCTCCCTAATTGGGGGGAGTGCCTGGCAGCCCTGAGGTCTCCAGGTTTCTGCATCTCAGTGGTTCCTGAAGGCTCGTGCTCCGTGAAGGCTCCATCCCTCCAGGCAAAACTTGGCTGGAATAATAAGGCATTTTCTCACATTTCCCAGCCTCACTGCCCACCTTGCACTTATTCCAAAGACTGTCTTTACCTCGGCTTTGAAAATCTGCAACAGCCCTGCAGCTAGGAAGAGAATTATCATTTGGCTTTTTGCCCAGAAAATAAGATGCTTCAAAAAGGTCATCAAAAAAAAAAAAAAAATCTCTTGGGGAAGAAAAGGAAAAAAACCTTCTCTCTCAAGGTTAATTGAGTGGAAGGTGAACTTTCATCACATGCCATCCCTCTTGTGAAAGCTGCACAGCCTTAAGTATGTGCAGAGGGCAATTCACAGGAGAGCGTGGTTCGGCTGCTGCGCAGGGACACTGTCCTCCAGAGCCGGCCTGAGCCCCAAGCCCTTGGAGGGTGTCTCCGGCATGGAGGGGCAGAGAGGACTGTGCAGACACAGTCACCATATACAGAGCCCAGGCCTTCGAGGAACAGAGAGGAGTGAAGGCTGGACACCTGCCCCCAGGGAGCTTTCACTCTTGTGGATGAAAGGAGGCCAACAGCCAGCAGCCAGTGTGAAATGAATGAGAGACAAGCCGACTCTGCAGGCAGTGGGTGCTCAGGGCTGGCTGGGATTGACCTGTGGTGCTGAGCTACGGGAAGCATGACTTAGTAAAGCCTTTGCACTTGTCTTTGTGGCTAGACCCGCGGTTCTACTGGGGACAGTTTTACTCCCCATGGGACATTTGCAATGTCTGAGGACATTTTTGGTCATTACAACTGGGAAGGCAGTGCTACTGGTATCAAGTAGGTAGAGGCCAGGGATGCTGCTAAACATCCTACAAGGCACAGATCAGCCCCCACAATAAGGAGTTATCCAGCCCCAAATGTCAATAGAGTAATGTCAGTGTGGGGCAACCTTACCCTAGAACTAGCTCTCATCACCCCCATCCCGTCCACATGGCTTCCTGTTGCTTTACCTTAAAGTCTCATTCCATCACTCCTCTCCCCGTTACCCTGCTTCGTTTTTTTCATAGCTATTGTCCTTGTCTGTTTATGTATATCTATGCTTGTTTATTAACTGCTTTCCCACACGAGAATGTAAGTTCCAGGAGGGCAGGGACACCAGTTTTTGTTGTTGTTGCTGTTGTTGTTGTTCTATTCCCAGTGTCTACAGTAGAAGACAGAGTAGATGCTCAATAAGCATAAGCTGGGTGAATGAATGAATGCTAGTCTCAAGCAGCTGTGTGACCCTGGGGCAGTCACTTAACCACTGTAACATGCATCAGGATTCTCATGTGAATAAAGAAAGCTGAGGATTAGAATGTTTCAGTGGCTCTTTCAGCATTAAACTTAATTTATTCTATAAGAAAGTGAGAATTTTGGATGACCAAGAGGGCAGGATTCATGAGTTCCTACCTCATGCGGATTGTGGATGAATTCAACAAGCAAAGCATTTAGCCCAAGGCCACATTCCCGCCAAGTACCTGCTAGTGGCAGCTATTGTTAATTAAGTAGAATTCCTCACCAGGACTAGGGGGAGGCAAGTGAAGCACTAGATTTAGGCACAAAATTGAAGGAGGCGCCAAAAGACTCACCAAGATAAATAATACCCAACATTCAAAAAAAAACGGTGAAAAAGTCCACAGTGAATGAAATATCAAGATCTTAACCAGACCAAAAGACAACCCTCAGAATGGGAGAAAATATTTGCAAACGAAGCAACTGACAAAGGATTAATCTCCAAAATTTACAAGCAGCTCATGCAGCTCAATAACAAAAAAACAAACAACCCAATCCAAAAATGGGCAGAAGACCTAAATAGACATTTCTCCAAAGAAGATATACAGAGTGCCAACAAACACATGAAAGGATGCTCAACATCACTAATCATTAGAGAAATGCAAATCAAAACTACAATGAGATATCATCTCACAACAGTCAGAATGGCCATCATCAAAAAATCTAGAAACAATAAATGATGGAGAGGGTGTGGAGAAAAGGGAACCCTCTTGCACTGTGGGTGGGAATGTAAATTGATACAGCCACAGTAGAGAACAGTATGGAAGTTCCTTAAAAAACTACAAATAGAACTACCATGCGACCCAGCAATCCCACTACTGGGCATATACCCTGAGAAAACCATAATTCAAAAAGAGCCATGTACGAATATGTTCATTGCAGCTCTGTTTACAATAGCCAGGACATGGAAGCAGCCTAAGTGTCCATCAACAGATGACTAGATAAAGAAGATGTGGCACATATATACAATGGACTATTACTCAGCCATAAAAAGAAATGAAATTGAGTTATTTGTAGTGAAGTGGATGGACCTAGAGTCTGTCATACAGAGTGAAGTAAGTCAGAAAGAGAAAAACAAATACCGTATGCTAACACATATATATGGAATCTAAGAAAAAAAAAAAGGTCATGAAGAACCTAGGGGTAAGACAGGAATAAAGACACAGACCTACTAGAGAATGGACTTGAGGATATGAAGAGGGGGAAGGGTAAGCTGTGACAAAGTGAGAGAATGGCATGGACATATATACACTACCAAACATAAAATAGATAGCTAGTGGGAAGCATCCGCACAGCACAGGGAGTGATATCAGCTTGGTGCTTTGTGACCACCTAGAGGGGTGGGATAGGGAGGGTGGGAGGGAGGGAGACGCAAGAGGGAAGAGATATGGGAACATATGTATATGTATAACTGGTTCACTTTGTCATAAAGCAGAAACTAACACACCATTGTAAAGCAATTATACTCCAATAAAGATGTTAAAAAAAAAAAAAAAGATCTTAAATAAAGAAAAGTCAGTATGACTGGGTTTTCCTTTTGCCTCTGGCTCCTGCGTGGCTGGGTGCAGTGCTGCTACTGATCCTGTCTTTATTTGAATTTTTTGATATTCTGCTCATCATAGTTGTTTTGCATTAATTTTTTTTTTTTTTTTGGTACGCGGGCCTCTCACTGTTGTGGCCTCTCCCGTTGCGGAGCACAGGCTCCGGACGCACAGGCTCAGCGGCCATGGCTCACGGGCCCAGCCGCTCCGCGGCATGTGGGATCTTCCTGGACCGGGGCATGAACCCGTGTCCCCTGCATCAGCAGGCGGACTCTCAACCACTGCGCCACCAGGGAAGCCCCTGCATTAATTTTGATTTTTAAAAGCTTTGCTTTGAAATATGATTTTTCTTGATTACTGAGCTTTTCTTCACCTCCTAAGCACCTCCTGAAGCAATTTTGTGCCTTCGTCTCATCACCCTGTGTCCAAGCCTGAGATGGGGTTGCTGGAGAGCCATGGACATGTCCAGGGGCAGAGAGAGGCTCCTCACATCCATCCCTAAGAAAGAGAAATGGGGCGAGAGCAAGCTTTTGGGAACTGGTGGGATCTTACAACTTGAGGGCTGGACTTCTCAGGCAACATGGGGCTGAGGAGATGGGTCTGCTTCCAAGTGAAAAGGAGGAAGAGCCCCCAGGCTGAAAGGCTGTGGGCCCTGGTCTGCCTGGGACGGTCCTTGTTGCACCAGCTGTCTCAGAGGAGTGATTAATAATTCCTCCTGCTGCTCCCTGATGTGTCCGGGTTGGGCCATAAGCATGTGGGAACCCCGGGTCAGGCCACTGTGCAAGTAATTGCTGCAGTGGGCCTTTCCTGACCACCACAAGGGAGAAAGACACTGCCCTCTGCTTGAGATCCGGTCTCTGATGTTGTCTGATGCTGTGGGAAGAATTCCTCAGACCCAACTCAGACCCTAGCTACCCTTCATAGCTCTTACCCCTTGCCCCATTTTTCACCTGTCTGACTTTGCCTCTGTCTAGCCAGACTCTTAGCCCCTCATGGCCTTGACTTGTGACTTGCTGCCAGCACCACAGAGAAGCTGTCCTTGGAGCAACACTCACAAAGAAACCGACTTCCTTCTAGTCCGTGGTGTTGAAGAGAAAAATGAAAATGACAAGAAAAATAATTGATACATCAAATTAATGCCAATTAAAACCCCTTATTACTATGGTGTTAACTTAAACTTCTGTTCCTTTTCTGTTGTGTTGTTTGTCCTGAACTTGAAATGCATGTATGGACTAAAATGCGAGGAACCCAGCCAGAAATGCAAAATTTCCATCTCACTTACATGTAGTAAGAACTAATACAATGGATTTAGTGTGTAGTATGTAAAATCCAGCGATAAGAAGCATTGAAACAGGAAGGGCATGTACCCTTTGATGAGTATCGATGATGCACTTGTGGGTTTTTTTTAATGCACTTTTTTCCCATTTTCATTGTATATTGGATTGTTATCATTGTATATTAGTGTTTCAGACTCTGGGCTGCATACTTTACAGGCACTGTTCCTTTTAATCCTTCCCACAACTCTGACAGTGGTTATCACCTCCATTTTAGAGATGTGCAAATTGAGGCCTACAGGGGTCAAGTTGCCAAAGTCACAAACTAGATAAATAGCAGACCTGGGATTCAAACTCAGGCTTCTCTGAGTCTAAGCTCTCAGCTAAACCCAAGCACCGTCTTGTTTCCCATCAACAGTCAGACCAGCAGCCAAGGACATCTCTTACACACATATCCAGTCAAAGGGACATGTGACCAGACATCTCCCCAGCTGTCCCCACCCTTTATATGAGCAACCCCCCAATCCTAAAATTGTTAACAGTTCTGGTTCACTGAGGTTTAACTTGCTGAATGGGCAAAGAGATAAATCAGGAGGTGATTATTCACGTAACCAGCAAAATTATATTTCAAAATAGAATATCATTAGTCCTTCGAATAGTTTACTGATGACCCATGATTTTTAAAATTTATGATAGAAAAGGAATTTAGAAGTAAGCTAATCCAAATCTCTTTGACCATTGAATTAAGATGCCAAGAAACTTAAAACAAAAATGGTTTATTGGAGTATAATCGGGGATATAGTGAAAATATCTCTAAGATGATAATGTGAACATGAATAGGAGGGAAGAGTTCATTCCCCTCTCCATTTGATTATTTGTTTATTTTTCAATTTGGCTTTTGGACCTAATTTTGGAAATAATTTTATCCCAACCTTTCTTCCCCTCCTTTCCGTATCCAAATCCTACCGATTCTTCAAGTCCTAATTTAATCCTAGTTTTTCATGGAACTTTCCTAATGGTTACTTTTTCCTTCCCCTCAACTGCTATTTGACTCAGTCTTCATCATGGCACTTAGTGCTTGATTGTTGGATTGCTTTCTAATAGTTTTATCCTTCCAAACTGATTGCATGATGAACATAGAAAGTGTATCTTCAACTTCTGGCTTCCCCCAAAGCCCCTCATCTAAGGATTGGTTCTGCAGCAGGTGCTTTCAGAGCCCCACCCATGTTCCTTGGACCCTTCAGTGGGCTCCAGCTAACTTACAACTGCTAGTTTCTGCATTTCTGGGCCTGAAGGCTCTCCTTCCTTCAGCTTCAGTGAAGGAAAGCTTGCTCTATGAATATATGGGGGGCCAGAGTTTCAAAGAGTTATCCCCCCTAGAAATAGCCCTCAAATCAATGACTCTTGGGAGTTGCTGTATAAACACCCCAACTCCCTCACTGCTTGAAATGGTTGTGAGTCATGTGTTTTGCACCATTTCCCAGAGTTTCCTCATGAGTTAGGCTCCAGTGGCACACAGCAGCAGCTGGCTAAATAAAGGATGTTGCCATCATTCACTGCCTTTTCTCCCCCATATTACTTGCCCTGTTTCTCTCCTGGTGTTACCTGTGATTTCCAACTAAATGGTTTGCACTCACATCATTACCTTAGGTCTGCTTCTGGGGGAACTCAAACAGGCATAGAGGATACAGTCAGTATTGACTTGCTGATTGGCTGATTAACTGACTCTCAGAATGTTACCTTGCAGACATAGGGATTGTGTGTTCTCTACTTAGAGGGCATGAGGTTGTCCTCCCCAGCAGTACTCATTCGATCCTAGTTGAGTGGGACAATGATGATGGGCAAAGTTCTCACCCAGGTTCATCTAGTTCTGCCCACTATTCTGTATTTGTTATCTATTACTGACTTCTTTGGTAAGTAACAATGAGCCAAGGGGAATTATGCCAAATCTCTATCACCCCTCTCCCATCCCTGCTGCTACCAGCTGCATGTAACCCTCACGTTGTATTGCCTTTACACTGATTACCTCCTGACAAGACCAAGAAGAAATCTTGACCCTGGGTTCCAACTAAAGCAAAAGCTCCTTCCCTTTGGAATCAAAAAGAATGGGAAAATGCACAATAGCAAGATGTTTCCTAACAGAGCCATGTCAAATTTATAGATAAATAAAATATCAGAGACCAAATGAGGCTAGATCAGCAGTTTGGACCTCTCCCCAACCAAGCAAAGAATGTGATGTCTGACTCTATCTTGGACTGATTTCCAACTTTGTGATTCACAGCTGCAGCCAGGCAGAGCACATCCAATAATGCTATTTGTTTTCCACTTAAAAAAAGACTGAGGAAATATATAAATGGCTCATTGGAGAAGGGGGCATTAGCAGACAGTCAGTCTGACCATAGCGAGACAGGCAGATGGTTTGTGGGAGCGACGCCAGCTGGGCGTTTCCATAAGTGATCGCATATCTCCTCTCCATGCCCAGCCCTCCGCTTGATTAAGAGGTCAGGAGCAGGCTGCCACAGCAGGAGGCCTGAGCGCACATGATATACGGCCAACCTGTCGGTCGCCTGGAAACAGCTCTGTAAAGGGCCCAAAGACAAATCAATTTATAAGCCCACAAGTTTGGACTTAGTAGTGTTGGCTATTTTTAAACGTGAAGCTTGATTCTTTGAGTTTGCTTTCTCAAATGCCAGTCAGGCCCTTTAACTTTGACCTCACATCACTTCCTTTCCTTTTTAATAAGGTCACGTCTTTTGATAAGTGACAATACCCTTCATGTGGGATCCTGGGAAGTGAGTGAGGGTGGAGGCAGGAGCGGGGAGAAGGCAGGGTTCAGGAAAAGCTGGATAAGGTCTGGTTCTCCTTTCTTCACTGCCGAGCACCTACTGCATGCCCAGCACTGTGGGGAAGTGTAGGAAAAGGAGAAGGCAGCATCCTTTCCTGAAGAGCCAAAGGTTTATGCAACCCACGGATACAAAGGGTTGAAACAAGAGGAATAGACAATGTGGATTTTTATTTTTATTTTATTTTAAACTATTTATTTATTTATTTATTTTGGCTGCGTCGGATCTTCGTTGTGGTATGCGGGATCTTTCATTGCAGCTCACAGACTCTTCATTGCGGTGCGTGGGCTTCTCTCTAGTTGTGGCGTGCGTGGGCTCCAGAGCGCATGGTCTCAGTAGTTGCGGTGTGTGGGCTTAGTTGCCCCATGGCATGTGGGATCTTAGTTCCCCAACCAGGGATCAAACTGGCGTCCCCTGCATTGCAAGATGGATTCTTAACCACTGGACCACCAGGGAAGTCCCCAATGTGGATTTTTAAATGGTCAGAGAGGCAGTCAGGAAAAGGCTTCAGAGAGGAGGTGGAATGTGCGGTAGGTGGGATCACATAGATGAGGAAGTAGGATATGCAGAGATGCCCCAGTCATCTGGGTAAACTCAGGAAAGTCTCTTAACCTGTATACACTCTGTTAGGTTTTATCCTCGTTTTTCAGCCAGCATAGGATGGAGAACTTTCCCAATAAGGGACTCAGAGAACAAAGGATGAACATGATACCTTAGGACCAACGAGGCACTGGTTGGACTGGAGTGGGTCTTCAGACTTTTTTGTCGATTTGTGGTTAATTCCACTCTCTAGTGATTTCCATGGCAGACCTGAATGGCCCTTGGGATGGTTGCCTGCTGGCCACACCTTCCTCTGCTTACGTCCACTCCATGGGCTCATCTGTTCAGTTACAGATTCTGGCCAGTGATCCCGGACTGAAATTTTACCTTCTCTTCTGGTTAGAAAGATAAGAGTTGGGTCTTCCAAACTATAAAACCTGTTTAGTAAATGTTTATTACGTACCCGCTTTTAGTGAGGCACCAAGGGAAGGACGTTGAAAGAACTAAAAATTTACAAGTTACTGTCTGTCTTTTTCCTCAAAGAGTTTGCAGTCTCTTCACGGAACAGATTTTAAAGTAAATACATAAATGGAGTTACTGCCAGCCAGTGAGACATGCACAGAGGTGTAAGCAGTATGGTGGGATTTAGAGGAGGGTGTGGTCATTTCTGGTTGGAGGGACAAGGAAAGGTTTCCTGAAGGAGACCAAGGGCAGACCCAAGTTGCCTAAAATCGAGGGAAGGTGTGAGTCCAGGGTTTTATCTAAGACCTTGTGTGGTGAGTGGCAGTCATGAGTAGAAACTGATTCTCATATTCACAATCTGGTAGAAGCAACCCAGCTGAATGGATAAAAGCCATGTTAATTTTCGGAGGTTCAGTTCTGCTTTGCCTAGACCCTCTCAATTTATATATTATTATCAATAACATCCTCTTTCATTTTTGAAAAAATTGTCCTGGTTTTGTCCTCATTTGGACAATGAATTATATAGTTATCTTAATTATAGGCAATGCTTTCAGCAGCCCTTCAAGAAATTGCAAGATAGCAATGTTGGAACAGCCATTTTAAGCTTCAAGGAACATGGTAGCCTCAGGGTATTAGCTTGAACCAAGAAATCCCCTTTATTTTGCTTCTAAATCAGCAAACACAGATCAACAATAGAAAAAGCCAAGGCACTCAGGTTTTGTGGATTGAACCAAGCCAACAAGCAGGTGGGCACGCCAGACCTGCACCCAGCGTTAAGGTACACTGACGACGCACCGAAAGATCCTGAACAACCTAAGAACCCACATGAGCCTCATTCAGTCTTGCTCTGCAGATAAACATGGTCTGTGATTATTTTACAACACTGTGAAGGTACTGGGGGTCGTCCCTCATTTATTACTTGACTAATAAATACTTTAATTACACTTAATAAATAATGTAAGCAGGGCTCACTGAAGTGGTAATTCTTTAAATTAATTATTAACTGCATGCAAAAGGCTGCACTGCCAGTACCACTAAAAGAAAATTCAGCCTTTAATCTAAAGTGATTATTCATTATCTGGTATAAAGCCTCCATTTGCATACTATTAGGGAAATAAACTTTGGCCTCCTCGGCAATACAGATAGATCTCAAAGTCCATGCATTATGAATCTTCAAATATTAAAGTAATGATAAACAGTGTGTAATAAAGTCTCTAGTTTATAGCTTTATAACAGCTGGTTTTTGATTTTCCAAATATATTAGAATGATAAAGTGACCAGTTAATGTATAAGCTCTTTGTGAAAGGTGGTGCCTACAGATGGTCGACTGATAGGAAGCGGTAAATGTGCAAACTGCTCACTTCCCTTGAGATTGGAGCCATAAAACAATCTCAATAAGATATGAGAAGAAAATCTCCATTTAACCCCTTTCTCTGCTGCAACCCAAGTATGGCCCTGCATGTAGTTGTTCTGTGTGTGTCTCTTTCTCCATTACCCCCGGAATCCCGCTGTCCCCCAGAAAAGTGAAGGTGGAATATCTGGGTGGGCAGACGTTGTGGTGTCCTCAATTCTATTCTGGGGCAAAGAGGTAAGGTAAGGTTTCAGTCAAAAGAGAAAGATGATTTATAACATCAGTAAAAGACTAGAATTCATTTGCCCTTAGATACTCTAGCTTGGTACTTCCTCCTTGACCCTGATGTGATGGTCGGGAAACAAGGGACAGGGAGCAGCCTCCCAGCATCCTGAGTGACAAAATGTGGGGGCAAATGAATGAACTGAAAGCAGCGGTTTCTGAAGGAGGAGGAGAAATCTTTGTCCTTGGCTCCCTTTGGGAGGAGACGGGGGTGAGGGATGGGGAACAGCGTAGGGAGGGAGAGGCAGGGGAGACAGTAAGCCAGGGACTCCTGTCTGGTGTCAGTCACAAGGAAGCAGCAATGAACTTCTCTCTCCCCATTTCCCAACCCAGCCTATTCATCTCTCTGGCCTCCATTTCCAGACTACCTCTTTCAATTGACTTTCCCTAATCCTCTGTGCGTTCCAGCAGGGTTCACCTACAGTGTGGACCAGTCAATGTACACTAATTTGCATGGGTGGGAAAGGGGCTACATGAAGATGAGGGAGGTCCTTCAAAGTGGTCACTTTGGAAGCTGCAACTTGCTTCAATAATGCTGCTATTGCTCCAGGTATTGTTGGAAATCTTTGAGAATTACCTTCTTGTTTGTATCAGTCAGCTTGGGCTGCTAAAACAAAATGCCACAGACTGAGTGACTTGAACAATAGACATTTATTTCTCACAGTTCTGGAGGCTCAAAGTCTGAGATCCAGGTGCCAGCACAGTTGGGCTCTTGGTGAGGGTTCTCCTCCTGGGCTTGTAGATGGCCACCTTCTTACTGCATCCTCACATGATGGAGAAAGAGAGAGCTCTGGTCTCTTCTTCCTTTTATGAGGATAATCCCATTATGGAGGCTCCACCATTGTGACCTCATCTACACCTAATTACCTCCCAATGGCCCCACTTCCTAATACTGGAACATTGGGGATTACAGCTTCATCATATAAATTTTTCAGGGACAAAATATTCAGTCCAGAACAATGTTCATGTGAATATCTTCAATGGGCTAAAAATTGTATTAATAATGTACATTATCTCATATTATCTCCATGGTAACACCAAGAAGCAAATATCATTAGCCATTTATAACTGAGAACACTGAGATACAGAGAAGTTAAGTAATTTACCCAAGGTCACACAGCTAGTAAATAGCACAGCCTAGACTTGAACAGAGTGCCTCCAAAGCCAAGGCTTTAATGACTGTGCACACTTCCCTGTCTTCTGAAGGCAGATTCAAGTTTGGGAAATAACAGGTGGCTAACGGCTGAATGTGTTCACCTTCTCATGTAACTTATGTCACTAATTGGACTTCTCTGGGCATTGCTTTAGCCCAAAGAGAATTCTAAGAGTAGGAATTTTAGGCACACTTCAGGTCAGTGGGATGATGTATGGGAGAAAAGGGCCTTATCTGCTCTTTGAAATCAGGCTATAAAGGCAGCTGCCTCGTGCATCTGTGGCACACACGTGGGGCCAGTTCTTCTCACCCAGCCTAATCCAGAGCACACTGGGCCACAAAGAGTGATTAGTGCTCGTACGTACCATCTCATTCCATCTTCCCATCGTTCATTTGAGCTACGTTGGTACTATTATTATCCTCATTTTAGAGATGAAAAAACTGAAGGCTGAGCAACCTCAGTTTACATAGCAGGTGAGGGAAAGAGTAGGCATCTTTGTGTTTATCACTAAGGAATGTACTGTTGGATCCTACAACACAAATGTCTCTCATGTCCCATTAAATACTAGGTCTATTTGACACGAAGAGCTAAAAACTCATCTATATATTTTTCCCCCTTACCTACAAGGTTTCCATCCATTATTCATGCATTCCCTCATTGTTCCATTCCCTCACTGATTAATTCATTTAATAAATATTTTTGAAGCATGTAACTTGACGCCAGCTGCTGTACTAGGTACTGGTTATCGACTCTAAATTTACAAAAGGAAATTGAACTGATGGGCTGTTAACGGAATTGACAAAGTGATCCAATTACTTTGATGTTGGTGGAGACTTCATCAGAGACCCCTCCACGTTCGCAATCTCCCGTAGGCTCCAGGAGAGAAGTGGGGTCTTCAGAAGAGCTGCAGACGCATAACTACTCGTAAGCCTCGCCACTGGCTCCCACTTATGAAAAGATGACGGCGTGATTTCTGATTACAGCCATTAGGCAAAATAAAACACAGAGAGCCTGGCTCGCCAGTTTCATCCTGGGTAATCAAATAGCCTCATTCATCACATTCACTCACACTATTCAGGGAAGGTGCCTTTGCACGCTTCAAAGATGGGTATGGGCAAGCCTGAGTCACACTTTTCATCAGATGGCACTTTGCTCTTTCCTTTTTAATACAGGCAGATGATGTTTCCTTCTTTTTTCTTCCTTCCAAAAGCCTGCTCCAGAGGCCCAACCTCAGCACAGCAGCAGTCCAGCCAGAAAGAAGCCTAAGCTGAAGACCACCTTATCCCTCATGACGCTCATAATTCAGCAGTTTCTTTCTAACTGACTTTGGGGCCGGGCCTGAGCCCGATTCAGAATATCAAAGGATGTTAGGCCAGCAGGGTCTGTGGAGAGAAGGTAGTTCAGCCACTCATTTTACAGATGAGGCCACCAAGGCCCAGAGAGGGAAAGAATCTTGTCCAGTGTCACACAGCAAGGCTGCTGCAGAGCATGGGGCAGCACCTCAGCCTCAGGATTGGATTTCTCGTCCTGTGCTCTCACCTCTTCTTATGGCCAGGAGGCTGGAGTGCATGGAATACCTGGGACAGGCCTCAGCTGCCTCAGCACATGCTCTTGCCTTAGGGTCAACAGCCGTTGGTTGCACAGAGGAGCCTAGTCCTCTTGGTTTACTACAGGGGCAAATTGCAGAGCTGGTGAGAGTCACTCTATTGTGCAATCACTTCCTCCCTCTGGGTCCCTTTACTTTCCAGGTAACCGACTCTCAGGCATGTTCCCAGGAGTTTTATACCAGGCCTGCTTTCCCCCGACAGGACTCAGGCTCTGGAAAGACATCTTCTTCCTCCTTCCCTAGTCCTGAGTTTCAAGAAAAATGAGCTCTGAGTGACTGGCAGCTAATCCTGTGTGACTCTTGCGGTTAAATTTCAGGGGGGTTGGATTTTGGAGCAAAGAGATTTTCCTGTATAATTTTCAAAACATGCACGTCCATAACCATACCTTTGCCAGGAGGACTGGCCCGTGTATGGACATTGTGTAGACCTAGCACAGAAGTTCCCACAGCCCAGTACCCCCACCTCCTGTGCACACACATATCCTAGATTAGATGACATAGTTGATATATATGGAAGCTGATTGTTTTCCAGTCATCTGACCCAGCTAAAGACAAACCTTTAGTAAATGACGGTTTAGCAAAAAAAATAGAAATAGCAATAGCTTCCTTTATTGAACACTTACTTTGTAATGGGGACTATGTTAAGAGCTCTTTTTATGAATGTCTAACTTTATAATTCTTACAACAAGCCTGTCATGGGTTCAACTGTTTCCCCTCAAATTCATATGCTGAAGTCCTAACCCCTGATACATCAGATTGTGACTTATTTGGAAATAGGGTCTTTGTAGATGAAATTAGTTAAGATCAAGTGCACAGTGAAATAGGGTAGACCCCTAATCCAATATGACTGTTGTCCTCATAAAAGAGGAAATTTGGACAGAGAGACATATACACAGGGATAATGCCATATGAAGGCATGTAGACAATGCTGCCACATGCAAAGGACTGTCAAAGATGCCAGCTAACCACCAAGAGCCAGGGGAGAGGCCTGGGATATCATCCTCTTCACAGCCTCAGAAGGGACCAAACCTTCCAACCCCTTGATCTCAGACTTCTGGCCTCCTGTTTATTATGAGATAATAAATTATCTGTTTAAGCCTCCTGGCCTATGATACTTTATTATGGCAGCTCTAGCAAACTAACACAAGCCTCTGAGCACTATCTTCTTTATTTTACAGACAAAGGAGCTGAGGATCAGAGAGGTGAAATAACTTGCCTAAGACCACACAGTTGGCAAGGGGCAGAGCCAGGATTTAAACTTAGCTCTGCATGCTCTACTGCTTTTATTTGGGAGTCTGTGCTGGTGAAGGATTTTCTTTCCATGATAAGCCATCTGTGATAGACCTTCTCTCTCAGCCTGGGACAGGGCAGCCAGCTCTCCTAACCCATACCCCTATCACTCACTCAGAGCCCTGAAGTGCTTCCTCTACTTTTTTCCATATTTCTCTTCTCTCAGCATTTAGCAGAACCCCAAATCAAATGCCTAGGGCTGGAATTAGAAAAGTAAATTTTCTCACTTCAACCTTCTCATTTTATTTTTTTTAGACCCGGGAATGCATTCGAGGCCCTGAAATACAGTGTATGCTTTCATACTGTTTCTGAGAGAATGAATTCCAAAATTCACTAGGAGTGGGAAAGAAAGTCAAGTTTAAAACTAAAATGGTCCCGCATTCCTGGTCTCTGTGGTCAGAGGGCCCTCTCACTGACTGGTGTCCCCTCATGCAGCCTTCAAACACACACACACATCCAAAAGTTGAACTTGGTTCTTTTACTGAAGCCAAACAGACTAGGTTCCTTTACAGTTTCCTCATCTTACCATGACTCCAGCACTAATCACTAGAGGTCCCACCCTCAGAAGCCTTCTCCACCAACTCTCCTGAAGTCAAGGTCCATGGTGGTCTTACCTGAGCAGCTATGGCATCCCTGTTTCAGGGTTTTGACTGGGTGAAGAAAAGGGGAGCCCCAGGGCAGTGAAATGGCCACCAGCTTGAATTTGATTCCATTTCTGAATCATTTGAATCTAATGCCCCTCAACATGAAGGTACTTGCACACTTATCCTTGGAATCTCTGCAAGCATTTCCCAAGCTGAGAAATTATATAAAACTATATGTGAAAAAAGGGACCTGTTATTTTTCCAACCCGTCAGGCTAGAACATTGGTGTGACCAGGGTGCAGACAAAAAGGGCCAGAGAGGAAGAGGAGAGGGCACTATCATTCATCAGAAGGGACAGCCCAGGGGCAGGCAGGAGCAAGGCAGGTGGTTACAAACCAAGAGTACAGCCTCATGCAGGCAAAGCAGGAGACCTGAAACAGGAAAGTAGGTCAAAACCAGATCAAAACAGTGTAGCACAAACAAGGCGGCCTTGAAGTTCCTCAGACAGGAAGTCCTTTATTCTCCCAGATGGAGCAGGAAGCAACACCTGAGTCCCAGGGTAAGGCCAGCCTGAGACCTAAGGACTCAAAGTGTCCATTGTGCTTGTCTCGTGGTAGATTCTCCTCTAGGATTCTAAGCAGAAATGATAACACTGCTGTCCTTCGTGACACAATGTCTCTGTGTCCTGGGTTGATCCAAGGGCTTTACCTTTGGTGTAGCTGCCATTACTCTCCTCATCTACAGATGAAAAACTGGAGGTTTCCAGAGGCTCACTTGCCAGTTGTCACACAACCAGTAAGTGATAGCGCCAGACGCTGAGAGGCATCACTCGTAGCATCCTGTCTCCCGCACAGGGAAGGCACTTTCGAGGCTGTGGTCTCCAGACCCTTCCCTTTTGTAGATTTACCTCCCACTTAATTGCTGACGTGAGCATGTAGTCTGGCACCCAGAGAACTCTTTTCATATCCAAAAGGCTGGAGCAGTTCTACTCATGAGGAGCGAAATGAAACCCAGCTTCTTGGCTGTTATGGTCTTGGAGTAAGTGCGCACTGAGGGACTTGGCTGGGGGAGCATTAGGGAACAAACACCCACATGGTACTCAGCGTATGTGTGTGTCAGCAAAAGCTATAGAGCAACACCTCTGGATTTAGTCCAGGCTGGCGTGAATGAATGGCTGCCAGGAAGAAAAGAAAGACTTCAAAAAATAGATTTTTTAAAAGCAGTGTTTGCCTGAAAAGGAGCTTGGGCAGAGCAGTCTAGAGGAGGCCTGTCTCCAGGCCCCTTTGGAAGCCCCAGCCATCCATTTTCATTAGTTTTATGATTTGATCAACTTACAAAGGTCACTTTTTAGTTTCCTGTGAACCACAATATTATGACTGGGCTTAAATAATGCCAAAGCAATTCATTGAGAAGGGAAACATTCAGTTAAACCAGTCGCTGGGCACTGAAGCTAGCCTTCCAAAGCTGAATCACTCCCATGTAAGGAAGCCGTCTGGCTTTTGAGAACAAAGCACAGAGTCTCCAAGGCCTGTTCTGCGCAGGGCAGAGCCTGGGGGAGACTGTCCAGCTAGAAAGGGGGAGCGGCTGCCACTCTCCTCCCTGGAGTGGTCTCTTCTCTTTTGGGTCCCCTCACACTGCAATCCCTGTACCTCCCCCACCCCAAACACTTGCTAGTATGGATGTGGTGCCACCTTCTTTAAGACTCTACACCAAGTGTAGGCACAGCTCTCTTCTGTGGTTTTCCCTTAGCGCCGCAGAGCTGAGACCAGCCTATGATGATTTAGCTGATTCCGTGTAATGATTTCATTGGCATCACTTCCTCACTAGACTCTAAGCATCAGAGGAGCAAGAACCAGATTGATTGTGTTCATCCTTGCCTCCCAGCACCTAGCACAGTGCCAAGCACACTACGGATGCTCCAGGAAGAGCTGCTCATTGACATTTTTTCAAATAGAAAGTTAAAAAAAAGAGAATTACAGAAAATATGGATAGCATGAAAATCAGTAATTATTAATTACTTAATTTCAGTTTCTTAACTGAACACTTTGCTAAACACCAAATCCCTTATGCTAATTCAAGTTAATGACATGGTGGAACTGGTCAAGATAACTGGGCACATTTGCCATTTCAAACCCGGTCTATAATGTCTTCCCTTGATCTTGAGATGCTAGAGGTCCCATCTAACACTGGGATTACATAAGGTCATTGGGAAAATTAAAGGAGATGTTGTGCAGAAAGTGCCCAGTGCCTGGTATGGGTAATAATAATAATAATAATGAACTGCATGTGTATCCCTCATAGCTCTGTGCCAAATTCTTAGCCAGGTAACTTTGTTGGCTCTGGATTGCCTTCTAGGCACCAGAAGCTGGTCTTCCTCTCCTTTCTTCTATCATAGGACAGACATGAACATTTAATTTAACTTTCTTGCTAGATCACTAAGATATTTTTACTCTTCGTTTCCAATCTGAGGGATCCCATCTATAGCTTGTTTGAGCGGAAATGGTATTGTTTAGCTTTCAGCAGGATTGGGTTTGCTTTAAACAGTTGCTTTGGCTATTATAAATCATCTTAAACCATCAGGGTCTTTAACAAAAATCTCTCCCTTGGCACACACACACGCATGAACACACGTGCACACACACGGAGCCTTTCTTGAGACTTGCAACTGAACTTTGTCAAGCTAGTTTTTATGTGTAGCTACAGATAACAGGAGGTGCATCCTCTTAGCTGTGGGGTCAAAAATATTTCCTTGTGTTTTTTGGGCAGGCTTGTGGTTTCAGCGGTAATAGAAGGGCCCCCCGCCTCCGCCCCCATCCCGCAGCTCCCACTCTCCTTGACATGCCTCAGCCTGTCGTGCAGAGAAATGCTGATTTGCTGCCTACTCTCAGAGGAATGATTTTGGAGGTTTAATTCAAGTGATTTTTATTTGATCAAATGTGCGTCGAGCACCTACTACAGGCAAAGGGCTTACTACATGTTATACTTACTGGAAATCTTTATTTTTGTCTCTCCATGTCCTTGAGGGCACTATTCAGTTCTACAGTTTCAGTGCCTAGCACAGTCCCTCGTATATGGTAAGTGCCTACTAAATGTTTTGTTGGATGTATGACTGGACTGAAGACAGAAGGGCTAGAGGAAGTCAAGGGTGTGAGGGTATTTCTAACCCGAGATTCCCAAGCCCCCAGAAGGGAGTAGAGAATATATACATTAAAAGCACGTGTGTGAATTCTCCTTCTGGGTGTTACTATCTACTGAGGTTAATTATCCTTTTCAAGTCTCAATCTCCTCATCAATAAAATGGGAAACAATGGGTGAATTTTGAGGGCTAAACTATTAATGGTGTGCTTAGGACGGTGTCTGTGGCAGTGAGCGCTCAGCACACAGTGGTAATCCCCAGGCTGTGGCTGGTGAGGTCGGGAGGGTGATGAGCGTTTTGTCACCTCCAGTGCAGGTTGGTGTGTGGGGGGAAAAGACAGATGGGGGCCACCCACATGAGATGGGGGTGGCTAAGGGCTGGAGCAGATGTGACAGCTCCCAGGGAGCCTTGAATGGTGTGGGGACCCTCTCAGCGATCCAGTGACGGCGGGCTTGCCTGGCTCCTTCAGAGGAGCACATCTTACTCCCAGAGGGAGGAGAAAACCACTTACTTTTCCTGCCTGGCAGTGGAGTTCCGGATGAATGGGTCTGTCCCCGTGAGATGGGCTTTCACTGTCTGAAAACAATAACGTGCCAGCCCTACGGCCTTGCTCTCTTTTCTGCTCCTTTGGTGTCTGATGATATCAACCCTGTCTTAGTTGGCTCCCTCTCTTGTGGCTTTTTACAGATTTTGGAATCCAACTGTAGCTCTCAAGGACCATGCTTAAAGGGCAATAAGAATGGAAGGAGAATGGAAAGAAGATGAAAAGGAAGGGCAAAGAAGAGGTGTGTGTGTATGTGTGTGTGTGTGTGTGTGTGTGTGTGTTTGCAAGCCCAAACATGGAGGGGGCGGGAGTGTCGGTAGTGGGAAACACTTATCTGAGAGGACTGCACCCTCTGCGGTCTCCTCCCTGGCTTACTCTGGAATCTTGAGCTTGTGAGCAGGGGATCAACATTCTTTGGGAAAAATATGCAAAGAAGTTCAAGTGTGTCTTTCCTTACCATTTGTATTTCTGTTCAATGTAATCAAGCCCCTTCTCTTGCCTTTTTTTTTTTTTTTTTTGGCTGTGAATATGTACCTTTTGGTTTTATCTGCTTTGCTACTGCTATAGTTTTAGGTTTTGACTTTTCCAAAATGAAATCTCCAGCCACCCTGATTTTCTCAGCTTCTGGCTCCACTGGCATCTCCATCTTGCTTTAATTATCCAATTACTGAAGCTATCCAACCTATTTATTCAGGCAATCAAGTCTTTAAATGCATGGATTTATCATTACCTCAAATCACCTGTCACTGTGATTGAACAAAAATAGAAAGGTAACCAGGAGGCTGCAAGAGGTTTGAATCAACACACTTCTCCTGGTCAGTTTGTCATTTTGGAGACGCCTATATGTGAACTAAAATTTGTAGGAGGAAACTCAAGGGAGAAGGGAGAGAAGAAAAGAGAAATGGAGGGAAAGGGGATGAAGACTGTTTGGAAAATGTTGTCTCTGTTCCTATAAGAATTGACCTATAATGTTTACTTGATTTTTCCCTGAATTCCCCTCTCCCCCAGCTCTCCCCATCATTGCTGCCCCTTGCTGTTTCCTCTATAGAGATGTTGTCAGGACCAGTGCAAAGAGACACAAAGGGCTTGAGGGTCATCAGATGAAAGAGAAGCTGGTCTACAGACCTGCACTGTTACAGGAACAGTATCTTCTCTCTGGGGTCACCTGGAATAAGTCCGTTTTCTCATTTACCTGATTGCCCCAAACATATTTGAAAACAGGCTGCTTTTTTCAACATAAACAGCCTTCTTTCTTTCAACGATTTCTCCTTCACCATTCTGGGCATTTTACTCTAATTTATCAACTTCTTTATTAAAAGGTGGTACCCTAAAATTTAACACAAAACTCCGAGTGTATTATGTTCAGTGAGGGGCAATCACCTCCCTCTCCCTGGGTATGGTATTTCTATTAATAGAGCCCCAATGGTTTTTAAGCTTCTTTGGCATGTCATATGCTGCTGTTTAGCCATGTTTTCCCTTTGATGTGCTTTTCTGGTTGTGAGTTTTTGAGAAACCTATATATAGGAATTTATATTTAGCCTTATAAATTTTAATATGTAAATCCGACCCACTGTACTAGCCATGGAGACCAGTGGGGATGACAACATACCTCCCGATATATTTACCACTTTCACTTAAACTGTAGCTTTCTGTATCCTCATCCTAGTTACTATGTTTATTGACCTGAGAAGGGTTGATACAGAACATTGGGACAAGCGACTAGACATTACCCAATGGGTTGCTATTACTCCATGAATTGGTATTTGCAGGGTTCACTCTCCCAGTCAAAGGCAAACTCTTACACAGGACAGTCCCAGGCGCTCCATTATTGCTTCTATTCTCAGTATAAAGATAAGAACAATGGACAAGTCTTGTCAAAATTGTCTTAGTACAGCACCAACCTAAAAGAGGACTCAATCGAGTGCAGACCCATCCACACTTCACAGTTTGTTTTTTCTTGTGTGGGTGATACGATAATACTAGCTGATGACATACTTTTCGCATATAAATTTCTCAATAATGCACTGTGTAATAACAAATGTAATTGACCTATTCTATTTGTTTTCTCCAAAGTAATTTAAAACACTCCCTCACTTCCTTTGTTTCTGAGTTTGGCTAATATTCTCATGCTAGCATGTTTCCATCTGTGTGTTTGGTCAAAGCAAGTTTATCCGAAAAATTTCGAAGAATCAGCTTCATCTCTGCTTGGCAGAATGTGGCAAATGAAGGTATTTCTGGGAAGATTTATTTTATCACCTTCCAGGAAACACTAAATCCTGAGAGGACCAGATTACAGAGGACTGTATATTAAAATTCCTCTTCCTATCTCTAGGCCCAGGTGGAGGGGACAAATGGATTCCTACATGACTGCAAGATATGATATATTATTATAAACAGAGTCTTGAATTATAGAAAATACTTGTTAGCATAATTACATTACCATATTTTTATATGGAGATTATTATTCAAATACCAAACAGGCAATCTTCCATTGGAAAAAACCAATAAACACTCTCAATCCAGACTTCCACTGTTATGTATGTCAGAGTACAAAACAATTTTAAAGTTTAAAACGCATTACATTACAAGAGATATTCACTTCAAGTAGGTGGCAATTTGCTTCTTTTTTTTCCACCCTACGTTTTGATAGCTATTCACCTCTATCAATTCTTATCTTGCCCATTCTTTAGAAACCAACTGCAGTTTAAAAAGTACCCATCTATTTCTGATTGAAATCTTCACATGCTGGTTTTTTAAAACTATTTTTCAGTTTCTTAATAATAAAATAAATTGCCTCCAGGCTGCCAGTAAGTAAATCCATTAACCATGCAGCAATTCCTAGGTCTACCCTGCTCCAGTCTTGTCCAAGAAATACCAGATTTCCATTGTTGCTACTACATACAAAAGAGTGTAAAGGATTAAACTTATTTAAAATTTTATAAACAACAAAAATCTCCTGATTCAATTGACTTAAACTCTAAGCCTTTTTAGTTCCTGAAATATAAAATAGGTTACAACTTTTTCCTTATTACCTGTTGACTTCTCAGAGTCTCGTCAGACTGAAAAGTCTCTCCATATTGAGGACAACCTCCATTTGTAAAAGGGACTCTCCATCCATCAGTGTTAGAACAAATACTTCTTAAGTATCTACCCTTGGCTGACCTGAAACCAAGTGAAGGAAGTGAAGATATGGTATCTGTCCCTGAGGGCTCATGCTTCAGAGAGAGAACCGTATGAGACAGTCTACAAAATTAAGTGGGGAGGTTCAGACTATGAGATCACCTGTGATTTAAAGATGAAAGAATTAAGAGGGTGGAGGAATGGTTCCCAATACCCAGAAAGGTCCCTCAGAGATGGAGATGAGGATCTGTTAGGTGGAGGGGACCATCTGGTGTTGAGGAATATGTTATGAGCATGGGGTGCACAGAAGGCAGTGAGAAGTTGGCCAGACTGACCCCTGTTCCATCCATCTTCCTCTCTCAGTGGAAGAAAAGCCATACTTTCCTCTTCTTGTCTAAACTATGGTCCTCTTCCACACCCACTCAGGACCTCCATGCCCATTCCATAACCTTGGTCTCATTATTCCCCAGAGTTTGAATATACTGTGACCTTAAACCACAAGCACATCCTCTTGGTTTGAATCAGATCAAAGTAAACTTCTTCTCAGCCCCAAATACAGATATCAGGAAACTTTAAGATAAGGCAACTCGATAAAACATATCAGAGCTGGACATTGCATATTCCCAGGCTTCCAAATCCTTTTAACCAGTAGCAGTACAAGGTAGAGAAGTGTGAGAGAATAAGGTAGGCCCCATGAGAATAGTAGGGACTGCTCTGCTCTGAGAGGGCATGTCTATTTGGAGAAGCAGAGCAAGTTATATGCACTTGAGATGATGTTTAAAAATGACTGAGGCTTTTATATTTGTCATAGAAGGCCTAGGAAGATAAGGGAATAGTGGAGACAAAAGCATGGACGTAGGCAAACTGAGATTATATTGAAGGAAATGCAGCCAATAGTTCTGTTTGGCTGTGACTATATTGATAATACAATTTTATTACTTATAAATGATATCTATTGCATGTTCTCTTTTATAGACGTTATTTCATTTAACCCTCACACATCCGCCTGTGAGGGATACTGTGCACATGGGGAAACCGAGGCTTGACTAAGTTAAGGATCCTGCCTACAGCCCCTTAGTTAATAAGTGTTGAAGCCAGGACTCAATCCCATGTTTATCTCATCCATATTGAGAAGGATATAGTTCAGGGGAGGTAAAGATTTATTTTGAAGAGGTAGATGAGAAAAGTTGATGGAGCACATCTCCAGAGGAGAGGGAAAAGATCAGTTAGAAAATCAGTTGTGGTGACAAATGAGAGCCTTTGGGGAATGTGCAAAAGGGATTTATTTGCTAATTTATTTGCTAATGTCAGGGACTCAAAATCCTAGACAAACTCTTGCCCCTAAAGTTGGATTTGGTGGCTCAGGTTCAACCCAGTGGATGTTTGGTGACTGAGGCCCTGCTACCAGGCTTCTACCAGGCTCTCCCAGGCATCCACAAGACCCTGTACTGGGGAGATTAAAATGCTGGGTAGATGCAGTCCAGGCCTTTGCAGGGAACAATGTGTGGATCACATCACAGCCGACTCACAAGGCTAAATCCAAGATCAAAGGTCAGCGCCTGGGTGTTAGGGAGTAGACGAGAAACTGGAGTTGGTTACCCCTCTTGGGATCTGTCTCCCCTGGATCATACTGGCTCTTTTCCAGCACACAGTCGGCCCCCCTGGGTTAGTATGCATGTTCCCAGCTGATTCCCTGGCTTGCAAAAGTCTGTGTACCTTGAGTGAGTTTCTAATCAGGGACTGAGCATTCCGGGCCACTTGTTAACTAATCACCCTCCATTCTTCCACCTACTTTCTTCGGAGGAGGGTTTCATAGTGGTGATTTCCCGAAAGCTACCCCAGGAGCTTCTTTCAAACAATCACCTGGTTCCTGCCTGCCACTGAGGCCTTACCATTCAGCACAGGCGTGTCCATCATTTTTATTCCTCTACTGCCAAACAGAACACTGCTTGGGGAGGGCTCAGTGCTGGGAGTGTTGTTATCCTTTCTAACATCGCTATTTTTATTCTAAAAGATGGAGACATAGTAGGAAGTTAATGGCTGCTTAGGATAAAAACAAATAGTGACTAAGAGCAAATATTCAAACGAGGCATGGTCTTGCTGGGGGAATGATATTCAACAGTGAAGCACGTGCGCAGTTTCCATCTCCCTCTTTAATGACTGCATAAAACAGGGGTTGTGTGGGCTTGTCTGCCAGCATCGTACTCTCTCTACTGTCAAGCAACCTAACAAAAGCGACTCTGCTGGAGGGACAAGAACCCTGCAAGGGCCAAGAGCTCCCCCAGGGCAGTTTGTTTCTTCCTTTCCCCAGCATCATACTTCCCATTTCCTTCATCTTATTGAATGAATCATCACCTCACACTGATTATCCAGGACTCTTGCAAAGCCCCATCCTGGGCACCGAGGGGCAGGTGGCCATGGCAGGCCATCAGCTCTAGACCAAGTTCACTGAGCTGCCGGCTGCTCACATCACAGAGATTTGACAAGAGGAATAGAGGGGTGGACTATGTTTCCTCCCTCCAGGCTTTCCCAGTGCTACATGGAACCCATGAGAGTGGGCAGGAGAGATGATCCTCCCTGAGCCAGGCCAGCATGCTTCTGCTCGGCCAGGTGCATGCCTCTCAAGCCATACTGCACTTGCCACACCTGGCCCTGGCCAGCCTGCTGTCATAGGGGGGTCTTAATAACAGTGAGCTCCCTGCAGACTCCTGACTTGATGGATTTAGTCTTTAAAAATGTAACTGTGTTTATTCATCCAATAAGTGTTTTTCTTTTCGCAAAAAATGAAAATATACATCATATGCTGTTTTATAAGATAATTTTTAATTTAATGATATATTGTGAACGTCTCTTCATGCCAAAAAACTCAGAACTCTAACATCTTTATCCCTGTTTTCCATGTCCTCCATTACATTCGGAGGGCCAGTGTTCCTCCAGATACACAAAAGAGTAAATTTTGCCTTTGGCCACTGGACTTTCTCTCTTGTCCCTACTCAGTAATGCACCTGCCACTCAATCCTCTCACCCATCGGGTACTTGTGAGGGCTGGTGTCAGTGCTTAGAGGAAAAGTGTGTGGATCCCTCCCGTGAGAGCAAAAGATATCAGCTCTTCCCCCCAAATCGAGAACCAACGGTAGGGGACAAACTGGGGGCGCTCATCAAGAATCACTGGTTCATAGCCAATGATGAACCAGTATTCATCGGGAACCACCAGTCATCATCCTGAATGACTTCAGAGAAGCTGAATTTCTGTGTGTTTTATACTTATTAAACATAACCCAAGTGGAAGTTCTGTTTAGTTTTTCTTCCTTTGACTTGGGGTGGTAAATCTTCTGTTAAGTGCAGTCTCAGGGATTGGTCCATTCTGTCATCAAACCTGCTATTCCCTTCTGCTCACCACCCTACCCAGACCTACCAGGTCATCTTAGCGTGGTCCTGCCCTCTCTGCTTTTCCAATTATATTCATGTTTCAGGACCAGCTTAGGTGGTATGTGCCCTGGGGGCTCCCATGACCTCCAGCCTATATAGGGAAAGCTCCCTCTCCAGCCCTCAGGGATTTTCCTCTCCTGCGATTATGTGGCGCCCACTGTTGGTGGTGGTGTCTGCTTTATATTCATGTTAGCACCATCTTTCCTCCACACTTGCAATAGAATGTACAATTTCTTCAACAGTGCTGCAAAGCCATTTTTTATTTTAAAGTTATGGTCTATGGTCACCATTTTATAGCTTCTTAAATATGGATCATTCTATCCAACAATCCGAAGAAGGGACCCTGTGCCCTTGAAAGGTGTCGTTTTATTTGAATTGGATATAATACTGCTAAGATATATGTTTTCCCAAGGGACTGGCTCTGTTGTAAGTTTTCCTTGTAAATGTCCAGCTTCCATCTTTAATTCTCAAGCTGGTGCTCTTTGCCTTGAATGACACATCTTCCAGAGGTAATGCGGGTACAATAGCTGAGTAATTTACATATAACCTCTCCCTCTGGGGCTCCCTCTTAGGAGGGTGGGTTTCTTATATGGAATGAATGGACTTCAATCCAGATAGACTTGCTAAAATCGGTGAACTCTTTCTTACTTGAGTATACCATTGTATACTTGTCGGTACTCTTTCATGCATATTATTTCAGATCTTTGTTGCACTTTTGTGTGAAAGGTAGGGCAGTTATTTAAATCTCCATTTGACAGATGAGGAAAGTGAGACCCAGAGAGACCTTATGACTTTCCTAAGATCACATAGGTAGTGGACAATCTAGAATCAGACACCAGCTTTCCTGCCTGGACTGTCCTCTTGGCAACACACATGAAGATGCTCTGACAACCATCTGTTTCTCCACGTCATTTTGCTTCTAAAATGTAGTCATATTTCTAATCCCATTTAATTCTCAGAAGAGCCCTGGTAGAAACCCTTGGATGAGGGCTATCTGCATTATTATTTCCAATTTATGGACAGAGAAACAAACACAGAGACTGAAGGGGCTTTCCTGACCACATGTGGATGAGGTGGGAGAAAACTCAGCTCCCAGACCCTCCATGTTCCACTTTGATACCTTTCTGCATATACACCATGTATTTCAGAGGTGGGTTTCCCTGCTGCCAATAATTCTAAGTAAAAAGCATGAGTCTCAGCAGGAACTTCTGGGTGGTCTTCAAAGAAACATGCCACCCAAACAAACCCACCTCCTGGTACTAAGTGACAGGCAGGTGTGCAAGTGGTGTAGTCACTTGGAAAGAACCAAGAAGAGGAGGTCCTGGGCATGCAGCCAGGGTGAGAAGCCAGGCCTCCCAATTTCCAGGCCAGTGCTGTTTTTTCTAATTCCACTAATAGGAGAAGTCAACAGCTTTTACCATGAAGAAAAATTAAGTGAATGTCAGAACAGGGGTCTGGTTTCCATGACAAATGAAAGAATTATTCCCACAGTCTTCCAGTGAAGGGGGGTGAGTGTCCATTTCCATGCTACTTATGTCCCTCAGTAGGTATTTTGGAATGACTCGGTCCACTATTAATGGGGTAAAATGACCCACAGTCTTAACTCAGCCAATACTAATATTTCCCCAACTCTGTGTTGAAGGAAGAATGAATAAATTTGGCCTCTTAAGAGGTGAAAGGAGATGGCTGCAATGCAGTCATTCCCTGAGGGAGGACAGCAGATGGATAGATTTCCTGCCGTTGTGATGGGTGGTCCAGAATCAGCAAAGAAGGGGCTTCCTCACACAGCATGTGTGACCAATGCTAATTCCCTAGGGTAGAGCCAGACTCTGGGACAGCACTGTTACTTCCTTAACAAAAGTCCAGTCTTGTTCAAGGGCCATTATTCCACTGTATGTATAGATATAATATATTTTATATATATATATATGTATATTTTATCTCTGCTTTGTGTTGTCAGGGCTAAGGTTAGGGCATACCCCACTTGGAAGTCATTTCTTAAAACAACAAATATATTCAATGTGACTACCTAATGTAAACCATCGTGAGGAACGGGGGTGAAGGAACCATGTCTTCTGCCTTCAGGGAGCCTACACTCCAGTTTAAAAGTCATGATTACACACTTGACAAGTCAGTGAGGAATTCAAGGATAATAATGATGAATAGCACTCAGTGAAGAATGAAAATCTGGCCGTGGTAGCCTAGGAAAGGGAGCAGTCCAAGGGGGATGGGATAGTCTGCAAAGCATTGAAAAGGAGTGAGACTTGAGCTGGGTCTTGGCTGCTGGATGGCTGCTGGATAGGAGGGTCAGCAGGGAGGTGTTGCCAAAGGCAAGAAGAGGTGGAGGTGGGACAGAGCAGGAGAGCTGGGTTGGCTCACTTTCCCCGAGACAGACTTATTTTTTGTGCCCAGGGACTTCTTTCTCTTAATCACAGAGAACTACACAAGGAGGTGTGGGTGGCTCAGGATAAAGTACCTTCACCTCCAGAGGCTCAAAGAGCATCCCGGGTGATGATGGGTGAGAAGTGGAGGCATAGCACACAGTTTCTCAGACAAGTAAAATCCACCCCCACCCCCCGACTTTAAAGAAAAACTATACCAGGACGCTGTTATCCACCTACAGAAAAGACTTGAAGGGAAATGTGGAAATTGGAATTGCTTTGAGGATCTGTAGAAGGTTAATGCAATGTTAGTCAACTAGAAAGGACAACTTCTAGTTGTTGTTCTGGACAACTTACTAATATATTTGAGAGCATGACTGAAGGACCAAATTCCAGGAGAGGCCATGTAATTAGGAAGTAGCTGCAGTACTTCCAGTGACTAGATTTCATATTTTCTTGAAGGCAGATAATCTCAGTGTCCTTTCCCAGGGCAGACATCTTTTCCCAAGCATCTCTAAGGGCTGGCCATCCAGCCTCTATTTTTGCGACTGCTTATTCCATTGATACACCAGCATCCACCAGTGGGGATTAGCAGGGACTGAACCAAAGGTACATTTCTAGGGCAGAGGAGGCTGTGGAATCCTGGTGCTGAGAAGGTAGAGAGGAGACAGGACACAGAGGTTGGAACACACTGATATGTGCTTTGCCTTTTTCAGATCAAAGTTGAAACCTGGGCCTGGTACCTTCATCAACTGTTATTATTGCCCTTTATGTCACTAATAATTATTATGTATCTCCTAAGTCATTAACTCTGGGGCTGGAAGACCATCTCAAAATAAGAGGGCAATGGGCTTCCCTGGTGGCGCAGTGGTTGAGAGTCTGCCTGCCGATACAGGGGACATGGGTTTGTGCCCTGGTCCGGAAGGATCTCACATGCCGTGGAGCGGCTGGGCCCGTGAGCCATGGCCGCTGAGCCTGCGCCTCCGGAGCCTGTGCTCCACAACGGGAGAGGCCACAACAGTGAGAGGCCCGCGTACCGCCAAAAAAAAAAAAAAAAAAGAGGGCAATGGAGGACCAGCCTTTGGACAGGATATTACCATTGCAGGGCCATTTTGTCCATGTCATATTTGAAAGCTTCTTTTGAGAGCTTTTATTTTCACATTAAAAATCACAGCTGCTAGGGAGTACTGGGTGTGTAGTCAAGACACTGTGACATCAAAGTTGGCCTAGCCATTAAGCAACCATGTCTGGGATGTACTTATTGGATCATGGGTGCTGAATAGTAGTTTGTTGAATGAATAGGAAACTCAGGGAAAACCACTTAATTTACCTGGGCTTAAGTTTCCTCATCTCTAAAGCACGAGAAATAACCCCTAGCAACCCCAGTGTCACCGTGGGATGAAAATGAGGTAATGGTTTTTCAAAACACTTTAAAAGTAAAAAGTTCTGTAGAAATACAAGCGGTTGCTATAGCAAACTGAGTTGGAAAAGGCGTGTGAGTAGAACCCAGGAAATTTTGGGTCTCGTCCAACTCTGCCTATAAACAATAAGTCTTGGGAAGTCTTGTGCCTTCCTGGAGCCTCAGTTATCTCATATGTAAACGCATGATAATAGAGTCTTGTTTACTTCACAGGGTGCTTTTGAATGTCAATGGAGATGATTACAAATTGCTCTTCTCTGATGAGCTATGAGAAAGTTATGTGTGTCCAACTCTTCATGCCTTGCTCAGTTGCGATTTTGGAAACCGTTTGCCCCTGGAGAAGTGCAGCCTTTATGGGGAGCCCCTGGGCCTGCCGATTCTTCCCACTTTCTTCCTGCCGCTAGTCATCTGCACCATGTGTTTCCCATTAGCCCTTCCTGCGCGTTCCCCTTCCGGCCTGTGTTCCTAGCAATCATTGCTCACCATCACCCAGATGCAAAGTCTCCACAGAATCCCAGAACGTTCCAGTTGGACAGGGTCTCTGAGTCTACAGAACCAACCCCCTTATCCTACACATGAGCATATGAAGGCTCAGAAAAGTCATGCAGCTATGTGGTGGCAAAGTCAGAACCAGAGCCTGGGTCCAAGTCCAGTGTTCTTTTTACTACATGTCGCCTCAGGCCCTTTAAATATTGTACTTCCCAACCCATTTTAGCACAGGAAATCCCATCTGCCCAGTGTTCAGCTGGGGTTCATAAATGATTCTGTTATGTGAAATCAGTAAATCTGTGCCTTCCCTCCATCTACCCATCTCAGGAGTCTCTCCAAAAGCCCGCCCCAAGCTACGTTGGTGAGCATGGCCCAAACCTGCTCCTCCACTCTGCTCCAGTTATCTCTCTCCTGTGCAGAAAAGCATAAGGGATGAAAAAAACTCCACGTCACCTCCATAAACCTTGGGTGAGAGGATGCAGTCTGACAAGGTAAAACAAAATTGAGCACTTGAGCACCAGTGCTGGTGGGAGAAGAATGTGTGTCAGTTACCAGGACTCTGCTCACTTTGTTTTCTCAATATGAAAAACCAAATTAGAATTACTGCATGACATCATCTGTGGGTTTGTTTCTACTTAGGACAGTTGAACAGACAGGCTGGATTTCATATTTACATATCTAGCCAAACAATTTTTTAAGATGGTTTTCTTTTGACTGTCAGAAGCTCAGTCTCCAGTTCTGATGTCATCATCGTCTGTGTGTCCCAGGTTGATCACTTCCTGTGTCTGAGCTTCAATCTCTTCATCTGTGAAATAGGTGGGACAACCTAGATGCTCACTAAGGAATCTTCTGGTGAGGATGTTCCAAGGCAGTCCTTCAGCCTATGCCCGCTGTTGTTGAACAGGAGAGGCTTTTAAACATTTGTGGTCACCTGCCCACAGCAGTGGCGGCTCCACACAGGAGCCCCTGAACAAAGGGCCCTGCTCAGGGCAGATGGTGAGCCGAATGCCAGACAGAGGTAGGTTTCCCTGTCCCACCTCCTCTGTGCTGACAATTCACATTACCACCTTTCAGAAGGACATGATAATACAGTGTCTGGTTTGTAAAATTGCTCATAAAACGTTATGGGATTGTAGGAAATCTGGGTCCCTGTAAGTACAGTGTTGGAATCCAGCTTGAGCCTGAGCGGAAAATAGATATGAGCTGTGTGAAACCGTCATCTTTTCCCCAAATGGAGCAGAGAAAGTGAAGATAAATGGGAATACCATCAATTACTGTTTTTCCCAGTGGGAAAGTGATAAAGATATTTAAGTGATGTGTGACACAATGGAATGTGGGTCCTAATGGAGGCCTTCCCATCCTTAACAAGGGAGACATTTTAGGTAATGGTATGAGTAGAAAAGTTAGGGGAGAGCAAAGAAAAGGCAGAAATGTGAGACTGGGGGAGCCAGGATGAGTCTACACATGGCAGTAAAATAAAAATCAGACTGAAACTAAGCACATGTTTACACAAGGTCTGATGCCTATTGTCTAAATGGAGACCCAGAAAGGAAAGACAGAGGGTGAGACTCCCCAAAAGGGGTGAATGGGGAAATTAAAAGATTAGGCTGTGAGTTCTTAGAGACCAGCCCCTCAAGCTCCTTTTCTGAGCCATGAGAAGCTCTGGCCCAGTGGAGGGAACAGGGGTTTCGGCTAAGGCCTGGTCTTGACATTTTCCTTCCCTTTCTTTCCCTTTGTTTGTGGGACCCTCCTCAGGGGTTCAACCTGCCTACTTTTGGGGCCTCTATATACAATATAGAGGCTGCTCTGTGGACAGTTCCGAAATCTATCCCTTGGGTTCCATCCCCTCTCCCCCCGCCGTCGGTCCAGTCCCCCGTGTCTCTAGCCTTCTGCCAATCCTCTTCACTCTCCCCCTCCCTCAACAGCAGAGTCTGCATTCATCACTCCCTTACTCTCTCACGCTCCATTTCCCAAAGTTTCATCCTGTGACAAGGGCACCAACAATTTCCTATTTCTCTAGATTCAAACTTTAATTTCTTCTACTTACCTCCCCTGTTTTATGGCTCCCAAATGCAGCTACTTTTTTAGTGATATCTCTATACCCACAAACTCTACAATTATCAGAACTTTCTCACACATTATTTCCAAACCACTCTGACAGCCCTTGCAAACTGGCCCTGGCTCAAGCTTCTTCCCACTTGAATCTACCCAATGTCCTTTTGCCAGTCTGATAATCCTCAAGTATTTCATTAGTCATGCTTATTCCTCTGCTCAGAGATCTGCCATGGCTTCCTGTTTCCAAAAGTGGATCAAAATGCCTGAACTGCTTTGGCCCTCCCTCCCTGATCACAGTTCCACCTTCTCTTTTCCATGTTCTCCCTGCTATTCCTCAAACACTTGTATCATTCTCACTCATTCTCACTTCTGTTGTATGTTTCATATCCTATTCAAAGCCAAAGCCAAGACCCCCTCCTCCAGGAAGCCTCCCTGACTACTGAGACTGGGATTGATGCACTTATTGCCTGGGTATTGCCATTCAACATTGGATTAGAAGCTGATCCACAGTATCACCCTAAGGTTTGGGGCCAAATATAATTAACTCTTAAGCATTCATCTTCCCATTCCTTGAGGTGTTCTTTAGGTCCCTCTACATGCTTGGTAAGGAGAGCATTATGGGTTCATTGATTGTCTATGATTATCTGATCAGTTATCTACATGACCAGTTCGATTATTTACACATATTTGATTTTTGAGAATGGAGCACAAAGATCAGTCATTTCAGTGCATATTTTTAAGGAAGTACAAGCAAGTAACAATATTGACCGTAAACATTGCCTTAACACAGAATCACTTAACTGATGCTGCCCATCTGAACATTCAGGACATTCTCAGGAACGTGTGGGACCAGCACACTGCTCTCTAGGGGGCCAGGGCTCTACTCCTGATCATACTGCATGCTTTCCACAAATCAACCGTGTTTGTTCCCAAACCTTTTTATGCTGGTTGTAGTTATGTAATTTATTTAAGCATTATGCAAAACTGAAATATGAATGAAAAGAGAGTTGTTTCTTTGATAAAAACCAAGTTGATTGCCTTGGAAAGGGTCAATAAATGGGAATTTGATTAAAAAAAAAAAAAAGAGCCGATGTTGAATTGAATGTGGGTGAGACATCTCTAAGAGGTTAGCCCAGATCATAAAGGTCTTGATGAAGTCTGCATTCACATTGCTTGGAAAATATATTTTAGGTTCTGGCTTTACTTTAAAGAAACCAAAAGTAGGTTATTTAAATTATACATTCTGGGAATTGTTTGAGGGAAAAGATGATGCAGAATTTTAGTTAGAAGGCCTTTACTCAAAGAAAAATCATTGGTCCTATAGGAAAATATTGGTAAACGAATGCACATTTACAAATTTAAGCTAAAACAAAAAGTTTACTGTTTTTATGTATGTTTAAAATAATTTGACCCACGTCAACCATTATTCCAGACTATGTCAGATAAAAGCAGTTCTTCTCCAATGAGCACTGCTCAACCTCAGCACAGGTAAAAATTTTCCCAGTGTTTTTAAGTGGAAAGGGCAGTTTCTTTTCTGAACACCAGAAGCTCACACATACACTTTTGAGGTGCAAAACTACAGCACTTCTGTAGTCAGTAGCCTCCAAGAAACCTTCCAAGGATCTTTACCTTCTGGAGTTCATACCTTGTGTAATTCCATGCCTCATCCAAGCAGGCTGTCCTGTGACCAATAGCATATATCAGAAATGGTGGCGTGTGACTTCCAAGCCTGGGCCATAAGGACTTTGAGCTTGGTGTCTTATATTACTTACTTACACTGGGGGAAGCCAACGACCATGTTGTGAGAACACTCAAGCAGCCTTGTGGAGAGAACCTGTGGTTGCAGAAGTGAGGACTCCTGACAACAGCCAACACCAGCTGTTGAGTGGGGGTGAGTCACCTCCAAAGTGCATCTTCTGCCCCAAACCAGGACTATCTAGCTCAGCTGCTGCCAAATTTATGACCCTCAGAAATTGTGAGAGATATTAAATTATTATTACTGCTTTATGCCATTATATTTTGGAGAGAATTGTTATGCAGCTTTAGATAACACAAAATTTCCCAAGCAGAGCTGTTATTTCTAACCAGGGAGAACCTGATGTTGAACACAAATAACGAGAAGGACACCCATTCTACCGAAAGTACAAAAGACATATTGTGTTTTGTCCTCCTAGACCTTCTAAAATGAAAAAGGAGAAAGGATAAAAAAATTCATTTTGAACAGCTTCTAGGACAGAACTGCAGCACAAAACAAATTTGCTCAAAAGTTTGATGGTCAAGAGCAAGATGAAGTGAAGGGACATGAGAGAGAATTGTTTACCCTTCTATTCATGCTTTAAACTTCACTGACACATGTCATACCCCCCAACAGAGTCAGAGGGGGCTGTGGGAACCCCAGGGATCATCCAGGTCAGGGTATGCTTCATGAACCCTGGGTTCTAGACACAATTCTGTGAATATTTTTCCACCACATAGCATATTTCTCTCGCTGGTATCTAACTATAGCTCTCTTGCGTCTAATAGCAGCGATGTTCATTGACAGATTGGTCAGAGCTTACTAAGCACTGGTTAACAATACTGGTCACTTCTTTCCTCTTCACAAAACTCCTATTAAAACTTGAGAAATCAAATGATAAGACTCTGGCTATGTCTTTGGTACTTCAGCCTGACGAGCCCAAATATGACCAGCATGTCTTCACTGTCCTCCTACCTAATTGCTAAGCCATGGATATGAGGCTTGCACCAGGGCGATCTCTGCCCACCTCTAACACAGCACCTCAACACCACCATATAAAAGGAATCTCCTCTTCTTTTCCCCAGAAGTAAAAGAAGAATAAAAGACTAGTTGAACAGAGAATTGAGGTAAGTCCACCTTTCCAAGAGATGAAAGAAACATCTCCCTTCCCCCTCCTCACCTCCGTCTCATTTAAATTCTCCTACAGCTTTGATCAGATCAATATTCTGCTTAAGAACTTGAAATGACCCTCTAATGTCATCCAAATAAATGTCCAAGCATCTTAGGATGACACTTAAATGATCTTAGTAACAACATTTCAACTTTAGCCTGAAGGTACTTAGTTTACCTCTACCCACAACTCATGGATGTAAACCTGGAGCCCCGACACATGTTGACCATTCTCAAAACACAGCCAACACTCTGTGCCTCTTGCTTTCACTCCTGCCCTCTTCTCTTCCTGGAATGTTCTCTTTCCAGTCACCAGCCTTCCACACATCCTTAGAGACCAGCAGTTCCACACACCAGAGGCCCCCTTGCATGACAATGCCAGTGACTGTTGCCACCTCCAGACTTTTATGCCTCTCACTCCCAATAGATTGGTTTCTCATTCAATAGTGCAGCAGCTACCCAGGTTGTGTTCATATTTTATCTCCCCTCCAAACTGGTAAGTGCACTGAGAGTGGGAATAAGGTCTCATTAATTGCTGTTTCCTATGCAGCACTTAGCAGTGTCCTTGGCATTTACAAGGAACTTAATATATGGTTGATGAGTAAATGAATTACTGTGTTCCAACTACTGCTCTATGTTTTTGCTTTCTGAAACTCAGTTTATTGCCTACCCCATGTATATGTTTATTTCAAAGGGAGAACTGCAAAAAGACAAGAACAGGGAAGTGACACGGGATGAGCAGTGCCATTTCCCTGCATAGTTTTATCCAAAATCTGCCCATTTAGCTAATTTTCATCTCCAAATCCAATCATTAACTTCATTTGATTGGACTGACTGGAGGTCTTTCTCATAAAAGGGAGTCTTAGAAAGTGATGTAGTCCATGGCTACCCAGAAGGTATACTATGATGGGAATTTTTAAAATGTCTTTCCTCTTCCAATCCATTCTTCAGAAAACCATTCTTCACTGATTTCTTAAATTTTTCCATTTGAGATTCAATGTTTAGTTTTTTTATGTAACTATCTTTAGGAGAAGCCACACCTATGATGTGACAATTGTTATTTACAATAACAATGTTGGGGGACCTCTAAGAAAGAAGACTCTGGGACTAGGGAAGTGCAATAAAAGGGGCAAGAGAGAGGTCACTAAAAATGGTAAGTGTTAAAAAGCCCAAGAAAACTACAATTTGGAGAATTTGCTGAAGTTTGGCCCCATCCCTAGTAGAATTTTACATGGCAACTCCTGATGGACCAGAAAACCTCTCCGCTAGTGAATAACCACAATCCTGATATATTTTTTAACCCACCCACCCCCAGCTGTAACATAATTGCCTGTGACAGAGAGCCAGCTGTATCCTTGTGATGTAATTATTTTCTTTCTGGGGTCCTTCTTGTGGGTTCGTGTACATGAACACAAGCGCCTGTGTGTGCGCACACACATGCATGCTGTGTAGGCACGGAGACAGCTCACTGATCCTTTACACCCCATTCATTTACCTACTAATATGATAGATCTGAAGCACAAGTGAAATTTCTGAGTGTGTAGTAAGACATGAATCTGTGGAAAATAAATTAACTTAGTAAAATCCATTCAAATGATCAAATGTCCCGTAAGGTAATTTGAGAGGAAAAGATAACTACTGGTTTTGATGGCAGCTTAAAATATCTTGTATTTCTCATAAATAATAGGTTAGTTAAAATGCCTATTTTACTTATATCATGGTAACAAGTTCTATATGCCATTCCCAAGTCCTCATCCTTCTCTCTTTAAGCCCTCCCAATAGTAATAATGACAATAACAATAACAACAATGGTCATATACAACAAAGAGCAAAGATCATTGTAAAGTTTTCTTCCTCCAAAGAGGAATTTTTGAATGGCTGCACTCTGGGCTTTGAATGCATTATGGTTAATTTCAGATTCTGAGGATGATTAACTCTGACTGGTGGAATAAAAGGCCACGACCAATTATTATTCAGAAAAATCCTGCTGTTTAGCCAAAGAGCGTACAGTGCAATCCAGTCCTTGATGTTCCAGTGATAAACGCTCACATGACAAGGTTATTTGGTGTAGAGCAGCCAGAGTGGTTGCTATGGAAACCTGTTCACAATGCTCATAAATCTGAGGTGTAGTTATCCTTGCTGTGTATGCAAAAAAAAAAAAAAAAAACAGAAAGAAAGAAGGAAAAAAGAAACCTACAAAGCCAACTCAAGCGGTTTAATTTACAACGAGGCCTCAAAAAAAGAAAAAAATCGGCAAATGAATTCTAAAATAATAGACCTCTCCATATTATATTCTTTCACAATACAGGCACTTAGGACTCAAACACTCTCTTCAAAGTCAAAAAGACTTTTAAGATAGTCATTATTGTAGAGAATATAGGTCATCATTAGCACCAGGAGTGACAGAAATAAAAGAGGTGGTTAGAAATTTGAGTTTGCTGGCATCAATTGTTTTCCCTTGACATAGTTAGCAATGCAAACAGCTGTTGACAGCGCATCAGAACAGGTACATTCGACAGGGAACAAATGGCTTTTTTAGTCTCAGCTTCTCAGAAATGATGGGCTGAAGTCTAAGAGGCCAAAGGTCAAGCAGACAATGATGAAATATCCCCAACAGACCCAATGTCAGGTGGTTCGATGTTAAGATCGCTCTGATATAGTTTCTCAGCCTCGATTTCAGCTCCACTCAAGCCGCATTAGAAATAAGGGCAGCCTATTAAACCAGCAGACAGCAAGGCGTTTCTCATCTCGGGTATAAGCTCTCTGGCCACCTGGCTCTTTGACCCCCTGTGGCTTATTTCAACCATTATCAGTTTTCTAAATAAAAATTGGGAAAGAGTTGAACCTTTTGAAGTGGGAATTCTTTAACATTTGGAAACGTGAGTGCCACTGGCTCTGGAGTTATCTAGAAGGACAGAGAAGTCTAATCTGTTCATGGTATACTTCGAAATAAGACTAAAATTTGACTTGTGCCATCTAGTAGTGGAGATGGCTCAATTAAAGAGCTTTGATGGGCAAATTAAGTATATGACCAAGTCTCAGAGTACACACATAGATCAGGGCTCTCTAAAGAGTGGAAGAAACTACACATTTGCTTGGGCAACACCGTACAACGGAAGTACACCGTACAACGGAAGTACTCAGTTGTATAAAATTGGAGAGCATGATGATAGAAACACACCGTCTGCTGCTGGGCCTCAATTCTGAGTTTCCCCATTAGTCTGTGATGAAGGGGACCTACAAGATAGGCAGCTTCTAAACCAACACAGTAGGCCATGAGGATCCTGACCAAGACGTATTTGGTAGCCACATAGCTGGTTCACTTCAGAGTCAGCAGGTATATAACCGATTTATAAAAATCTGCTCCACCCACTTTTTTAAGAATGTCTAAAATTCTATTACTTGAGATAACCTTTTTGGTTTAAGACATGCCATCTCTTTTTAAAAAGCTTTCACCCTTGTGATTTGAAGAGGTTAAATATGTAGATTCTACTGCAAAGATGTCTCCTATTCTCACAAAACTCCACAGCCAGGAAGTATTCATGCCCTATTTGATAATAATGATATTGACTGTCTTTAACTGAGCCCTTCTTGTACTTCACATATAGACGTAATCTTTCTTACCATACTCTGTTAGGATAATGTAAGGTTTTTCACTTATATAGTTAACGTATGATCTCATTTGATCCTCTCAAAACCCCCCAGAAGTAGGCATTATTATTGTTTTATTCATAGATGAGAAAGCTGTGGCTTAGGGACCAAGTTAAGCACCTTGTTCAAGTCACACAGTGAGTGTGAGAAGTTAGGGTGACAGGGCTCTAGAACTGTTCCTCCAAAACCCCACACATTAACTACTGTGACTCAGTATTGGCAGAAACAGTGAATCTCTGATCAACTTGCCAAATGACAATGTTGGAGAAAAAGCAGTCAGGTTTTGTAAAGGCATTGAGATTTTGAATCTAAAATGTTCCTATTACCTTAAAATTCAGATTGTTCCTTCTTAAGCGAGGAGAGGAAAGAATACCTTACCTGAAGTCAGGGACTTGAGTCTGAGTCCAGATGAGAAAAATGAAAAAGGAAAGGGAGCAGAAGAATGCTAGCAGAGTACCATTGTCTGAACATGTTTTAACTCAGGCAACCCCTTCATTTACCTTCTTACCATATTGTAACACAATTCTACAAGCCATTCGACAATTCTGCAAGCTCAGCAGAGAAGTCCTATTGGCAGAATGTTTCCTTTTCTGGGGGCAGAAGCAGTTGAGTTTCTTGTTACTCTAAGGTAGGGATTCTCCTCAACCAAATTGCCTAATGAAACTGCCCAACACTGTTCTCTGTAGATAACACTGGACAACAGAAGCTACTGTGCATAATGATCTCGTAATGCTTGAGTTTTAGCTCTCTCCCTGGACCTTAAGGTCCTTTAGATGGGCACATGGTTCTGTTTATCTTTATCTTTTCCTTAATGATTGACAAAAGACACTTCAGAAAGACAATAACGACAATAACAAAACCTGAGAAGCTGAGGATAGAATGCCAGATTTCTGCTTTCTTTTGAAAAATCAGAAGATTTGACAACACTGGTCTCAAAATTCTGGCATGGAGCTGAGTAGCAGCTACCCCCTTCAGACACAGCTTGACGTGGTTCCACCTGGCCAGCTCCAAGTACTTACATTGCTTGCCCTGCCACATGCACATTTGAATTTAAGAATCCCACAATGAAGAGAGGAGAAACAGGAGAAGGGCAAGACCTCCTGGCTCAGAAGCCTCACAACATTCTTCTGTCCTCAGGGTTGGTCATCCTGGCCATCCTGACCCTGATCATCACCTGTGATTCATGCTATGACTTCTGTCCCATTTGGATGTGTTTCTTATAGTCAGAAAAAATAGTCTTAATAGCAAGGAAATTTAAGGGGTATGAGAAGAAGGAAATAATTCCTCTGTGGATGGGATTCTGTGTCGGCCTTCAAGCTCAAATCTGGAAGTAAGAGATTATAAAAAGAGGCACATGAGCCCCCTGCCCAGGTGAGCTGAGAACAGGGCCAAGCTGCTAGCATCAAAGTTTGCATTTAGAACTATAAATTAGAAGACTTGAAACTTTTTGTTTTCTCACTTTTCAGTTTTAGTTATTGCTAGTTTACTCTTTTTTTTTTCGGTACGCAGGCCTCTCACTGTTGCCGCCTCTCCCGTAGCGGAGCGCAGGTTCCGGACGTGCAGGCTCAGCGGCCATGGCTCATGGGCCCAGCCGCTCTGCAGCATGTGGGATCTTCCCGGACCGGGGCACGAACCTGTGTCCCCTGCATTGGCAGGCGTACTCTCAACCACTGCGCCACCAGGGAAGCCCCTAGTTTACTCATTTTTAAGTCAAATACTTAAGTAATGAAAAGCTTAGAGCATGATGACTAAAAATACTGATGGGTGTACACTGATTTCCCATGATAAAATACTGTTCCATATGTAAAAATATCCTTCCAATAGTGTGACCTTGCCAAACTTCCTAGCAAAGTTGTCATCCTAGGTGTAAGACCTTGGCCATACTCTGCCATCTTAATTCAGTTGTTCAATAGTTTGTGCCAGGTGAGGTTTAAGGCAGTGGGAGATGCAACAGTGAAAAACAACAACGACAGCAAAGATACCTGTCCTCTGCTTTCAGGGGCATACACTCCATTTGGGGAGACAGATGCTAATCAATTAAGTGCCAGGATGAAGGAGAAAGGAGTCCTGTGAGAGGGTCCCGATCTAGTCTTGATTGGGAGTATATGTGTGCGTGGAGCTAAGGATGTCTCCAGGAAAAGCTTTCTTGAGAAACTGGCCTGAAAGGATACAGACTCAATATCTTTGTGTCACAAGTGATGCCTATTCTAGAACCTTGAACAAAATAAGTGCTGTGGACCCTTGCACCAGTGTTTCCACCCATGTCACCAAGCTAACTGGTCCTCATTTCTCAATTGAAGCATCTTATCCTTTGGGTAGCCTTTACTGACATTCACCCTCCATCCCAGGCTGAGATCTCTTCAGAGGTCTTCCCACATTCTCTATCCTCCCACAACATTGTGATAATTGTCATCTCTGTTACTGTGACCTAATACATCCTGGGTGAATGTGTGCTGTGGAGTGGTTGGATGGTCTATGAGAGAATAGAGATGACAGCACATTGTGGGTGTGGGGAACTGAGTCTGTGTGTTATGGGGAAAACTCAAACTTGGTTTATGCTCAAAGACAGACCATGAGCATCCCATTCACTATGCTTCTGCTGCACATTTCCCTTGATCAGAGCTTTTAATGCAGTAAAGTTTGGTTTCAAAGGCTGACTTCTGGGCTTCCTTGGTGGCGCAGTGGTTGAGAGACCACCTGCCAATGCAGGGGACACGGGTTCGTGCCCCGGTCCAGGAAGATCCCACATGCCGTGGAGTGGCTGGGCCCGTGAACCGTGGCCGCTGAGCCTGCGCGTCCGGAGCCTGTGCTCTGCAACGGGAGAGGCCACAGCAGTGAGAGCCCCGCGTACCGCAAAAAACAAAACAAAACAAAACAAAACAAAAAAAACAGTAATAACAAAGGCTGACTTCTTTGTTTCCTAAGACTGAGCTGACTGATTTTCATTTATGCTAATAAAAGCAGAAGCACTCACTTAAATTTGCAACTTCTGGTGAGATTAACAGGCTAAATAGAAAAACATTGATAAATTTGCTAAGTATACTGCTCTATAGTCAGTGTATAGTATTTAATTATACACACACATATATACAATCGATTCTCAACATTTGTGGGAGTTATGTTCTATAAAGCTGCTGCAAACACTGAATTGTTGAATACTAAGCCATTGCTCCTAGTGGAAATACAGAGTTAGGTGCCTGAAAGCCTCTGATCACATTTTTGTCAACTGATCAATATATAATCTTATTTTATGTGTGTTTCTGTTTAACAATAACATATATAATAATAACATATATAATAATATACAATAATTAACTTTGAACTCATGGTCAACAGCAGTATATCACTCATGACTGAATGAAGGCTCATCAAAGCTGTACTGCACTTAGGAACACTAGACAGCACTTCACCACTGTGCTGGGGGCTATTTTAAACAGGGAAATCACCAAGAAAAAGCACAAAAATGTAAAAAATATGTGGCACTTAAATATATCACAAAAAAGGATACGTTGTAGTATGAGAGCTAAAATAAAAAGAGCATCACTTTGTTCCAGCTCAACTGGGAGACTCAATCTGCACATACCCTTGAACGACTGTGAAAACAGTATGAATGTTGATTTTGAGGTTACAAATAAATTTTAGCTAGTGAGTGAATTAGCAAATATGGATCAAATGTATATCAAATATATACAGATAAATATATCTATATATGTAAGTATATTCTTCAGCACAGAACCTGGCATCTAGTAAGTATCAGATAAATATTTTTTGAATAACTGAGTTAATGAGATTTGGTATTTAACATAGTAAAAATAAAACATTTTGGTTAAAAAAAGAATTCATATATATCATTTGAGGTAATAAAATAATGCATATTTAGTAATAAAATGCTACTGAACATAATTTAATCTTTTGATTATGTACTTCATTGATTTATATAAAGAACATCCTAAATGACCATGAAAGTTTATGACACTCACTTAAAGTTAAATAACTTTTCTAGAATATACTGCTCATGAGGATTGGGAAAAAAAAGCGCAAACGATTTTTCATTTGATCCTTTTATTTCTTCACTTTCATCTAAGAAAAATCCTGAAAACACTCCTCTGGAAAAGGGATGATGGAAGGAAAGCTCCCCTTGAAGCTCAGTGGCTTGGGTTAACTTTGGAAGAAGCAATGCCACCATCTGTAGCTTTAGGATTTTTGTTTGTTTGTTTCATTTTCACTACCATTGTCATAAGGGGGTTTAATAATAGTTTGTTGAGTGAAGAATTATGGGTACCAAAGACTTGATAATAAATAGTTTGCTCTATATTTAGAAAAGTAGAAACTCAAGAATGAGCATTAAGATAGTGGGGAAGAGAAGGAGAATAGAGATGAGGGAGCAGCCAGAGACCCTTACATGACTCCCGGAACCAACTGTCAGTGGCCCTGGTTGATGATAATAAAACCAAAAATAGTATCACACACATACATCACACTTTTTGGCATTCATGTAAAGTATCTTATTTAGTTCTCATAACGATACCTTACAGTAGACCATCCTATCTATATTTTGAGAATGAGGAATGAAAACCTGGATGCATTTCTTGACTTCCGGAATCTCTCCTCATACAGCAAGAGTGGAGCATGGGATTTGTGAATACAAGTCCAGAGCCCTTCTACCTCCCCTTGGTGAGCTGTAAGGGACTCAAATTGGAGGGGCTCAAGCTCTGAGCCAAATGTTTGATGAACAGAAGTCAGTAGATATGTGAATAGCTGAGCAACTGGGCCACTCTCAGAATATATTTGGTTCACAGACTCAAAGCATTGATTAAATAAAAGAAATCTTAGGGATAATGTTGTACAGCTCACAATTTTCAAATAAGGAAACCAAGTCCCAGAGAGGCAAGGTGATTTATACAAAGTCATACAGCTAGTAGAGCCTGGTCTTGAACTCATGTCTCCAAATTCTGGGTCTTCTTCCTGCCAGCCATATGTTATTTCTATTCCCATTGTTCTCTTCCCCAACCCCACTCCCAACAGCTTCACAAGTTTGAATTTTCATGATGGAATTTCAAATACATGGTGTGGGGAAATCCTCTCTGTGGTCCACAGATAAGAATTGCAGACTTCCCCACTGTATTAATTAATGGCCTCATTAATCCACATTTAACTGTTCAATTAAATGTTTAATGTAACGCTTAGAGGTGCCATCAATTACCGTGTGCGAAGCAACTCTTGGAGATCCTAGCCTGGAAGCTGCTATGTACACGTGCAAAATTACTGTCATTGGGACACACCATGTTATCTCGTGGAGCTCTATTCAGGGAAGGTGCGTTACAGCTCCAGTTTAACTCAGGGCGGATTAAATCAGTGCGTTGGAGAAGAATGGAATTAAATGCTTTGCTGTAATGACTCACATCCTCACAAGTACCACTCATTAATTGTAGGCACTACATGACATGAATGTGCTAGGGGATGGCAAATATAATATTTTGAACGCTTTTCTTTTTCAGAATTACCCCAGAGAGAGAGAAAAATGATCTCAGTGGTGGTTACTGAAAACATATGCCAGCTTGATTTCCCCAGCAATGATATTAACAGTGAAGAGTAAAGCATTTGTGCCTCAGCTCAAAGAAAGGCAGCTTGATTTCAACCAAATGTATTTCAACCTGACCTAGGTAATAATTAAACAAGCAATGTGGGGAGGTTCATAATTGCAATTGCTTATTATATGAGCTAAAATGGTAAGATTTGTTTCTGTGGCAGAGTTTCTCTAAGCAGGGCCATAGATTAGAGCTCGAGGTTGTTCCTTTGGAAGCCCACCAGATCATTTGACATATCGGTTGAGACATCAGTGGAGAATGGTGCCGTGTACCAGGGTCTATGTCCACACCAGCTGAAAGGACTCAGGGTTTTAAAAGTTGAGATCAGGCAAGTAACTATCACTGTTGTCCTAAGTGAGGGCAAATGTTCTGCTTTGTAAGCAGTGGCTGAAGTACTGTGGAGACTCAAGCTTTATGAGAAGAGTCTTGGGAGTGAGAGGTAAGACTCAGTGGGGCTGTGTGGTATGGGAATATGTAATCATTTTTCTCAGGAGGTTCTGACAGGTTTGGGAATTACTGCATCATACGTACTGTCCTTCAGGCTTCCCATTCCAGCAGGTGTGAAGCTCTGTAGAGGAGGTACCTCCCCACTGATGGGAAGAAGGAAGAAAGGAAGGAGGGAGGGAAGGGAGAGGGGAAGGAAGGAAGGAAGGAAGGAAGGAAGGAAGGAAGGAAGGAAGGAAGGAAGGAAGGAAGGATGGAAGGGAAATCAGGGATCAGCCAAATTCCCTGATGTTCTCAAGATTATAAACTTTCTGACATATGTGTGTACTGCACTGGCTTTTGGTTAATGGGTTATAAATCTAGTATTATTATGTTATGAAAAAATTAATATCATAATTCATTAGGCTAATTAATCCCTGGTGTATCAGGCATTGCACCAGACAGTAAGAGTACACAGAAAAAAGAGTTGCCTCATACATAAAGGAGAGAGACAGATAAGTTAATGGACATATATAACATTGGAGTAAGCGTCTGAGTAGAAAAAACTGGGAGCCCAGAAAACAGGAGAATCTCTCAAACTGGAAGAAGGTGAGGAAGTCCTGACAGCAGAGTCAGCCAGCCAGATGAAGAGGGGTCCTTCCAGGCAGCAGGAACAGTGTGAGCAAAGACATAGGTGTTCTGAAAGCTGCCAGAGACTTAGCATGGACAGCAATACCGGGAGAAAGGGGCCAGTGCAAGATAGGAAGGACTGAGGCTGGAGGGTGGAGGATGGCCTGGCCATGGAAGCCCTGGCTTTCACCCTCCTGGTGCTGGAAGTCACTGAGCATTTTAAGCAGAGGAGTTTGGTGATCAAATCTACTGACTCAGAGCATCCTCTCACTCATTCATTTCTGACTGAGTGCCGGAACCCGATTCTGACACTGGGGGTACAAAGGAGAATGCATAAAGCAAGGCCCCTGCCCAGAGTGTGGGGTGAATGAGGCTGAGGCCACGCACTAGGTGGTAGACTGTCCAGTTAGCCCCTGCCTGCTTCCACACTCAGTCCTCACACCCTGCCAGGCCCTCCAGGCAGCTCACACGAGGAGGGTTGAGGGGGAGCGCAGAGAACCCAGGGCCGTCCCCCTCAAGGGTCTGAGAAACACTGCATGTCCATGGCCCCTAGCTGTGGAGCTCCAATGTTGCCTTCAAGAGATTATCATCATTACTAGCTTAAAATTTTTTTAAAAAGAGATTCTATGATAGGATTAAATTATCCTGTGTTATTAACTTAATTTTGTCCTCCTACCCCCACACCAGTCAAAATTCTTATGTTGAATCACTAACACTCCCCCCAACCCCGCAATGACTGTATTTGGAGATGGGGTCTTTAAGGAGGTAATTAAGGTTAAATAAGGTCCTAAGTGTGGAGCCCTAATCCTACAGGACCAGTGTCCTTATAAGAAGAGGAGGAGACAGTAGAAATGGAGCTTTCTCATTCTTTCTGCACACGGAGAAGAAAGGCCATGTGAGGACACAGAGAGACGTGACTGGCCTCTCTCCTCAGGTTAAGCTGAGGAGAGAGGCATCACAGAAACCCAACCCACTAGTGCCCTGATCTTGGGCTTCCAGCCTCCAGATCTGAGAGAAAATAATTGTCTCTTTTTTAAGCTCCCTACTCTGTAGTACTTTGTTATGGCAGACTAGCAGACTAATATATCCTGTTAAGTGATATTGAAGTGTCTTATTCATAACAAGAATATTTTAGGAACCAGGAATTGAAGGAAAAACCTTCCTAACAGTGTGTACCGGGGTAGGGAAGCCCAGACACCACCCTCTGAAATGGTTCACACCTAGGATAGAAAGCTCAGTTTCATGTGAGGTTGGATGAATCCTGCTATAGCTTCACCATCCTAGATCCATCCAAGAGATCCAGGTTCTGGTCTCAGTGACACCACCAACAGCTGTGCAAACTCTTCTTAATGATTCAGATTTCTCATGTGTAAAATGAGGTTGTGGGGCGGGGGTGTCAGGTCCCTTAGGCTACCAAGGCACAATGAGTTTATGGTTCTTTTCCTTTCTCAATGTTGACAAGATCTATTGGGACATTCACCAGAGAAACGCACCAATGGTATAGCTATCTAGAAGTGGCCCACTTGCAATATACCTGATTGAGGAAAGAAATGGGCTATTAATTTCAGGCAAACAATAAAAATGTATGAAAATGAAAGATGTAGAGAAACTATTAATGACAGCCATGAGCACTGGCTCTGCCTTTATTAGTGTCTTTTGTATTCTTTTATGAAACGTCTATTATTGGCGAACTCGCTGATAATTCTCTCATAATTGCTTCATATGGAATAATTAAGTAAAACGCAGACAATAATCTTTTATAGACAATTACAAAGAGAAACTTTTTTGCGGGAGGGAAGGAAGGGCTAGGATGTGATTGCTCGCTCCTGGGTTTTCCTGGGGGGTTCCTTTGCTAGCTCCTGAGTCTCTGCTGAGGCCTGCAAAGGGTTGGTAGGCCTCTGTCTTAGGTGTCGAGGGCCTGCATCATCACTTCTTTGACTAGAGGGGGCTAGGGCTCACTGGTAGGTAGGGAAGTGTGGACAGATTTTATAAAGCAAGACTTGATCCAAATATTCACCTGCAAAGCCTTAGTCTCTGTCTCTGGCCATCAGGGGATCTCAAGGCAGTTACAACGACAGGTTTAAAGCCAGACAGGTACAGATGCAACTCCCTATCCTTGAAACTGTAACCTGGGGATCATTACTGACACATTTCCTCTTCTTTATCCATCACAACAAATCCATCACCACTGGTCTTAGGGAGTCTGCCTCCAAAATATTCTCTAAATCTTCTACTATTACTCTACTGCTACCACCCTAGGCCATAATCTCTCTCTGGGGCCACTGTGACAACCTCAGGTAAATATTTCTGTTAAATATCTTGCCCCCATACAATTATTCCTCCATTAAGTAACCAGTGGGATCTTTGAAAAATATAAGCTAGGTTAGGTCACTCCTGTATTTAAAACTCTGTAAAGGCTTCCTGTTGCCCTTATAAGGATATGCACCAAATCCTTCTGCTGAGCTGTACAGTCCTGGCTGTTGTGGGCTCAGCTGGCTGCTCTGCCCTCACTTATCCGTCCCTCCCCTATTCAGCCACCAGCCTGACATTTCCTGCGTGGCTGTGTCTTTCCTAAGCTTAGGACCATTATACACACTCTGCCTCAACATCATTTCCTGGGTAATTTCTATACATCTTTCACATTCATCAGTGAGGACAAGGATATTCTTCTGCCTTGGTCACCTAGCATAATGCTTACCCTCATGAAGACAATGTTTTATTTTATTCTGGGGAGGGGGGGAAGGGTGGAGGGAAAGAGCATAATAAAGCAAACATATAAAATACTTATAGTAAAAAAAAATACTTATAGTGTTATATGATAATAAGTGAGAGGGAAAAATTAAAGTGACAGAGAGGAACGGACTATGGCTGGGGATGGTGTTGGGGTTGTGATTTTAAATAGGGGAGACAGGGATGCCCATAAAGATGATATTTCAGAAGAGACCTGAGGAGGTGGGGAGTGAGTTCTGTCCACAGAAAGGTCTTCAGAGCAGCAACACCTTAGTAGGTCTGAGCACACTTAGCATCCAGATCACAGCTTCTAAAGGCCATGCTCCATGAAGAACTAAGCATCCTTGGAGAAGTGCCTGGCTCCAGGGCTGGGGCAGGGAAAGTACAATTCAAATCAACTGCTCAAAAATCGATACACCAGGTGAAAAGGACACAGGGACTGGCTTGAAGGGGCTCCTGCTGGCCGAATCTAGGACAAAATAAATAATGATAGGAATGGATTATGACCCATTGAATAAAATAGAAATCTATGAGTCAACATTGATATAAGTAAACAAATGAATAAAAACATGGGGAGAAAACAAAGTTCTTACAGGAGAATGCCAACTAATAAATGTAAGAGTCATAGAATTAGGAAATTGCCATTTGGGGATCATCAAAGGATTAACTTAGGCAAGAAACATCAATGGATGCTAAAACTGGTGGGTGAAAGTAGGATAATGAAAGAGATCTTTACATTGCCTTAAAGCATCACCACACAAAATACTTAATAAGTACAAAAGGAAAAATGTAACTTTATAATGGAGAAAACTGGAAGGCATCATCTTAATCAAGTAATCATAGTATCAACATAAATGGGACAAACTGACGTTGCATGCCACCTGAGAGAATGCTAATGAGAAGAACAAAGCATTAATTATGGGATTTCCTGCCCCAAATGGATAACTTAGGTCTAATCATGAGGAAGGATCAAACCAATGCCAGTTAAGAGACATTCTACAAAATGACTGCCTTGTAATCTTTAAAAAGGTCAAGAACATAAGACTCAAGGAAAGGCCAATGGACTGTTCAGATTGAGGGAAAATAGAGACATGTGACAACTGGGCATAACCCAACATCCTGGATGGGTCCCTTTTGCTATAAAGGACATCACTGGAGACTTTTGTGTAACTTGACTTGGGGTTCTCTGATAAAAAAAAAAAACAAAACACTATTTGAAATCTCCTTGTAATCTCTTGCAAATTTTTTTGTAAGTTTGAACTTGTTGCAAATAATATTACGCTTTAAAAAAATTTACCCAAAACCTCCATACTTCAACCATTGCTAGTGACAAGCTCCTTGCAATACAAATTGCAACTGACTGTGATACGGCCATGAATAGTGACAAGAGAGTCAATTGCGTCAGGTCTACAGCACTGTTGGGGGAACAGCCAACTCTGATGAAGATGAGGAGGAAGAAAGGAAGGAAGAGGGTGTTGGTGGGGTGGCTTTGTCACTTGCCATCAACTCTCATTTGCAAATTCCTCTGCAGGAGTAGCAGCATAATCAGAACTCTTTTAACTCTAAACATAATCTCACCAGTTGTCTTCCTGTGTGGTTGGGAGTGTGTGGGTGGCAGCAAATAGAAGAAAGGTCAGAAAAAATAGAAAAAAAAAATAAACGCAAATGGGGGAAAAGTCCCATCATAATATATATTCTTCCTACCCTCCCTTAACAACCCCATCAAACAGAATAATGAAAGGAAAACTAAAAACAAAAATCAGCCACTGCCAGGAAACCTCCCAAGTTCTTCTGTGCCAAAACCAGCAGAAGCCAAGGAAGTGGCATTTCACCCACACGGCCTTCTTGACGATGGACCCCAGCTGGGTCTCCCACGTCCAGGATATTCATGAGGCTCTGGGAAGCCGTTCAGCACTGGAGAGAAATTCCAAGCCATGCCTCTCAGAGAAGTGTGGTGGCTTCGAGGGCTGTGTGGGCTCATGAGCACACACCTGCCTCCTGGGGCACCTCAGCCCCTGCCCAGGGATGCCCAGACTGCCTGGGCTCAAATCCTGACTCCAGTCCTCACTGGCTATGTGAATATAAGTCTGTTTCTTAACCTCTTTCTGCCTCAATGTCCTTATCTCAAAAGTGAGAACAGTAATAAGACCTACTTCTTGAGATTGCTGTGAGGATTAAATGAGATGGGACTTAGCATCTAATAAGTGTCATTACACTATTTCTTTGGCTGTCTAAATATATTTTTTATTATGGTAAAATATACATGACACAAAATTTAACCATTTAAAAATGTACAGTTCAAGGACATTAAGCACTTACATCGTTCAACATCTGTCCATCTCTGGGAATTTTTCATCATTCACAACTGAAACTTTGTACTCATTTAACAATAACTGCCCACCGCGAGTTCCCCCAGCCCCTGGAAACCACCATTCTGCTATTGTCTCTGTGAATTTGCATACTCTAGGTACCTCATATAAGTCTAATTATGCAATATTTTGTCCTTTTGTGATTGGCTTATTTCACACAGCATGTCTTCAAGGTTCAGCCATGTTGTTGCATGTGTTAGAATTTCACTTCTTTTTAAGACCGAATAATATTCTATTGCATGTTTATCCATTCATCTGTCGATAAACATGTGTGTTGTTTCTACCTTTTGGCTATTGTGAATAATGCTGCTATGAACACTGGGATCCAAATATCTGAGTCCCTGTTTTCAATTATTTTGAGTATACTATTGTTTTATACTGAATGTCTGCTCATCCACTCCCTGCTGCTTCAGGGTAAGAATATGCTGTGATGCTCAAGACAGCCCAGAAGTGGTACAGCCGTCTTATTTAAAACCCTCAGAAACCTTGGCCTTCATCATCTGATTTTGGTCAGAAATTAACATCCAGCCTGTTCTCAGCCACACACTCAATGCAGAGAAGCAGGAAGGAGAGAGGATGGTGGGGAGGACAAGGGCTTTGGACTCAGAAAGAATTCCTTTAGAATCCTGGTCTGTTATCTTAAATATACATGGGCCTTGTCCTGTTTATTTAATCTCTATGAACATCAGTTTTCCTGTAAATAAAATAAATTCTATGCATGGAATATTTACTTCTCTTTCCATATGAAAATTAACTAATATTATATATGTAAGCTCCTGGTATTGTATGTGGGCCCTCAGTAAATGTTACTTCCTAAACACCCTGCTAATATTAACGTCAAAAGTAATATAAACTGGCAGTTAGGTGATTTATTTGTATCATTGTCATCATAATCATTATTATTGCTAATTCTTGAGAGCCTACCATGGACCAGGCACTGAACCAAGTGTTTTTTACATAGATTAAAGTATTCAATTCTCTAAATATCTCTTTGAAGAGATGAATCCCACTGTTACCTCTATTTACAGATGTGGAAACTGTGGCTTAGAGGAATTCATTAATTTGCTGAAGGTCCCACAGCTAGTAAGTGATGGCGACAGGAGTTAAGCAGGTTAACTCCAGACCAGTAAACCTTCACCATCCACTGCCCCTACAAATAACTAGCTAAATGGGTAAATAAAGAAACATAGAATTCAAAATAATAGAAAGTATAAGGAAACAGAAGGAATTTTGACATTTTGTGAGTGTGTGTGAACAAGCTGGGGGAGTAACATTGATGATAGTATAGTTGGATGAATATGTATCTGAGTAACTAACTGACCTCAAGGGTATTGGTTAATGGACTAACATAAAGCCGGAAAAATTCTCTAGTAGATTTCCATAGGACTCTGCCCTTGACATGGTTAGCAGTTTTATTTATCAATGGCTTGTATGAAGTCACAAAAGGAAGGATTATAAAACCACATGGATCTGGGAAGGCCAGTCACTGGATGACAAAAAGTTCTCTGTATATGAAATAAATGTAGAACAAATAACACACATTTTAATAAGGATAAATATAAAGATCTGAACTAAGGTTAAAAAAATGCACAGCTGGAATGTAGATGAACTGAGTTGCCAGAAGTTAAATGAAAAAAAGATTAAGAATGATTTATTTGGCCAGAAATGCTTCATGCTCCAGTTGTGAGATGATCTTGCCAAACATCTAATGTTCCCTTAGGCACTACAATTAGTAAAGCAGTATCCAGACAAAGATGGAGACTATTGCATTGGTTTGATCACATCTAAAACAATGTGTTCAGTGCTGGAAGTATCATCTGAAGAAGGGTCTGAACAAACTAGCATTTACGTGGAAGAGGGTGACCAGAACGGTTAGGATGAGAGGAGATCTGGAAACCACATCACACATGACCTGTTGGCTGAGGGACCCAACCCAACTTGGGGAGAAGACTTATAGGAACACAGAACAGTTGTCTCTAAATATTTGAGAGGCTAACATGTGGGGAAAAGAAAAGAATAATTTCCTTCTTGCTAATTCGTAAAGTAAGACCAGAACAAATTAATGGAAGATGTAGGATCAGACTTCAATTTCATGTAAGAAATAATTTCCTAAAAATTATCATTCTTCAACAGTGCAATTAGTGCCTTTCCAATGTCAAGCAGCTTATCTTTCTATTCGTGGAGAAGTTGGTGGACTAGCCATCAGAGATGTTTTAGGTGACATTGTTCTGTCAGGCAGTGGACTAGATTTAATGACTGTGGCTACATGCCCTTTCCAACTCCAGATCTGATGATCTGGAGTCTAAGTTCTTGGGTTTCTCCTTAGGGGCCCTGCACGGGGAGGAGGATGAAGGGAGGTGGCAGTCCTGGCATACAGATGGGTGGGTCTCTGATGGTGCTGGTTCAAATCTAGTGCTTTCCTTAGCTAGCTTTGTGATTTGAGACAGCTACTTACTCTTTCCAAACTTAAACTTTTTCATCTGTAAGAGAAGAAGCTGGATTAGATAATCTCTCTCCCTCCCTCTCTTTTTTATTGTGGTGAGAAACATATAACACGAAATCTACCTTTTAACAAAGTTTTAAGTGTCCATGACAGTCTTGTTAACAATATGCTCATTTGTAAAAAGGATCTCCGGAAGTTTTCATCTTTCATGACTGAAACTCTACACTCATTGAAGAGAAACTCCCTTGTTTCCGCCTCCACACGACCCTGGCAACCGCCATGCTACTTTTTGCTTCTAAGAGTTTGACTACTTTAGATACCTTCTATAAATGAAATCATACAGTTTTTGTCCTTCTGTGACCGGCTTTATTTCATTTAGCATAATGTGCTCAAGATTCATCTACATTACAGTGCATGTCAGAATTTCTTTCCTTTTTAAGGCTGAATAATATTCCATTGCATGCATAGACCAGCCATCTGTTGATGGATACTTAGGTTGTTGCTATCCCGTGACTGTTGTGACTAATGCTTTTTGAGATCCTGATTTTAATTCTTTTGAATAAATATCCAGAAGTGGGATTGCTGGATTATAAAGTGTTTTTTTTTTTAATTTTTGGGAAAACTCCATATCGCTTTCCACGTGGTGGCACCATTTTACTTTCCCACCGGCAGTTCACGAGGGCTCCAATTTCAGCAAATGAAACACTCTAGAGAGTGAAAAGGCAGTCTATGAAATGGGAGAGAATATTTGCAAACTATCTGATAAAGAGTTAATATCCTAAATACATAAGGAATTTCTACAACTTGAGAACAGAAACACCAAATAACCCAGTTAAAAAGTGGGTAAAGGACTTGAACAGACATTTCTCCAAAATGGATATACAGTGGCCACCAGGTGTATGAAAAGATGCTCAGTATCACTAATTAGTAACGGAATGCATATCAAAACCACAATGAGATATTACTTTATACCTGCTAGGATGGCCATTATCAAAAAAATAGACAATGTCTTAAAAGTAATTTCTACCTTGACAGCCGGTGATTTTAAATTTAGTATAACCAAAAACACTGTCACAAAGAATGCTACAAATCTTATATATATTTTGTTTGTAGTGAAGCCTGAGGACCTGATTCAGTGTCTCTTTACTTTTGATTTGCACACAATTTTAAGGAGCATGATTTTTCGATTTCTGGCATGTTAACAGATTATATGAAATTAATTAAGAGGAATAGAGATGCCCAGAGTAGCAAACAGATGACACTGCAAAGTGACTTCACAACAGAATGAGAGGAGTTAAGCACAAGAATTTTCAATCCACAGTTGATTGACCCCATGTAATACTTTGTCCAACAAAAGTATCATTGCATCACAGCACAGCACATTATTTAATGCGCATAATGTTCCTGGTTTCTTTAAGAAGGCAAATGATAAAATCCTGAGTTGCTCTAAGTAGGCAAACTTAAATGAATTAAGACCATCTGTGAAACAGGATGAGGAGGGGCTGAGAGCCTGGAGCCTTTTAGACCTGAGTCTGGATCCCAACTCCGTCACTTACTAATAGTGAGAACTTAGGTCTCTATTTGTTTTTCTGTAAAACAAGGTTGGTAATACCACAAAGAGCTCTAGGGAGGATTCAATAGGATCATAATGCTTGTAAAGTGTGTGGCCCATAGCGAGAACTCAGTGATGTTGGCTGCTGCTCTGATGAGGACGACTGGAAGAAAAATAGCGAGGGTTGTGTATTTACCATGCAAGAAGGGTTGGGGAAGAGAGCAATCTGGGTGCTCCCTCAGACTACGTGGAGAAGGCCGATGCAGAGGGGACTAACAGGGTCCAGGGCTTCTGTTACTTTTAAGAGCATCAAGCTCTCTCCTACCCTCTTGCGCTAGCAAACTTTTAAAACCTTTGAAAGCTTCCTTGTTCCAGACCTTGGGTTTCCATGATGCACAGGGACAATCTATCCTCACAAACTTTTCTGTAGAGAAAAATGATTTGGCACATGCTTTCCTGTTAAAGCAACTGATGCGCCATCTCTCCCAAGAATGCACATATTGTATAAATTTGTGCTGCAGAGGATAAGGCTTCAATCAAGGGAGTGAATCAACTGGCAGCAAAATTTCAGTCATGGGTTGGCAGAAGACAAGGCATGTTTAGAAGTCTGGGTGTTCTTGGACACTTTAAGTTATTTTAAATATAGGTTGAGATCATATGCATACACTATAGCCCTAAAATGTATCAACATATAAAACTGTTGGTAAACAATATCATCTCACACAGGTATAAGAGGAAACGTTGAGAGAGGAGAAACTTTGCCATCAAGTGATTTTGTAGAAAGAATGCTGGGGGAACTTATAAAGAAAAATCTTTCGTATTCTTTCTTCAGTTACTAAGAATTCACTGCTTCCTTAACAAAGAAAATAAGTTGATTCATATTATTAGAAAGCAAATGTGCTCTTAAAAAAAACTAGTTTAATCCCAACAATTTAAATAAAGATTGGACTTTCTAATTATCTATGTGTCTTTATTTCAGACTGTGATAGAGAAACCATATACAAACATATTTGCATATAAATGTGTGTACATATGTTCAAAGGTTCCGATATAAAGTGTATAGCCACACAAATGATGCCTTATTTCAACACTTAGATAAGTGAATTCTTTAAGTAAGCATGATATATGCCAGTTAAAGCAAATACTGTGTACGCCAACTACTTCAGTGGAAAATCCTTTTAAAATATGTTATTCTACTCTGGCCCATCTTACACAGAGCTATTAAATGTATCCTGACATTTTGTGGTGAACTCCACGTCAGCAGTATGAACGTTGACTACTATGCTGTGCTGTGAGATTTTCATTGGTCCAAGTACTACCTGGGCCAGTTGACTGTGTTTTTTCAATTTTCCTCCTCAATTTTCCTCCTTCTAAACATTTAGCAACAAGAATTCATAGAGCTCAAACAAAATTAAACCCTTAGATTAACAGCACAAAACCAACAAATATGGGCAAAAAGCATGTGTGTGTTGGGTGGGGGTGGGGAGTTGTTGGTGAGAGCACATCCTGAGGGTCTCCATGGGGCCAAATGGCCTTGGGTGGCTTGGCTATTGGTCACTTGGCCCATTCCCAGGAGGTGATGCAGCATGATAGTTAGGATTCTGGGATTGGATCCTGCTTTCACTCCTTTTTGTGTGTCCTGGGACAATGTATTTAATCTCCCTGAATGTTGCTTTCCTCATCTGTAAAATGGGTACAGCAATACTGACTGTCTGACTGGGTTATTGTGAGTGTTAAATGAGCTGAGCAAAAAATGCTCAGCTCAGTGCCTGGCCCCTGTGACCTTTCATGACAGGCAGCAATGTTATCACTTCCTTTAGGCCTTTCAGACCTGACCACCCCAGCTACACTTACACCCCTCCACTCACAGTCACCTCTTAACCTCCTTCCTAGACATTCTATATAGACCCTATTTTATTTGTGCATCTTTCAAAGTGATCTCTCTCAGGTAATAAAATGTATGCTCCTCTGTTCACTCCTAGAACAGCACCAAGCATTTAGTAGGTGCTCAAGGAACACTTGTTTAATGATGAAAGAATGAATTCCCTGATGTGAGGCAGACAATGGAGTGCCACTCCTTCTATGAAGCTTAGGGGGTGGCAAGATCCCTTAGCCCACCCTGATTGTACCATTCTCAGAACCTTACAAGCACCTGGGACAGTGATGAAACACGGCCTGAGATTGCTCACTGCCTGCCTCATGCAGCCCAGTTGAGAGGACGGCAGGTGGGGACAGGGGAAGCTGGGTAAGTGGAGGTCCCTCTTCAGCACCGCTGGATATGTCAGTGCCCACCCCACAGCTGGGTTTCTTCCAGCACTCAGGTCACACCCGTCCAGGCTACTGTGTAGGGAGAGTAAAGGACTACTTGTGTTCTGCAGCTCCAGGGCCTAAGGCAAGGCCCTGTCTCCTCTCAAGTTCTCTCTCAAATGCCAATGGGGCTTTTGTATGCTTCAATAATCATTTAGTTTAAAGTTTGGGTATCTGTCAAAATGCAGAGCCAGGACACCATTTTTACTCCTTAGAGTAAATGTGGAGTTTAATTTACAGATCTCTTGGAATGGGGGTGAGGATCCAGAAAAAAGGAGAGATAGGAGAGAGCCATTGGGCAAAGCATGCAGAACTTAGCCAGTTTTCTTATTTTGCCTAAGGCCTATCTTGCCCTCGGGCACCTGTAAAGCAAATAGCCTCAAATGTAAAACATCTTTAGTCCTGTGGTTCAACAATTGTTTGAGAAACTTTTTGTAGCAAAACCATAAGAGGTTACAATTTTGCAATGTTTACTGTTAATTCAAGGAAGGTAGACCTCTAGCTGGAGTTGTTTGGGACCCTGAGAGTAACCACAAGAACAATGCTTTTCATACACCAAAAATGGTCAGTCCTCGAAGATGAGGAATAGTATGATTTGATGAAGAATGAGAGAATCCTTTTGGAAAAGCTTAGCTTGGCCACTGGGTTGACCATTAATTTTGGGGAAATAGAACTATACTCCAGGGTTCAAGAAATGATGAAGATGGAATCTGTAGCCCAGATTTTATGAGAACAAAAAATTTATGAGAACAAAAAATTATGAAGAATGAAACAAACAAATTTAAGCAAGGAAACAAGGTGTAAGCCTGCCCTGGAGTTCGCACAAATTCCATCCCACCACTCAAGCTACAAGCTTCCCCAGCCCATCGATGATTGGGCAGAAAGTCTATCCTTATCACCAGTATTTTGGCTTCAGGATGGCCAGTTTCCTCTATATACCAGGGCTTACAACTGTGTCAGATATTTTAGAAAGCTCTCCATCAAAATGATTTGAAATCAAAAGGTTTTTACCTCTCAAACTCTTGCTTTCATCCATGCCAGATTACTGTGTCTATTTATATGCACATATTTATATATATGAATATTTTATTTCTGTCTTCCCTTAATTATTTATTCAATATTTAAAAATCTGTACTAGATGCCTCTAGTGCATCAGCGTGCCTTCTTTGAAGGATTCAACCCACATTTGGATGTGTAAGGATGTAGAAGAATCCCTTGGTTTTATAGTCCTATCATACACAAATACCTATCCGTGTGCACCTGTGACCTTTAAGCCCCCTCATGTTCATAGATCACAATGGAGGAATTTATGATTTGCGTCTCCTAACCATGCAAGTGCCTTCCTTCTAGCTAGCATCTGGAATGAGAAAAATGTATGGAATTCCTATTTTTTCATGTTGTCTTAGGGAATATGAGGGGAAATGGTGGAAATGAAGGCTTAGAAATTCTGTACCTCAATATATAAAACTTGTCCACTATCGGTACTCTCAATCTTGGGGAATGGAAGGGACCAGGCCAGAGTGGCCCCAGCTACCAGGAAGGAATGGAAGAAGCTCTCAACAGCTCTTGTTGTCAAGATCTAAGGAGTGAATTTGTTCTCCATCTGTGATAAAATAAGGTCTCATTTCAGGTTCATGGTTTCTTTAAAATATAAACAAGGTGAGCGTTAGAAGATTCAGGATTTTTTCTCCCTCTGAGCCTTCCCAAGCTGCACACTGTCTTTAAGAATCAGGTCAAGAATGACCTCCTTCCTGTATAACTGACCTCATGGGAATCCATCTATTTTGCAGTCCCTCCAATGGGCACCATGTGGACCAGCTTCATGCATTTTCTGCAAGCAGCTGTGGATTGTCTTCCAGCTATATCAGCTGTAGATGCTATTTCGTGTGTGAGTCAAAGAATCTTGAGGGCAAATAATCCTTCTCAGTTATTGATTGTCATAGTCATTCACACAACTTTTTATGTTTAAAAACACATGGTACGAATAAGAGGGAAATAAAGTTGTGTCCTCTATCCAAATACCATCCCTCTGACTTGCCCTGAGGATACCTGAAATTTTTACCAGTAGTCAGTCATTAAGAGATTTCTGATTTAAGGCATTGATCTGTATTGGGAGAAAGGACGTAATTGTGAACTAATATATTCATTCAGTTAGTCACTCAAAGATTTCTACTGTGCACTTACTGTACAAGGCACACTGCTGGGTAGACATGGGGTGTGGTACAAAGTGGAGTAGACATTGCCTTTGCAATCCAGGAGTATGGTTGTCATCACCCATCCTCACCAGTATCAGATTCTCCTCACCTCGGGGGTGGGGAGACACGTGGTAGAGCTGGTTGCATTTGCTGTGTCCTTGTGTTGGGGGCAGGGCACATGATGAGCTTGTTAATGAGTTGTGGCAAAAAGTCCTGTGTGTTACTTCCAGGCTGGAGCATTTACATGCTGGTGTGAGACCCTCTTAATGACTGGTGACCAGCAAAGTGTGAGGTGGTGGCTGCTCCATTAACCTGACCCCCGAGTGACGGCCATTAGCTGAACCCCTCAGCTGATGGACAAGGGGCATGAGGGAGACAAAAGATTTTCCTGTCGAAAAACTTGGGGACATTAGTGGCAGCATAGCCTCGCCTCTTTTGACTGATACAGGAAGCTTATCCTTGTAAGACAGGAGCAAAACGTGTGCATAAATGACTGTAATACAAGCGAGAAAGTTCTAAGGGAGATATAGCAAAATTCTTATGGAGAGAGATGCCTCAATGTGTAGAATATCAGTGAAGGTCCAGTGAAAGAAGTTACAAGTGGGCTAGGACAAGTTTGGAGAAAAACAGGGATTCAGACAAGAGCATTCCAGAAACTGCTTGAGCCCAGGTCTGGAGGGAGAGAGAGTTAACATTCATAGAATGTTCATAGAGAATAATTCCGATTGAATCACAATCACACTACTAATAACAAGCTGCCATTTATTGCATGTGCTCACCATGTGCCTGGTTACGTGCCAAGTGGTTTGTGTGCATTATTGCCACCAACCTTCACAATGTCCCTGGAAGTAGGTACTACCTCCATCCTGATTCTGTGGTTGAGGAAACTGAGGCTTCGGGAGGTCTAGTGAGGTGCTCGAGGTCCCACAGCCAGCTGGCCTCACTGAAGAGACTCAAATCCCAGCCTGACTCCATGGGCCCTGGTCTCAACCACAGTGCAGTTCTGTTTCTGAAAGCAGGCATCTCAGCAGTTGTTGAATGGAGGGGGAATCTAGTGTTATGTGTTATTAGCAAGATTCAGTTTATCTGTTAATGCAGCTGCACCACTGCTACTGCGCAGGAAACGAGCCTTTCCAGGATGGGACCCATGGAGGTGAGCTGTGATGGGGAGAAGCCAGGTACAGGGCCAAAGCTTGGGCCCATTAGGGGGTACCGTGTGCCTTCAGACTACAAAGTTGTGGTTGGCTCTCGTTTTCCAAGACCCTTCTGAGGTCTTTGGATTCTAGAAGACACTGCAGGAAACAGCTCTGACTCCAGGTGTCTTGAAAACTGAGTTCCTTGTCACCGACCCTCACTCTACCCTGGTCCTCCCGTTACTTTTATTACCATCTCCCCTTCCATCTACTGGTTTTGGATATGAAATTTCCATGAGACATTTGATCCTTCAGTTTGGGTTTTAGAAGTCAGCCAGAAGTAATTTTCAGCTGCAATTTTTGAACCAACTCCAGCTAGACAGATGTAACTCCTCCTCCGGATCTCCTCATGTACCCCAGAATAACTCATCACCATCAATTTCACCTCCACAATTTGGCTTATGTTCTTTTCTCTGCAGACTTGAATCATCCTTTTTTGTTAATGCAGCTTGCAACTCTGAACCCTACAGCACCTCTCATTTCTGGGTCAAATAATCTCCTCTCCTTCAAATAGACCCTAAGCTCATTGAGGGCAGGCACTGTGCCTTCTGCTTCACTTACAGCACTTCATACAGTCCTGGGGATGTGGCAAGGGCTCAGTGAAGGCCTCGGCTGCCCCAAGTGCATTTATTTCCATCCTTTCTGATGTCATGGACTGACATCTTCTTATTCTTTTTCTGTGCAACCACTAAAACACTCTAACATCTGAATCAACTCATTTGAACCCTAGTTTCTTTGAAACCATTTATATTTTGAAGGCTTTTAAGTCAGTTATGAGTCTGGATTACAGCTTCATAATTTTCTAGCTAAGGTATCTTGGAGGAGTCACTTGAGCAGTCACCTCAGTTCTCTCATCTGCAAAATGGGAAGATAGTGATGGCAGCCATGTACTATTATGTGAGGACGGATGATATACAAAATACCCCACACAGGGTACAGATCAGATACTTTGTGGGTTTTTAATCCCCCACTCTTCCTCTCTTACACTTTCAAGGCTCACTGGAAACAACCTGTTTCTTCCTCATCCACTAAATCCACCTCACCTTACCCCTACTGAGTTTCCTTTTTTTTTTTTTTCTTGTTTAAACCCAGTGTCTCAGTACCCTGGGAAGAGGGGTCTGAATGTGTTTCTAAGGAAGGTCATGACCACAGGCAAACAGCTCACTGAGGAGCCAGCAGTAACCCAGCTCCATCAGTGAGCAGCCCAGGATTCCTGCACACTCAGAAGTGTTATGAAGTTGCAGGGAATTTGGTAGCGCTAATCAAACATTTGCTGTGCACCACCTGGAACTGGTGTGTACTTTAAGCTAATGTCTGGCTTCAGATTGGATGCTGGTGATTAGAGCAGTAAATTAGCCCCACTTCGTGGTTGCAGGTTTTCTTGGCCCACTTAGCGCATCGGAGCAGATTTCAGAGTGCAGATGTTTTTCTGCTTTCCTTCTCGTCTCTAAGGAGAACAATTACAATATCCTGATGTTCCCCTGCCATCCAGTTATTCCCATTTTGCTTCTGTGCTTTAGCTCACTGATCACAAAAGGCAGGTGAAGCTTGCCCTGGTCATCTTTGCTGGAAGGTGTCATCATGGTGGTAACCAGCATGTGGTTTTCAGCTGAGTGAGACCACAGTTGAGGTCTTGCTCAAGTCATAAGGGAGCTTTCACCTTTAATTGAGGATAACTGGCCATTTGGGTTTACCCCACATTCCCATCTCTCCCCAACACGCACAAGTACACATACCCTCCTGGGTCCTCAGTTTCCTTGTGGTTTTCCACTTGAATGTGAGATACAAGACAGATCACCATAGGACACATAGTTGGGCAGCTGAGGAGTAGAGACAGAGCACCTTGCGGGGGCAGTTGGCTACATACCACCCAGCAGAGGGCAGCAGTGCCTAAGAGTCGATCCTAAATCCATCCCTTTTTTTCAGAGACAGGCCAAGGCAGTGGGGGTGACTTTGGGGCATTCCCATGAAAGTGGGGGATGTTTCCTTTGTGAAGGCTGTGGGCCGATTCCCACTGAGGATCATAGAAAATCTGAGAGCCACAAAGCCCTTTAGATAGCAAAGGTTCCAATCCCTTCACTTTACAGCAGGAAGGTTTGTTCCTGAATTCCCAGGCTGGTCCTGGGTAGGTCCATGCTGCTCTTCCTTTTGAAGGTGAAATCAGCTGCTGGAGGTGGAGCCAGCATGTCACAGTCAGCAGAAGAGAGAGTCTATGAGGCTCCCTCAAGTTCTTACTCCTCCTTTTGTGCAGTGGGTCAGGGCTCAGTGGTTTAAGAGGAAAGGCAAAGGCTTCTGGACTCAGCTCTCTCATTTTCAAGCAAATGTAATTTACATCCAATCTCTACTTCTCTGTGTAGTGCCTATGCTAGTGCATCTTGTATATAAGAGAAATTCTTTTCCACCTCTACTCAACCCAGAAACTTTCCTTGGCTCTCTAAACTTGTTCCTTTTCTGGTGATTTACCCCTGATATTCGTCCTTCTCCTCAAATCCATCCTGCAAACAAAATTCAGTTTAACCTCATTCACCCTTCTCATCTCATCTCACTGTCAGATGTCCCTTAGGAGCTGCAGGGAAGAGATGGGTCCAGAAGTGGAGAAAATAAGCTCGGGAATGCAGAGCCCAGGGCAGCCACCCAAGGATATTTTTCAGATTGTTCTGTAACCTCCAGCAGGGATAGTGATTTAGACGATTTGAAATGTGGGACAACTTGGGGTAAGATTAAGCCTGGGTTGAGGGTCTAAATTGGATCGAGAGCATCATGAGGGTTTGAATACCTGGAGGCCCATGAAAGGAGTCCCAGGAGGGTGGGGAGAAGTAGAGAAGGCAAGGGAGGTGGGAGTGTAACAAATATAAATCTTACCCATACCAAAGTTTTGTCTAGGGCCATAAGGGAAGCTATAGAAAAGACTCCTGCACTGGCTGTGTAGTTTTACTACAACTCTCAGCCTCTGGGATTCTATGAACTGGATGGAGTTTTGAATCACCATTGCCTAAAGTAGCTTCTGTATGGTCATTGTGTTTTACACCTGGAGCTGAGCTGTTTTAATATACAGTGGGCCAGTTTCTTCTATTTTTGACAGACAGTTTGCACAGAACCTCCCAGGTACTTCTGGGAGCTGCATGGGATTATGGGAAAAGCAATAAACTTGGAATCAGGAGACCTGGGTCTTCATCTTACTTTTCTCAATAACCCATTGTGTGATCTTGGGCAAGTCACTTTCCCTCTCTAGTTTTTAATTTGCTTTTCTGTCCAATATAGGCATTGGAATACATCCGGGAAGGCAAATGTCTAGCACAAATGGAGCTAGGCAGTCCACGCGCATAGCACATAGTGCTAATAGATCATTTTTCCTACTGAACTAGACTCAGAATCCTTCTCAACACAGCATTTGAAACAGCCATTATCAACCAAATAGAGCTTTCTTGAGACCAAAACTGTTGCCATCACTTGTTTAGACAATTTTAAAGGTTCTTGCAGTTCTAAACTAAACTCTTCCTCTGCCAAATATTACACAAGACTGACATAGCCATAAAAAAATTGATATCTAGCAGCTCTTTTCAAAAGAGCTTCATGAAGTATAAAAAGGAACATCTGAAAATATTGGTGTCATTTAATCGATTAGAAGTCTTTAAGAAGTGCCTACCATGTGCCTAGAACTTTCATAAGTTCTTTACAGAGAGATTAGACCTAAAATACAAATATTTCAGGGACTAATGACATCTGACTTAAACTCACTCCAAACCATAAGGGCATATGGTTTTTTCTAATAATGCAAGGTAGGTAATCATTTAGCCTCCAGGTAGCAAAAGTGGGGTGGAGAGAGTTAAGTACTGTGAAGAATCTGGGAGACATAATATGGTAGCTAGGTGTTTTGCAGACCAAGCCATATAGATTAACTCTAGCAAAAATGCCTTTTGCATGAAGTCTTCCCTTATAGCTTCAGGTAGAATGAAATCTCACTGTCCTTGACACCCATTGTACTACTCAATACATTCTACCATGTACTATCTTTCCGTTAAAAGTGCAAGCTCTTTAAAGGTAGAGCTTGTGTTTAATTCTTCCCTATATCCCCAGCATTGAGCACAAGTATTACTCCCAAATGTTACTTGAATCGAGTTGAAATCACAATTTTTGTCTCCAGCCAGTCTGTCCCTCAAGGAGTTTATAGTCCGTATTATTAGATCCCTAAAAGCTATGTCCAAGACACATTGAAGAAGAAAAAATAAAATATTGACTCAAATGTTGAAGCCCTCAACTGGTTCATGTCAGAATCTAAAAGCAAAGGAAATAGATCAGATCCAGCCCTGTGTCTTTGTGGCTTATGCAGTTTTAGATGACTCCAATCAAGAGACCACAGAAAACTAAAATCATGAGGTCTTTCACTTCCTGATCCTTGACTTCCTCAACTATAAAGTAAGAGGCTTGGTCAAGAATATGTCTTGGCTCATCAAATGATGAGACAAAACATGAGACAAAACATCAAATGATGTTTTGATTTGAAGAGTGCAATTATTTATTAAACAACTATATGCCAAATATCACTATCCAACTGCACTACATGGTAAGATGAACTCAGGCCTGCTGGGTTCTGCCCCACCAGAGAGCTCAGCTCCAGCTGATGGATGAGATAATTCACTGTCCAATAAAAGTACAGAAACTGGCTGGCTTCATCTCTGGAGGGAGGTTGATCAGAAGAGTTCAAAAGCACCTTCCTCAGAGGACTCAAGCTATAAAGCTATAGGTAAGATTTTTCTTCTGAGTGGGTGAAGGCCTAACAAAGCCCAAGAAATGTCTACAGGTCATAGATCCAGGAGCCCAGAGCTGAGCAGGGCAGCCCCATAGCTATCAAACAACTGTGGAGTTGACAAAGCATTTCCACAAATGTGAGCACTTCTGATCCCTGACCACAATGGTAAGAGTTGTTATTTCTGTTTTCTAGGTGAGGTAACTGTTATTCAAGGAGGTTAACAAAAAGTTAAATTAATTTCGAGAAAGAAAAAAAGAGCAGTCTCTGACATCTGAAAGCTAGCCTGGCACTCACATCTGAAAGCTAGCCTAGGTCATGCTATTCTCCTGATGGACATAAACGATCTCACAGAATACTAACCTCAGACAAGGTTATTCTGAGACCATGATAAAATGAGACAAAGCAAGGGTACTTTAAATTTTATCTAAACACTGACAAAAACAAGGCCACCATGCCACCCACAAATACTAAAAACCCACTTAAAATGAGTGACTTCTACTTCTTTACCAGTTACAGATTTTTCCTTGTTCTCACTGTACATGGGATTTATTGATACCCAATCATAGACTTTTCCCCACTTTCTGATAGCATCCAATCTAGAGCAAACCTTCATTTCCTTAGACCCTGTCTCAAATCACCCAACCTAGCCTGAAATTCTACAATCGGTTCTTTCCAGCACCCTTTTCCTGAGATGACAGTGCTTCGTCATGATGTGCATTCTTCCTTACTGCAAAGAGTAATAACCCCAACATATTCAACTACAGGTGTGTTCCTGGTAGTCTTTGGCTGGAAGATATTAAAAATTTCCATAAGGGTAAATGGGTTGCCATGGTCACACAGTTAGTGAGGACTGGTCTTATTCTTTCCTGGGCACTACACCACTGAGCAAGGTTAACCCCGCCACCACCATAGGAGAGAGGCCTGGAGATTATACTGACAGCCATCAGGAGATAGTTGCAAGGCACTGGGGATTTGCTAGAGAATGAATCATCTTAATACTTCCATTTGAGTCTATATTTCAGCTTTTCAAATCCCTTTCAAATCTAACTATCTTGTTTGAGCCTTATATTACTCTAATGAGGAACGTGGGATGGGCATTACTGTGCCATTTGGCAGGTGAAATGGAAAGTGATTTGCATACGATCTCCTGGCTAGTTAGTGGAGAGTTCCTCCTTTCCTTATCTACCACAGTACTCCTACAAGTCAAATGGAGTACTTGCTTAACATTCTTTTTGGCCATGTTCAAGTCCTGTGATAAATGAAAAACCAGAGGATGAGACTTGGTGGGGAAGATTTTATCTAAAATGGGCATGAAGTTTTAACATAATCATACACTTAGTGTAAGCAAATAATTATGAAGCATCAGTAAAATTTGGCACGCTCATAGGCCTCTTTAAGAGATGGATGGGGCTCAGATTACAGAAGGTAACAGCTTGGATAGAGCATAAATAAGGTATTTTGTTCAGGTCTGGGAATCACATTTTAGAGGATCGGTGGATAGCACGTTGGTAGCACATTCAGAGGAGACTGTGCTTTGTGAAGAATGGCTTTGAAACCAGGTCACAGGAAGAACGGTTGAGGCAATGGTGTCAGGGAATGGAGAATAGTTACATGGTGGAGATATGACTGCTGTCTTCAGACATGGGAAGGCCATCACATGGAAGAGAAAATAGATTTTCACTATGTTACTTTGGAGGCAGAATTAAGATCAGTGGGTGGAATTTATAAGAAGCCAGCTTTTGGCTCAATATAGGAATTGCCTTTTTAACATGGAGAGCTGTCCAACAATGTAGATGTCAGCAAGCTTACTATTCTTGAGGGAATTTAAGTAGAACCCGGAGGACTTTTGTCAAGGACACTTGAGAACAGATCCTGTGCTGGATGGAAGTTTGTATTCTGCGACACCTATGGTTATTCCATCTCTAATGTGCCCATCTGGGTTATTCTAGGCACTAGATGGGATGAGGGTGGGGTGGAGAATTCAAGGATTAACATGATGTAGTCACTTTTCTATCTTGTGTTTTTATGTGAAAATTCATTACCTTGGATTTTAATTTGATTAGCTCTTTGCTCAGGTATCATCTCCCAATCAGATTCATTTGATAAAAATGTATTGCACACTGATGTTTTCCAGGCTCTGTGGATACCTTGGTAAAAAAAAAAAAACAGTCAAGGAACCTCTTCTCCTAGACTTTCATCAAGATCTTAAACTTGAAAGCCATAACTCTATTATTATCTAACTTTTTACCTCCCAAAGAACATCAGTAAAATGTCAGCCCATAAATGTGGCTGCATATGCAAGAATAAATAAGAACTCAGGACAATTGATGTCCAACCCTAGACACCTGCTGAATCACCTACTTCTATCATGTTATCTCAGAGTTTTAAAGGAAAAACTACTTCCAGAAGTCTTTGAAGTCAGTTTTCACTAGACAAAGGGGATGACAATCCAAATTTAAGTCTAAATGTTAACTGTGTTGTAGCTCACAGATTCTTCTCAAGAAGTAGTTCTCCAAAGATTTTACTTTGGAGATGAGGAATAAAGGAAGCTGTCATCAGAACCCTTTATCAGTAATTCAGTTCAGTTCAGTTCAATTCAATTCACTTTTTTTTTTTTTTTTTTTTTGCGGTATGCGGGCCTCTCGCTGTTGTGGCCTCTCCCGTTGCGGAGCACAGGCTCTGGACACGCAGGCTCAGCGGCCATGGCTCACGGGCCCAGCCACTCTGCGGCATGTGGGATCTTCCCGGATCGGGGCACGAACCCGTGTCCCCTGCATCGGCAGGCGGACTTTCAACCACTGCGCCACCAGGGAAGCCCCAATTCACTTTTAATGAGAGCCTTTAAGGCAATGTGTTAAATACTCCAGAGAATTCAGAAACAAAAAAGACCTAGCCCCTAGTCTTAGGAACTTACTGTCTGGTTTGGAACCCACAGATAAATAACAGTAAATTCAAAGTAAATTATCTAAGCGACTTAGGAGAGAAACAAAGAGATGGGGATTATACTAGTTTCTGTGTTCAAGAAGGGAATGGCAATTTCACAGCAATTTTGAAGGATACATACACTTTTATGGTACTTGTGGGGGGGGAGAACATTTCAGGAAGATGCATGAGCTTGAGAAAGCCACAAAGATTGGAATTTGTGGGATGTCTTTGGAAAACAGTCAAGATCTCTGCAATTGGGAAGTTGAGTGGTCAGTGATGGGAGGTCAAACAGAAGATGGGGCCACAGAAGACAGAGGCTTGGATCCCCAGACCAAGGGTTTCTTTCAAGTTCTGTAGGTAAAGGAGAATTGTGGAAAGCTTTCATCCAGTAAAGAGAAATAATCAGAGCCATAGCATAGAAAAGGTGCATCTGGCAGTTTTGTATGGATTGAAAGTGAGAGTGACAGGGCAGGTGTCTAAGAGGGAGAGAAGAGCCAAACAAAAGGGCTGGCATGTGAAATGGAAAGACAAGGAGGAATCTGAGATACTGAGGAGGGAGAATCTACAAAGCTTAAGCTGTGGAATAAATGTGGCTGGGGAAGGAAAGGGGGAGAAGGGAGAAATGGTGAGGGGAAAAGAGCTAGGTTAAGAGCAAATAGAAAGGGCCGGGTTTTAGACAGTGGTTTTGAGGTGTTGCTAGGACTCCAGGCTGAGAGTTTAGTTGGCGGTTGGAAGCCAATGTCCAAAGCTTGGGAGAGGACTTGGGATTAGTTTCAGGAAATTGCAAATCACCTGTGTAGAAGCCAATGTTATATGAAAAGATGTAATCATCAAGGGATTGAAGGTAGGGCTTCTCCGTGGTTTTGGGGAATATCTATGTTTAGGGAAGAGAAGGCAGTAAAAAAAGACAGACAGTGAGGTTTGTGATGAAGAAGTTGAGCAGACAACAGTAACCAGAGGAGGCATTTCAAGCAAGGCAGGCTGGTGGTCAATAGATTCGACTAGAAATAGCTTTGAGGTTTGGCAATTACAGATATTTTGGAATCCTTTAGAAAGTAGCATCAGCACATAGTGGAGGAAGCAGCCAGACTGTATGGGGCTGTTTGTGCTGTGGAACGGATGATGTGAGCCACATTTCCAAGGGGTTAGGAGGTGAAGCAACATTTTGAGAGGATAGCATCGATGACTCAATGTTTTATTAAAATAGGACCGATTTTTAGGAAAAAGTGTATAGGAAGGAGAAGCTAAAGGTGTGAGCAAGAGAGAAGAACAAAAATCTAGTTGTAATTGTCTCTTACTGAATGGATGTTCAGAAATCAGGTATGAGGTTGCCATCACCCCTCCACAAATAACGCCTAGCCCCCAAACCGTGCCATGGGTGGCTCACTCATCCTCTCCTCTTGGGATGCTCCCACCCTATGCCCACCCAACTACTGCCATTGAGAACTGTCTTTAAACGTCCTACCAGGCAGTGATCTCTCTTTTCTCTGCATCATCTATAGCCAGACAGTTTAGCCTGAAAAGATTTTCTTCACTGAATGACTTTTTCTTTCCAACTAGACTCATGAGGGCTAGGAGCAGGTTCATACTTCCTATCCAAGTACTAACCAAACCCGACCCTGCTTAGCTTCTGAGATCAGATGAGATCGGGCGTGTTCCGGGTGGTTCATCCATAGACTTTCCCTTGATTCTTAGTAACTCTTTTCAGAATGTGAGCACACAGCAGGTGCTCAGTAATATCTTAGAGTCATAGAGTTAAGTTGAGAAAGTACAACAACCTTATTTTCCTGATGCGTAAATTGAAGTCTGCAGAGGTTTTTAGGACTTCATTTACTCATTCCGTCTGAGAATTTATTTGTGGCAGATACTGTGCAAGGTGCTCAGGGCTTCAGGAGACAAAGAGATTCATAATGTAGCCTGGAAGAGAGACATGTGAACAGCTTGGAAAAGTATAAATTGTACAAAGGAAAAGGGTGGTTTGTACAAGCTGAAGCAGGAGGAGGGGCTGTTAGTTCAATCTGAGTAGTGAGGTCAAGCCGAGAAAAAGTATCAGAGAGGAGGAGATGTTTGCCCTGTTCCTTAAAGAAAGATGGAGAACTTAAGTCTTGTTAGTGTCCCTGCCTGGCTATAGCCCAAATCTCCCAGAACCACACGGTCACTCTTCCATCTTGGGCATTGTTTAACTGCCTGATTGAGCAACCAGTGGCTCTGTCCCCGGCCACAGTTTCCCACCCTGATCTGGCCAAGTATGTGGACATGCACTGCTGCTTGTTAGATATTTGGGTGACAGAAGGAGCTCCTAGGGGAAGGGGAGAAGCATAATGGAAATGGTGAGACTGCCTAAGATTGGATGGAAAGCATGGAATAAAAGAGAAAGTGTTAAGGAAATGTAGTCATGGATTGCTCACAGAGCCTGTCCTGCACTCCCCCGGTGCTGGTGGTTTGGTAGCAATATCTTTTTAAATGTGTTTGTGTGTTTCAAGCCCTTCAAAAACAAAGGGCTCAGCCCTACCCGGGGATGGTATCTTTTGGTTAACTCACAAATGGCATCTGTTTGGGACCAGATACTTTTGGTCTGAGCTCCCCAGTCCTCTGTCCTGCAGTCCTAGAAGCTGGTTCTCTAGGTTAGAAGTCCAGATCAGCAAGAGGACTTCAAACAAGAGAAAGGGAAAGCAGGGGAGGGAGAGCTAGAGACAATTCCACATGGAAGGCTGCATTTTAGCAGCAAAAGCCTGATCAGCAGGAGATGATGTTGATTAGGTGTTGGCATCTCAGGGAGGGCTGAGGTTGGGAGTCTGCCACTGGCTTGTGACCACTAACAGCACAGGAACCCCGTGTAGGGGCCGCCACATGTCTCTGGACTTCTCACTCCTCATCCTTAATGTGAGAGGTAGGTGGGGGTAGGGATGGAACAGCCTCTGAGAGCCCTTCCAACCCTGGTGGTCTCTAGGTTTCTAATCAGAGCCCCAAGAAGAAAGCAGCTTGTCAATCTCACCTCAAGAGGAGTCAGAAAATATTTGGCTCTGGCTCTTTAGCATGGGAAGTGGTGGCCCACAGACATCACAGTCGAGATATTAATAGAGTATTCCAAATGTTATATTTGCATAGATGCACCACTCATTATGCAGATTGCCAATTATGAACTATTTGTTCTTTCCCTCAGGAGAGAAGTTGTTTATTTGCAAACTGCACGAGGTGACTTTGGGCAGCGCGGAGACAAGGCGTCACCCAGGAGGTCTCTGCACAGGGCTCTCTGCTATGACCTGCCCTTGACAGGTTCTTAAAGAGCCAGGTGAAATTCTCCAATGAGTGCCAGGTAGTGAGGTGATGAGAAGGAAACCAGCGACAGGATTTAAAGAGAAGGACTGAAATGAGAAGGTCTTGAGATTAGAGTGATTAAGTGTCTAATGTGAAAGAGAAATAGTTTTGCTCTAAGTTAGGCACAACCCAAAATGTGCTCAGACATTTTGAGCTGCAGTACTTCTGGCCGAGCCAGGCAAGGATCAGGTCCCCTTCTCACAATTCAAAAAACCCCAAATTTTACAGTTACCTGCCACTTATTGAGCACTAATCTGTAGGGACACTGTCTTAAGTCCTTTACTTGGGTTATCTTATTGAACTGTGTAGCTATTAGGAGATAGTGAAGCTTAGAGAATTTACATTTGCTCTCATGCTGACCTAGCATTTGATCACAGGCTGTCTGATCCCTGAGCCTGTGCACTTAACCGCTACACTCTATTCTTCCTTGCACATAGTAATTTGATCATGGGCCATTTTTCTCAGGGCCGTATGTAAACCCAAGACAGAATTCTGAGGGCGTGTAGAAATAGCAGCATCTGCTATATACCCCAATTGTCCTCTATTAGACTCCAGAGTTCCACCTAAGCCTCTAAATCTGAGAGTCGCCTGGAATTGGCTCCAGAGGGAGCATGCAGGTAATTAATGAGTTTTTAAGAGGGGAAATGAGGGAGGGATGGAAGAACTGTTTACCATGAAGAAAAAGAGGAGGCTGAGAAGGTGGCTATAGCTAATGTTGGAATGGATAAAATCATAGACTCTTGGAAGAAGAAGAAATCTTGGAAGTCACCTCATCTAATGTCATAGCCGGTGCAGGAACTAGAGAGCTCTGAGCTAAATAATGTAAATGTGTGAAGATGGTGGGAAAGCCTGTTTTCTCCCTGTAAGAAGACAGGGCAAGTGGAAGTCAATAAGTCTTCACTGACTGTATGTGTATGTGCCTAGACCTGGGCAGGATGTCATAGGGCATACACAGAAATAAGCCTGTTTTGAGGGATGAGCTGGTCTAGTTGAGTTTCAAGACTGTGAAATGAAATAGACTTCACAAGACCATCTACTAGTGACAGAAGTGTGGTCTGGAGCTGTCTAAGCTCCAGACCACACTTCTACCAGCTTCTGTCTAAGCTGGTAGCCACTGGCCACATGTGTCTATAGAGCATTTGAAATCTGACCAGTCCAAATTGTGCTGTAAATTTAGAGCTACATACAGTATTTCAAAGATTAGATTCAACAAATTATATTGTTAAATTTAATTTTATCTTTTTTAAAAACTTTCTTATATGTGGCTACTAGAAAATTTTATATGGCGGCTCCAATTATATTTCTATTGGACAGTGCTGATCTAGATTAGATCCCAGCTGTCTGGGGTATAGTCAGTCCATGGATAATTAGTACAGGCCTCAGCTGGGAGCTTGTCAGAAATGCAGACCCCACCCTGGGCTCTGGGCCCACTGAATCAAAATTTGCATGTTAATAGAACCCCTACTTGATTCATATCCACACTAGAGTTTGAGAAGCACTAAATGCTACCAGTGTTCCATGTTTCCTTTGTGGGTTGATCTTTTCTAGTCTTTACACTTCAACAATGTCAGTTCTGACACGAACTACCTCAATGATCAAGAACAAGGTCCATCCTGTGTCTACACCTTAGATTTCCCACCTGTAACAAAAGATCAGCTGCACTAGATGCTCTTAAAATCTCCTCCAGCCCTGTCTGTAATTGTAATGTAGAAATTTTGTTATTTGGTAGAAGTTAATTGTTCACTAAACATTTAATTTTAGAATCTCTAGTTCCCAAAGTCTTATCTAAGAGGATAACACTCTTCCAATCTTTTCAAGAACATTTGTTAACTGTATATCAGATAACCCCACCTCATGACCCTTTGAAAGCCTTATTCCAGTATTCATGCTCATCAGTGAATTTACTTGTGAAGTGAGCAGTGAAGAGTTTAATATTTGGAATATATGTATTGAGTAAAGAAAACAGTCAGACACAAAGGAATCCATTATTTACAACTGGACATCTTCTCTGGGCTAGGTGTGCAAAATGGGCATTCATCAATTCTCCTCAGAAGATAGATAGTAAGCAAACATTATGGGAAGCAGAAAAGCACGAGGATAAAGAGTAGAGCATCTCAAGTTAGAAGGACTGAGATTTGTATCCAGGCTCTGCCTATATGTGTAATTACGGATAAGTCATTTGACCTAGCTAAGCCTCAGTTTGTTTCTCTGAAAAGGATGAAATAATGTCACTGTTTATTCACTCATTAAGTTGCATAAGGATTAAAGTAGTTTAGTATAGTTTTAGTGTTTAATAAATACTAGCTATTATTATTATTATTAATAGTTGAGACTAATATAAAGTGTGGCTAGGTAGGATGTGTGTGAAAGGAGCCATAGGACAGGGTCTACTAATTATAGCTGAACATCACATCAGAGAGGTGGAATTTGAAGTCATCATTCAAGTACTATAAGATTTGGAGAGATGGGTGAGAGGTGGCGTATGAAAGTCATAGGCAAGTTTGAAGAGAGTCTAGTTTGGTGAACCGAAGGGTATAGGGGGAATTATGGTTGTAAAGGCAGGTTGGGTTATCCTTGGTTGTGGAAACATGTAGAAGAGGTATTTCAGAGCTACGGGATTAAAAACTGGGGGTTAACAATGAGAAAATGGGTGTCTACACTGCCCAGCCAGGGTGTAGAATCCCTTTACCTTTTCAGGTTTTGTTTTGCTTCGGGGACAACAACTTATTCCATTAGCCCCACCTCTCTGGCCTGTCTTCCCCCAACCCAGCCACTGGCAATCAGTTCTCACTCCCATGCTGACATTTCCTTGACACTCATTTCATGCTATTTCTTTATGGGGGCATCTGGGCTGACAATGCAAAGAGACTTTTCCCACGTAATTGAAAGGACTTTCTGATTATGTGCAGAGATGTCAGCCACCATGAGGTCTTGCACTGTTTCCATCCAGCCTCCTGTGATGATGGTGTTCTGGTCTCCCCCTCCCCGCTTTCTCCCTGGGAACTTTTTGCTCCCTTCTGGGAGTAATTTCTCAAGATACTATGCTGTTTCCAAGCTTCCCTCTCTCCAGCCAGATTGATGGGTCCCGCACAAAGCATACTGGTTTTGGGGGCCGGCTTGTGAGTGCTGCTGGTGCACAGCCCTGCAAACACCTCGTAGGTGACTACTCTGTCATTTCCATATCTGAAACCCTGTGCCTGATGGGAAAATGTTGAGTGAACACACATATATTTTGGGTCTTTCTTTATAGAAGTTATTTTGAATATGCAGAACAAAGTGAGGGCTACATTTATCTCTGACCTTTTCTGGCACGTTTCTTGCATCTGTTAAGGGAAAAACAGGCCTCCAAACTCACCAGACTCCTCTCCCTGGGAACAAATGATAGAGTTGCCTGCACTCCCTTCCTCACCAGCCCTCATTCTTGGGGCCTGCTGGAGTCTCCCCGTGGCTGATTCTCTTTGGGTTCTTGGGGAATGGTTGAGATGGGAGCCCTCCCATGTGTTTAGCCTTTAAATCCCTTTTCCATGAAGTCAATTGACTCCCTTGCTATCCCCTGTGTGTTTCCTAGCAGAGTTCCCTTTGATTTGAGGAAAGAATGTGTGTCAGGAACAGGGAAGGAAAAGATGGAGAAAGCATCAGTCCACTCCCTACAGAAAAGTCAGAGAAATTGGGTTTGCCTAGAGCCTTGGCTGTTCTCAGTCCACAGAGTTTTACCAAGGGTCTGGTGTGATCCAGGGGTATCTCTTGGAGAAAGATCTACCAATACACATTTTTGCCATTTCTTATCTCTTCCAAGGGGAACAACTATCACATAATAGAAAGAATGCTGGACTTGTTATCAGGAGTCTTGGATTTGATTCTGCCCAGACCTTTTACAAGGTTACGCACTAGACTGTAAGCTTCTCAAAGAATGCCAGTGTCTTCTCAGCTTCCCCTTGTATCTTAGAGCTTAACCCTGTGCCTGCTGCACTAGAGGTATTTAATCATGAAAACATGATCTAGAGCAAGTTTGTATATAAGATATATGAACACACACAAACACACACTCTCAGCTTTGCTTGTACTATTAGAATAGATTAAATAAAAGAACTGTGAACAATGCACTAGAATAATGAGTGTAACATGAAACATATATATATATATATATATATATATGTAAAATTAATCTTAGCTTACCCTCCACTGGAACCCTATCCTTCAGTCAATTCATCCATATAAAAATACTCACCTTGGATCCTTGAGATTTTACCATGAAATGTATGATATCTCTTTGGATTAAGCTTTATGTTTTCCTAATGACCTCCTTTAAAATGCAAATGCACCTGAGTTTGGTGTCACATTAAATCATATATATGAACTAGTTTGAAAAATGACTTCCTGAGGTCAACAGAAGAGAACAAATACCCTTGTGGTTGAGCCCCAGGGAGGACTGGGAAAGTAGAAGGATCCTGGAAGAGAAAGCTGGAGATTGTCTTCATCAGAGATTAAATTGCCCCCATCTTTCCACTCTATGCTTTCAGGCCTAATTCCTTCTCATATGGTAGGAAGGAGGGGAGGGGATGCAAGAGGGAAAGGTGAGCAGTGATAGCATTCTTTTATTTGTTTTTACCATGTTGACTGAGACCCACACAGGACAAGTGCCACCACCTCACAGAGCATCTTAGCCTCTCCCGACTGAGCTGGTTGCAGTCACTCCTTCAATTCAGGAACCCACATTATAAGATCCTAATAGCCCAAGTTGTTGCTCAGCTTCTTCTTAGCTGAAGATGATTGGAACTCATCACTTCTTAAGGCCTGCCATTCTACTTTTGAGTGGCCAAAAATTTTAGGAAAAATTTAATTTAATTGGATGATCAAAATCTTTGGTATTTATTGGCTATTCATGTTATCTGGTACCTTTTAATATCCAGTAGGACCAATTTCTCACTGGTGTGAGAGGAACAAGGAGTGAAGCCAAATCAAAGCAAAATTGTGAGGAAGCTGACGTTGGTCTTAAACCACTTCCACTTGCTCTTTATACCTCTGCTTTGTCTACATGACCTTTCCTCTCTGACCTAAGCACTGGAGGCCCCAGTGCTTGAGTCTGACACTTGCGTAGTTTCATATATTGTTAAATGGAGATAATAAACCCCACTTTCCATCTGCTTAAAAAGGGAAACAACATTATAAAAGTCATGTGCCTAATGTGACAGAAAATATGCTATGGGTCCTCCCCTCAATCTTGCCATAGACGTGATCATCATCTCCATCCACATCTCAGTCTGACTCCTCATGGCTGAGACCCAGAAAAAAGCTAACAATGAATATAAGGGATCAAGGTTTCTTAGCTCTTGGTAAGCAAGGATACAGCTATAATCTTAATTTTTCTCTTTTCCCTCCCACCCTCCCAATGGCAACAAAACTCAACAGCAACAAGCCAAAGTATTCAATCAAAGGCAATGATAACTATATGTGTGGGGATAGTACTCTTTTGGGAGGCCTTACTCATTAGCACTGCACATAAGACCTGCAAAAATCCTTCAGTGCCTTTTACTCAAGTTAAGGGTTTGGGTTAGGGCAGAGCATGTCTCTCTATCTCTTCCAAGTTAAATTTGCTGGAAGGATGTATCTGTTGCCCCTGACCTCCCAGGTCCCCACCATAAGAATGAAGAATGACGGTGCACAGAGCACCAAGGGGACATGAAGGATCACAGCCACCTAGATATTTCCGATCCAAGGTGTCAACCAGTGAGCTCAAGATTTGCCACTGGTTAATCAAAAACAGCATTAAGCCTTTAGTGTCTCTTTCTCTAGATAAAGACCTGACAATTTGCTCTGGCTACAATTCCTCAACTGGGGAGTCAGAAGTAAGTTGAGCCAAGAGAGCCTCTGATAGCAAGGTAAGCAGTGGCCCTGGGAAAAGAGAAAGCTGATGAACCAGCTAAATGAGAAAAAAAAAAAAAAAAAAAAGCTCTGATTTGTAGCTTTGCTGGTTTCCTTGGTGTATATACTTTCGTCATGTCCAACTTCAAGCTACCAACGTGAAGTTACTAAAACTGGATTTGGAGCAAGATGAACATACTTGGCTTGGTATGAGACAGTTCCAGCATACCACTGGGAGGGTGACTTTTGCAAGGTCACAGGGTCACTAAAATGTCAAACCACAGGGTGGTGACATGATGTTCCAGCCTGCTTGCTCACTGATTGGTCATTTTGTCATTTAAAATGGAAAGAATGTAATTGTTTTCTTTTTAAATTAATTAATTAATTTTTTTTTTTTTTCAGAGAAAGACATTCTGCCACATGCAGCATGTCATTTGGATGTGCCTGGAGTCTTGGAAGCTTGACGACCTATGTTCTCCTGCAAAAGGACTTAAAGGGCTTGTTGGAGGTTCTAGCCAGGGAGCACAGCTATTCATCTACCTTTGACCGAAGAATGGTCCTCCTCTATCAGGGAAGGTCGGCCTCTTTGACGGAGCATGCAGCTTCAGAAGGGACACACATAGAGCAGTGAGGGAGGGAGAAGACACCACCTAGACAACCAGATCAACTGAATCAACCCTGATGATCCATGGGATGACAGGTGCTGCAGCCAGATCGCCCTCACATCCAAGGATGCTAATTCTTCACATGCAGTTTCCGTGCCAGATTCAGCTAGTTTCTGAGATCCCCCAAAATCAAAAAAAAAGAATATATTGAAGGAAGGGGCCTCACTCTTCCCATAACCTATAGAAAATTTTGTTTTATCTTACGTTTGTGAAATCTTGCTAATTTTCCCCAAACACATAAGCCACCATCTTGCTCTGGGACCTCAGTCAAGTCACTTTCCTTTCCTGGGTTGTTGTTTTTACATCTATAAAATAAGGAGGATGAATTACAAAATCTCCCAAGTCCCTCATAGTTCTAACATTCCTCTAATCCAAAACTGAAAACACCAAAGCTATGAATCCAAGATATAAAACACAAGTAAAAATTTCCAAAGAAACACGTTTTATCATTGACTTGCTGTTGGGTGACCAGTTTCTTGCCCCTCTGCCAAACAGAACTGTGATTCTGACAGATTTTACTCCTTCTCCTCACGCAGGGCCTCAGCATCCTGTGTGAATTGAAAGGATATCAGCAAGTCCCAGCCTTTGTCCTTCAACTGCCCTCCCATTGGCCTGGTACTTGGCCTGACAGTCTACCTTTGCATGTGAACTCTGTTCCATTCTTCCCATTCTGAAGTGCACAGGCCACTCTGATGAAGCAGATGGAATCTCTCAGTAGCCACGAATGTTTTTGTACTGATAAATATTCCACCAGGTACCAGCTGAGCCAATTCTCTCAATAATGAGAGAGACACACCAGGTACATATGTGTGGAGGTGGGAAAGTAGGAGACAAACATTCAGTCTCAGTTTCTGTGGGGTGGAGGTATATCCTGGGCAGAAGGCTGCAGCTAGTTACCCTGGGCAGCCAGAGGCCAGCTCGTGGGCAGCTTCTGAGGAACAGGAGAGAGGAAGGCACTACAGGAAGCAAAAGGATCTTGAAGAGAAAGATAGAAAGTGACAGACAGCTCTCTAGCTCACAGCTTGCTGACATCTGCCTTGTGTATTTCAGCTGCCTTTGCTATAGATGGGGTGGTGTCAGAGGGGTCCTCGGCATGAGTTACATCAGTGCCTTTGTCCCTATGAGGAAGTCAAAAGTGCCTTCTCCACCTGGTAGTACCTGATGGACAGAGCTGAGTCTGGCCTCATCATAAACCTTTTCTGCAGCTGATCCCTGTTCCCCCATCCCTGAACATGCTGGGGAAGAGGATGAAGGGGAGGAGAACAAATATGGAAGGAGGCCAAGAGAGAGGCCCGGTATGAAGTGGATGACTAGGCCCAGAAAGGACAATGTGACAGTGATGACTGCCATGGCTACCAAGTGTAGGGAGCCAGAGGGGCTTGGCTGAGGAAGCCAAGGTCCCAGGTTCAGACTCCTGATATGGGAGACAGCCGTGCTATGCTCCCTCCTGCAGCTCACATGGTAAGCTTCACGGTAAGTCCTTTGGAAAGAAAACACTAAACAAGGTTGTTATGCTCACTCTACCTCTGCTGCTGGAATTTTCTGATTACAAAACTAAGTTTATTGAAGTTGGCTTCTTTTTTTTTGGTGCCTTTGTTTTGCTTGGGTGTATTTACTTTGTCTGCTTATGGGATAATCTAGTCCCATCTGTAGCCCTAAACTGGCTAATTGGATGATTTATGTGTGCTTCATGCAAGAGGGAGAGTCCATTCACAGTCTTGGAAAAACAATTAAAAGTAGTAATAATAGTAGTAATAATAATAGCTAACACGTATAGTGCTTATTTTAAGCCAGGTGAGGGAGCCATGATTTGAACCTAACCCTTCTGGTTCCAGAGTCAGTTATCATAACCACCGAAAGACAGGTTTCTTCTCTTCACCAAGAGTGTCACCAGGTGAGATGGGGGAAGAGGACTGAGGTAGGAGCTACAGGTGACCTGGGCCCAACAGTGTCTTAGATCCTCTGTTTCTTCTTTAAATAATGAAGACCATCAAGACCAAGAAGGTTCATGATCACGTCTTCAGTTTTGTGTTTGGTGTCCTTTAAGATCCACGAGAGGAGGGATGCACACTGTTTTGCACATAAAGTAAGAAGTGCTTATAATGGCCATTTTCTAGGCAAGATTAATGAGATTACTCCAGGGGAATGAGCTCCCAAGGCCATAGCTAGAAAAAGGCAGAATTGGGACCTGCACCTGGAATTTCTAACTCTTAACTCTATAAAGCTGGGGTGCTGGAGGAAAGCATAGGTTTTGCATGGTCATCTGAGCTAGGAAGCCCATGAGCCCCACTGGGGCCACCAGGGTTTGAGGGGCGGGGAGGGGAGAACAAGAGGGAGGGGGAAGGAGGGAAGGCCTCCACACACCTCATCCAATCAGAGATGGCCCTGACTTATTTACCTGCCTGTGGTTTCATTTGGAGAGGAGTTTGTGGCCTGAAACAGCTTGTGATTCACTCTGTTCCAGTTCTGTCACTCTTCACATCTGGGCTACAACTGGGCTTCAGATCACTGTCACCAAGAGCAAAGATGTGACTGGAGATAGTGCTTTAGTTCTCCTCAGTAAAAGCTCGCCCGTGAGGCCCTGTGACTGAATTCCTATTCCTAAGAGACAACCCATTCCCACTCCTGGAAAAACAACTCAAGACAATGTTGATAATAAAAAATGAACAAAACACATCATACTTGCTAGATGCCAAGCACTATTCTAAATTGTGCGCTGCCTGATCTATGCCCCTTATAAAAACTCGCAGTTCTTCTTTACAATGAGAGACCATCGACTTCTTTCCAGAAGAAAACGGTTTTCTCTCTTATTGTAATCACTCTGTTATAAACACATTCACTCCCATTCCATATATGTATGACTATACGTACACATTCGTATACATACGTATATACATATATATGTGGGAAGACAACATGTCTGTAAATGTTCATACATAAATTATCTTTTCTTATAATTTATCTACCTTCAGCATAGAACTACCAAAAAGCAACTCTCTTGCTCCTCTTTCATTTTTACTCCCACAATGATCAAAATAAGTAAACCAACCAACCATCAGGAAGAGCATTTACGCACAATGTGGTAGAATTCTGAACTGTTGTGAGAGTTGGCAGAGCTGAATACCAGGCTTAGCTTGGGTTAGTCATGTGTCTATTCAAATAATGTTTATTAATTAGGTCCTAAGCATAAGGAATTGTGGGGCATACCAGAAGTATACGGTGCAGTCCCAGACCCCCGGAATCAGCCAGTTAGACAGAGAATAAAATGGGAGGAAGGGTCGGCCAGTGAGAGCTGCAGTGAGGACTGGGGAGGGCTTTAGGAGGTACTGGTGTTTGAAATGGGTCTGGAAAAATGGGTGCAAATATTTATTTTTCCATGGCCTCTCTTAGCAAAGTGAGGGGACTGAGTTGTGATGATGAGGAAGGCCATTCTTGGGAGGCAGGGAGCTGGGGTTCCAGGGAGCAGGCTGCAGACCCTGCCCCCTCCGTGCCTTTTTGATTAAAGGAGCAGGAAGGTGACGTCCCATGGCCCCCAGCCCCAGCGTGACACCCCAGGAAGTGGTCCATGCCCAGGTAGCTCCCGTCCCTGACAGCTCCCCAGGCAGCACGGTCCCCTCCTGTCAGCGCCACCTGGCAGAGACCCAACGTGTTGCTTTTGTCTTAATCCATGTCATTCAGGAGCAAACCTCTGAATTTCCCCATCTTCCACTTCTCAGCACAGCCTTATTGACATTCTGCAAACTTTCCTGGCCCTCTTCTTTTCCAATTCTGTGAGAAGACATTTCAATGAGTCTGAGCTGGGACCATTTAGTGCTGAGGCTGGGATCTCTATTCACAGCCGGGTCGGTTCTCACAAGATTTGAGTCAGGAGGCTAAGCTGTTCAGATCCCCCATGGCATTGTCTCCAAGTTTCTCGGGGCCGGGCTGCCAAGTTCAGGCGAGGTGCTGATCTCCCGGCTTTCACAGACCTACTTATTAGCAGCTTTCTTTCTTTCTTTTTCTTTTTTTTCCCCCTTCCAGGCCCATAGATACAATTATTAGAAATTCCTGGTTTTGTGCCCATATTGAAAGAAGACCTGAATGGGTATGCTAAGGACCCGAAAGTGAGCCGCTCTCCCTAACTCCAGCTTAGACGGTTAATTAGATTTGGATGGTTTCAGAGGAGCAGCTGGAGCTTTCAGAAAATGGAAGCGATAAAAAGGAACTATTCAAGGTATTTTGGAGGGGCCCTATAAAACAACATCGCTGTGGAATGGGGTTTGGGAAACAACACTCTTGATTGGGGGGAGGGGTGGGAGGAGAAGGGGCAGGCGAGGGAGACAGGAATTGCTGTGAGAGGCAGAAAAGTGCCAGACCTGGCTGGATTCCCTTCATATGGATGCTGCAGCTCTGGTACACGTAGCAGCTCTGTCCCCAGCCGGACGGCAGCTCTAGCATAGCCCTCTCGCATATACTTGAGGCAGGTAAACTGGGGAAGATGTGAGTGAAATATTTTTCTTGGAATTCAAGGCCTCTCCCATTTGGCTGCAACTATCAAAAATTTGTCAGAAAAAACAAGTTTCTTCAGTGCTGGCTTTGTACACAGGCAGAGTGGGTGATGACCCACCTGCTGAGTGTGTCTGCAGGAGAACAACGCTCTCCCTGCTTTGGACAGAATTTGACCCTACCTGCAAGTGGTTGATGCTCAGAATTCTCGGGTGTCCCTGGTTTTTCGCTGTGATCTTTTAAACTTGTTAAATATGCAAAGACTGGAAGGAGAATGAGTCTCCACAGCCACCATCTAACAGTGTGACTGGGCAGGTCACTCTGCCTGTCTGTAGTCATAGGGGATTTCTTCATTTGAGACCAGGGACATGGGGTAGAGACCCGCTCTCACATTCAGTTATTCACTCATGATAACGAAGGACACTTATGGGAAGTTTAGGGAGGGGGGCAGTGCAGGAGGGCCTGAAGTCTGCGAGGGCCGGGGAAGGCAGCAGGAAAGACAACTTGCTGCAGTTCTACGGGTCAGGAAAAGGCAACTGGTAGCCACAGTCTCCCAGCTCCAATTCTACTGCCCAGTGGCCAGTGGTCTGAAGCAGTTCTGGGGACGGCGGTCAAGGGGTGCTCCTGCAGAGAAGGTGGGCGCAAGCAGTGCATTTTATTCCAGGAAGCAGTTAGGAAAATTTGTTGTAACCCAGTAGTTTATTTTCTAATTGCTGGAAGACTTGCAACAAAATCCTGCATAGAATCCTAGACTATGAACCTGGGAGAAACGGAGCAGCCCTGGTTGGAGGGGGAGGGCTGCCAGGGCCATGCTTGGCTTGCTCCTGAGACGGCCCCTTGGGTCCAGGCACAGAGCCCTGGGCCCTTTGCTGCTTTAGAGACTCTACATACAGCAAAGCAGCTTCTGCCAAACACAGACGTTTTAACCTGTCCCATCTGTTTCTTATATTAGGGTCTGTCTGAGATTCCATCAGACAGAATTGTCGAGGTGCCCCCTCCTTCATTCCTGATTCAGATGGAGTCAGTGTGTGACAGACTGCCTGGTTGTAGAGGCGAGAGCTGTGTGGGACCAAAATGTGGTTATTAATATCAGCGTGTCCACAGGTTGTCAAGGCCCGGAGAGAGTCATGGTTTCAGGTAATGGCTCACTCATTCCTTTAGCAAAAACACTTTCTTATGCTGAAAACTGGGCAGCACAGTGTCCTGTGGCCCCTGGGGGTGAATGAGACACAATCCCTCTATAAAGGGGTTTATAGTCTAATAAGGGATGGAAACCACACACACAAAGATACATCCAGGGCAACTTCATCAGCACTGCATCAAGAGGACACTAAATGTGACCAGAGGGAGAGGGCTTTCATCTCAGTGATCTGACAGGACTGACGCAGTGTGCTCTTCGGGGGAGAACAAGCAGTGATGGGCATGGTGCTTGCTATCCACTGTACTCTGTTTTGACTTTTTTAAGGTTTAAATATTCAGAGGCAGGAAGTGAATAGAGAAAGAGAAGTGAAGAAACTGGGGGTGGCAGGGAGAGGGAGAGAGACAGGAAGAGAGAGAGAGAGGAGATTCGTGCTGCTTTGGACAAGCTTTCAACATGTGACACAGTAAAACCACCCTTTTCTGTTCAGAACCCTGATATTTTTAGATACTGTCTGCTTCCAGTTCTTGTCTTTTCATTGTCTGTGTGCCCTTTCTCTCTGTGGCATATTTTTAGACTGTTGGCTTCTAAAAGACAAGAATGGTGGGCACGTATCTTAATAAATCAGTTTACAATGCAAGTTTATTTCCCTTTCTTGGAAACCAAATCACCAGGTGGAGAGCCTTTAGGAGAACAGAGTCCACACTGAGTATCCCCTCTCTCTATTAGCTGGCAGGAGAGTGAGGACTGAGAAAGGACATCCAAGACTCGGCCCCGTCCTCAGAAAATGGACCATGTGGAGACATAAGACAAACCTGTCAGAAGATTTTAGGAAACAGTGATTCCCAAACTCTGGGATGTTGCGTATGAATCTAACTGGCTTTGATGATTTGAGAGGCTTGAGGAGATTTTGAGAGGTGAAGGGAGGTGAGGTAGGTTCTGTAGAGGAATTAGGAGAGATAGGAATTGAATGAGTGGTTATTCAGTGCCTACACTTTCGTCCTAGATACTGTAGGGGACATGAAGAAGTAGAAAACCCCAGAGCCACTTTCTGGTTTTCAGGGGGTGGTGTAATATACCCAGGAATCCTTCATTGCCACTTGAAGAGTGTACACAGGTGCTCTATCAGGCCCTGTGGTTCCAACAAGGGCAGGGCAGAGAAAGGAGAGCGCTCTGTGGGCTGGGCTGGCCTTCCGGGAGGAAGCACACTTTGATGATGAAGGGGAGCCCGGGAAAGTGAAAACTCTATGGAGGAGGGTGGAGGTTGAGGGCAGCCCGGGCATCTGGGTTAAAATGAAGGCATCTCCGACAGGCATGGAGGGTCTGGGATAGCGAAGAGTGTGGGAGGAATCTGCGCAAAGATTCTGAGTAGAGATTGCATGTGCATTTGGAGAGAGGGGGCCTTGAATTCCAAGCTAAAAGATGTGAACTTTCTCCTGCAGGCAGGGAATACTCTTTTTCTGACCAGGAAGCTGAGCCCCTATCATTTCATCAGTTGGAGAGAACCCCTTGCTGGTGGTCGTGGCAGGAACCCACGCCAGGACATTCTGCTGCATTCGGCGGCACAGACAGAAGGAGCTGGAAGCGCTAGCCTGCCGTAATTGGCTCTCTCTAGGCTGCTGCCTTATGAGAAGAGGCGATGCTCCCTCCTCTGCACACAGTGATTGCTGGCCCAAAATAGCCCTGCACCTGCTCTGAGATGCCTGTGAGATAATTTCAGCTTCCAAGGAAACTGCCCTGATTGGTGTTGATTTTTCATGACCTCCCTTCAGGCGAACACCTGGAGATAAGCACCTGATCACAGAGGCGCATTCCAGAGAGCCGAGGGCACGGAGGTGTGCACCCTAGCCTGTCCAGGAGCCTCTCTCCTTATCTCCCCCAGGGCAAGGAGGCCCAGATTCTGGGACCTCTGCCCCACGTGGACCTGCTCCAAAGGGTTAGACATTAACTGGCTGATGCAGGGGGCAGGGAAGGCCGGGGAGTGGGAGCTGGGGTCACTGCCCGGGGAGCCCCTTTGGAAGCAGCGCTAGAAGCAGGGCCTGCTGCCTCCTGTCTCTGATTCACAGTCTGACTCTGACCAATCTTTCCAGCTTATCTCCACCTCTGCCCACTCACCCATTTCAGCTCAAACCGGGTCTATAAGAGGGCCTTCCGTTAGCTCATAGCTGGAGTTCTGGTCTGCCCATCTTCCAGCTCAGACAGCACTTTTCCGTAGATCCCACTGTGGCCATCGCATGCAGAAAGATCTTGGGAGGTATCACAGCGGGATCAGGGCGGCAGCACCACGTTTACGACACATTACTGATGCTGCTACACTTGAGACACAGAAGAGTGGCTTCCTGTGCGTTATCTCATCTGATTCCCTCCAAATCTCCAGGTGGCTGGTGGAGGAGTCCTTTGTGTCTGCTTTTCAGATGTTTGTTAACTTGCCCAAGGTCTCATAACTAAAAGCGTCAGAAGTTGGGTTTGGACCTAGTATTCGAAGTTCACACTTTTTTTCTCTGTTGTGCCATCTTGGTCATACATTATAAATTAAATTATGGGTTACTTGAAGAAAGAAAGGTTGCTTGAACCAAGTCAAGTTTTATCACAGTGTTTCATTATGTTCCTCTGGTGGGCCACTGGGTCTCTGAGGATTCTCATCAATGTTCACAGCTTCATTGGAACCCAGGCCCAGGCAGGCACTGCCTCCAAGAAGGAACAGCCCCGCCAGAGTGTCCTGTGGGGGTGGTGAGGCTTTGGCCCGGGAGACCAAATCATTCATTGCAACTCAGTCCCTCTGGCAAAATTTGGGAGATTTAACGTGAAATCCTCATTTTGGCAATTCACTGGGACAAAGGATAGACAACTAATCTCTCTCTCTGTCTGTCTCTTTCTCTCTCTCTCTCTCCTTCAGAGAGGTTATTTTTAATTTTTTCTTAAACTGAAGATATGCACAATCAACTGCCTTGATTGGGGAATTACATGGCCCTCACCTGCTCATCTTCACTGATTCATGAACTTTGCTGTATCTCCAAGGAGACTTTTTGTTTTTCTTTTGCACTGTGATTACCAAAGCTGTGTCTGAGAGCTGGGGGCTTTCTAGAAGTCTTGTGAGAAGCAGCAGGGTCTGACCTTTCACCATGTGTAAAAACAGCTTCTTCCCCAGGGGTCCTGTTAGCCCCCAAGCCAGTCTCTTCCTTGGCCACCTGAGAACATGGACCCAGGAGCTTCACTCTCGTCAGGGCACCTGCGGCTTCTCCTCACTCCCGCTATGTAGCTGCAGAGGAGGTGGGGTGAAGGAGGGGAGAACCCAGACCCGCTACCTTATTTTTCCTTCCTCTTCTAATTGTACCACATTTCCCCACAGCCACTTCCTCTGGAGAGAAGGTCTGATACTGAGAGAAGAGGAAACCTATCCTTCCTGGCCTTGACCCTCAGCTGTTCCTCCAGGCTCCCCTCCTAACTGTAGCATTCCCTCTCCTCACACCTGCAGACCAGCCTCTCCAACAGCCTGAACTGTAGCCCCTGCATTTCTAGAATTAAGCAAATAACCCAAATCCACAGGCTGGTGAAGGCTGCTCCGTCACCCCCCTGCTGCGTTCCAGTGCTTGGTGTGCTGTCGCCGTTAGGTGGCCCCAAGGCCGGCCCCGACCTCTGCTTTCTAAACTGGATGGCTAATCATTCCAATCACTTAGGGAACTATAAAAAGGATTTGCCCCAGACACCACGCAGAGATTCTGATTCAGCAGGTCTGTAATTTTGTTAAAGTTGCCAGGCTAATTCCTGCACAGCCAGCCAGGTTTGAGGAGCCCGGATCCAGACCCCTCACTATTAAACTGCTTTCAATTCATCTCTCAGCCTCTTTGTGCCCAGACATTTTCTTTCCTCCAGCTACAGCCTTAGGGGAAGCCAGCTTTCTGATCTTAGATTTGACCACTTTCCATACCAATTAGTGGTATACTATCACATTCTAGAGAAATTCTGTAAATAGGATAAAATTATTTGGAAAGGGCTTTGCTGTTTAACCAGCAACCCTATACAGTGATGATTATTGAGAGTATAATAATGACGGTCATAAGTCACCTATAATAGGAAATGAAGTTGTTCAATACTCGTTATCTCATTTAGTCCTAATAAAAGCTATAAAATCCACCAGTGTCGTTGCTACTGCACAGGTTTATAAATGGAGACGTGAAGAAGACAAGGGCTGCATGCGAGGACCCCCATACCCTATCTTCCTGGGCGTTTTTGAGCACTGAAGATCACAGCATGTTGAGCACAGCTGTGACATGTCCACAGAGCCCTCACCGCCTCCCATCAAAGGCATCACAAAACCCCTTGGGTGCTCACAACAATTCTGGACCACTTCCTATCGCAGCTATAGGCGGTCTCCACCTTCTCATCTGCTCTGGCTCCTGCAGTCAGCTCCTCCCTAGCACCCTGGTTGATATTTACCCCCTTTGGGTCTCCTTTATTCTTGCTCCATTGGGTGGTAAGCCTGCCCCTACTGTTCCCCAGCAGCCCAGCCTGGCCAGCTCATTGGTCAGCCCACCCAGAGCCCTGAGATTGAGTAGAGCATGCAGACAATAATGCTTAGAGGTTTGGGGCCCAGGCATTCTGTCTGAAGCCAGGTAAGCCTTGTGGAGGCCCTGACTGTGTGAGCATGGCTCAGGAGTCTTTGTGCTTCTTATCCAAAAATACCTTCCCTCTCCAACCTACCCTGGCAGCCAAAAAAAGATGGTCTCTTACTCCTGTGTGAGATTTGAGTCAACGTCAGCATCACAAAAGCTGCCTTTTGTTGAATACCTACTGTGTTCCAGGTCCCGTGCTTGTGTACTTTGTCTCCCTGCAAGGGAGGCACGTGATTTTGTATAGGCCAGAGCATTTGGACTTGGAGAGATTAATGCAGAAATCCAGGAGCTCCTCTCTGCCCCAGACCACAGAGCTGGGAGATAAAGGAGCCCTGTCTCCATGTTGCAAATGCAGGTCAGCCTCAAGTGTTTCTTCCGTAATATTGTCTTTCTTCGGCTCCATCAAGTTATGATCTATTTAAGATAGCATACATTAAAAAACAACAACAACAACAACACCATGGGCGTGATCAGTCACTGACATCCTTAAGTGAGTTTTTCAGTTGATGCTTACCAGTACACTCAGCTGAAAATCCTTTGGAGTTTTGAGATGGGGTAACCAGAGGTAATTGGGAGGTTGCAACACTTTGTGGAACAGCAAACCCAGCAGAGCACACGGAGAAAGAAGGCTTGGGTGGGCAGCATGCCACGCTGAATTATGAAAACTTCATCCCCTTCCTAATTTCACCTTGTCTGGCCATTTCCATGAAAGTCTTCTTTTACAAAAGCAGTTGCCTTACCAAAGCAGTTGCTTTACCAAGACATTGACAAGCTGACCCTACCAGATAAGCAAGCGCCATCATCCTGGGGATGGAGCTCTGATTCACTAGCTATGACTCAGGTATGTTATCCCTCTGAGATCTGAGGACATGCTTACATTTTTCTGCTCCATTGAACTGAGAACCTGCACACGTCAAAACTATCTTTGACATGGCTTTTCTCTACTGTTGGCAACATCCTAGATATTACTCAAGATGGTTGAGTGCTGAGTGCAGGAATGAATCACAGCTACATCTGCTACCAGCTCAGAAACTAGTCCATCCTATTTCTCAAGTTTCCTCAAAAATCAGACTAATTCTGATGCCTAGAAGCTCTGTTGATTGATTTACTGGGGATTTTTGAAGACTATTGATTACGTAAATAGAATGTTAACATGTCGGACTGGTGAGCCAGAGAACATCAATAGTTTAGATAAGCTTGAATCAGTGACTTCTACTGGTTATAACATAGGTAATTTGTCTTTATTTTTACTTAGTATTGATGTTAAAGAGAACAATTATTCACTTTATAGCTTACCTCAACCCCTTCAAAAAATTACCTTAAGCACCTTCAGTATTTTGGAGATAAAGTCAAGAGTTTTGCCTCTTTTTCATAATGGAGGGAGACCAATTGAGCACACATAATTCTTATCATCTCTACCTGGTATGCCTTTCTTGGTAGAGCCCCCATTCATCCTGTTAAAAATCTTTTTAATCTCAGAAAGGAGAAAACAATTAGCAACTCATTTAATCTGTCTAACATAAATCTCTAAGGTTTAAGAATAAAGCCAGCCTAAACAGCTATACATAGACTAATACAAAACATTGGAAAATCCAGGGGTCTGTATTTAATCTTGGAAGGTGGCAAGAAGAAAACCACTAGTCACAACCTTTACCCAAGCACGACATACTCAGACTCTTAAATATATCCATCTTCTTGGTACCCAGCCCCAGGATTCCTCCACACTAATGTGTGTTCTTCTTCCCATCCTGTTGAGGCTTAATAATGTGAAAGAAAGGAAAACCATTCATGGTCCAAGGTCACTGGGGTTAATTCATGCATGTATAATTATGAGATGACTGCAATTTTAATCTGTAAATTCTGCCTGGGTCTGCAGGAGAATTACGCTGAAATAGGTCATATGGACCCCAGTCATAAATATTTTCTGTAACACAATTGACCTATAAAACGAATACTAACCTTCTCATCTTCCAAAGAACTATACAAAATCAGAACTGTAATATTTACAGAGATCCCAGGTTCCCAAATTTCATCAGTTTACCCCCATTCCATCCTGGTATCCTTGGTCACTAATCATGAACTGAACTTTCTACCACTGTGGATGCACACAACTGTTAGTGTTTCCTAGAGTTTTCTTTCAGTTCCTTGTATACGTAGTCCTTCCTCTTGCTTTTATTTATGTTATTTTCTCTTCCTGGAATAATTGATTCCCTTGCTCCTAACCTCGTGACCCTATTCACTGCCACCCCTTCTCACCTTGTTACCATCTCCAACCTTGGGTCTCAGTTCAACTATCCCCCCCTCAGGGAAGCCTTTTCTGTCACCACTGCAGCCTAGCTCTGGGCTCTCTCTTACCTGCTCTCAGGACTCTCTGTATTTTTCTTTTGTCATTTATAAATAAATATCCAAGACATTACTTGGCTAATATCTATCTCCCCAGATAGGCTGTAAGCTCTGTGAAGGCAGAGACATCTGTCTTTGCAGGTCACTGTAGCCATAGCACTTGGCCCCAGTGCCTAGATCCTCAGTAAACTTTTGAAAGACTGAAAAATAGGAAGAATGAAAAGACAAAAGAGAAAAAATTAAAGGCATCAACTATAAAATTTGGTCTACTTCTTGTGCCTGTCCCTTCTCTTTGGGGGATGAATGAAAATGTTGTGAACTATTTTCTCTCTACTTAAAAGAAGAAAGTTTGCTCTTTGAACAGAGAATTATAAGAAATAATGGGTGTGTGTAGGGGTGTGAGGGCAGGTTGAGTGTATATTGTTCCTTCTCTAGAAGTATCTTCCCCATGTCTTCTTGGCCAATACAACTCTTACGTAGGACCTAACTCAGTTTTTCTGTTTCTTTAAAGTCTTCCCTGGTGACTACAGTCCTCACCAATGTATACTTTCTGCAGACTCCTAAAGCATATACTTTTCACACCAGAGAACTTGGGGCTTGAATGGGCCAGTCTTATGCCCTGTCCAGTGCACCAACTCCTCCACTACAGCTTGTCCATGAGTTCCTCATATACATCACCTTCTTTTGCCAGATGACTCTGTTTAATGGATTGAGGTTTTCTTACGTTGACCTAACATCGGTCTCCCTGATGATCCCATGCTTCAGTCCCATTCATGTTCCTCAGAACCTCCACAGTATATCCACTCCTCCTTTCCCATCACAGTTCTTCCCATATTTGGATACATTTGTCACACCTGCTTCTCTCCTTACATCTCCAGCCCATCCTCCTCCCATAGTGTCCTTCACAGTTCCATGTTCAATGTGTGCAGCATCTCCTCATGTAGAGTCTAAGCTCCTGGAGGGAACAATTTTCCTTCTGCCTCTTTTATATATTTTTGAAACCCAATACTTGGCTGGAAATACAGTGGGCCTTCATTGCTGAATGAAAAGTGTATCAGTGTAGTGGTGAAAGTCTATTGCAGGGGTAAAATGGAGATTATATGGGCTGGAGACTCAGGAAGGATGAGATTTGCCTCTTCCCATGGCTGGCAGAGTTAAACTGATCAATGTCAAGAGTTTCCAACACTTCAGATTAGGCACTTTTCTTCCAGTAAAGAAATACAAAATGATCATTTGGTAGGTGAAGAGAAGATTATTTTTCCAGCAATTGGTATCAGAATAAAAGACTAAAGGAAACTCTCAATAGAAAGCTATAGGAACTGAGAAGACAAAGACAATTAAACATAGAGGAAAACCTCAAGAAAGAAGGAGAATAAAAGAGATGGTGTGGAATTTGGAGGGTGGCCAGGCTAAGAGTGCGATTTCTCTAGAATCCTCTGCCCCAGCCCTCAAGGATGCATTAGGTTTAATGCAGAAAAATGACTGACAAATTACTAGGTCACTGTGTGTGAAATTTATATTTTTTGCTCCTTGCTTTCTCCCATCTTATAATTGTATCGACCTAAATAGTAAAAATATTGCTATTGTCTTCTTTATTGTGGCACCTCTGAAAAGGGAACTGCTGTGTCTTGGTAGACTTTTTTCCTGGATAAATCTTTTGCTTGTGATAAATAAATCTCCTAACAGGGTCTTATTTAAATAACACTGTGCAGGGAGTGAGGCAGAAATCAAAAGATGAACCATTAAGCCTAGTAGTAATAGGAAGTGGCGGGCGTCACCGGCATGGCTTCATCCCGAGAAGCCACATCAATTAGGTATCTAATGTGTGACCCATCACATAAACCAGTCCAGCCACATGCCCCTTGTGCTCTCACTATCGATTGTGGCCCAGAAATTGGGAATTAAACTGAGCCTCCTAATTATCAAGCACACAGAGAGAGTGGTCGGTGCTGGTCCTGCTGTTGGGAGACTGAACTGCGGCCTCTTCCGGAGGAATTCCCCTCACAGTGATGAATGTGCCCTCCCTGTGACCTTGAGCTGTGAGTGTGTTTGCTTTATAATCAATCCTCTCTGAGACATGGGGGGTGGGGGGTGGGAATCAGAGAAATCTGAAATAGCAACTGTTCCATGCATTGCAGTGACACAAGTGATTCTTGGGCTTTATCCATGTTGGTTTTAGCAACATTTACTCTCTTTGGAGAAATACTCTAAATCCGTTTCTTATACATGTCTCTGGCTGTTAGGGTCACCTCAGGTCATAGGGCTGTCTCCCTGCCCTGAGCTCTTAGCATATTTTCCACTCCCCGGCCTCTGTTCAAGGGTGTGTGTTTTGTCTTTTCCGCTCTTTTGTTCCTTAGGGCAAGTGCTGTAACCTATTTTGCTTTTGTCTTAAATCTTCTTTTGTGCATATGGTTGGACACACAGTAGATGCTCAATGAACAGTTGATAATATTGCTTCTTTTCAGTACTTCTGATTTCTTATACTGCTTTCAGCAGTCATTGTTTCCTAACACTAATAAATTTAGATGTTGCCTTTTGCCAAATTACCTAAGCACAATAAATACCTACAGACGGCTGGCTTCAGGTCTCCTGGCATTTTCATTTAGCTAAGTTATGCCTAATTAGCTCTCTTAATCTTCTTCTCTGTTCCACTTCTTGCCTTTTACTTTTTACAATCTAGAGATGACAGCACCTTGGATAATTCCAGGGAAACATTTGGGGAAATGCCCAGGAGAGGAGAGTGCTGTAACCAAAAGAGGTTATGTTTGTGAAGTCTCCCCCTCGTCACTGCATTCACTGCACAGTGTATCAGCATTGAAATGCCCAGTGCAACCTGTGGACAACTGTTGGTGCCTGTCTCTGCTTGACATTTGCTGTGTTCTGGAATAGGTGCGCTGGTCTACCGCCAAGGGGGTCCAGTGATATTTCCATGCACCCCAGGAGGAGGCTGAAATGTGACCAGCCAATCAAAACACAGAATGGGGTAAAAGGGGATTGTTAGCAGCCTTGTTCAAACAACAGAATCGGTTTCTATCCCTGCAACTTGGTCAGTGGTTCCAATATGCCACTTTTGGTATACTGCAAAGTTCTCACATGACTGCAAAGAATAATAGATCTGCCTTGGAACCTATATATGTGCTCCCCATTATGAGGCTTTGCTCCCATTTTATATCATCCTCAGGCTGAATAATGTGTTTTTGATCAAAGGAAACTTCCCAGTGAACTGATATTCCTTCCAAATATGATCTTTGTCCAATGGACAAGGAGCAAGAAGCACCTTTTAAAAATAAGAAAGCAAGATAAGCATAGAGGAACTGGCTAGAACACAGTGAAACCCATTATAAACTACCTCAGTTTAGCATGGATTTTATCGTAAGTCCAACAATTTCTCTTGAGTCAACAACAGGAGGCCAGCAGAAGCCTGAGGCCAGTCAGAACCTCTGACACTAGCATTCCAACCACTCACTGCTGAATTCAAAGCAAGGGGCTAAAAGCATCCTGTGACTAGCCATGTAAAAGGATGGTAGAGCCATGCAACTGGTCTGAATGCCAAGAAAACAGGAGACAGAATGATATAGGAAACAGATGCCTCAGTTTAATTTCTAGAGCCTGGGCTATCTGTCTTTGCTTTTTTACTTCCTGCAGTGTGATTCTGGGCAAGCCACTCAGCCTCTCTGGGCTTCAGCTTCTTTATAAATTGGAGCAAATCATTACTCTCCATCCCATCCATCTCCTAGATTGGCTATAGAATTGCAGCATTTCGGAACTGAAAATCTAACATTCTTCTGTTACAGATGAAACAGTTGAGGCCCAGAGTTGTCAAGGGTGAATATAGAATTGGAGCTTTAGGAGGAACAGTAACGACCATGATAATAATCACAGCCATGAGGTATTTGAGCAAGAAGTGACCTGGGGACCGATCTGGTACAATATCTTTATTTTTTAATGAGGAAACTAAGCCCAGAGAAAGAGAAGAATGAAGGGATTAGTGGGAGAACTGTAGGAAATACAAATCACAATAAATGTGTAAATAGAAATTCAACTTATTATCAGAGAAGTGCAAAGTAAACTATAGTGAGATGAAGTTTCTCACTCACAATATTTGCAAACATTTTAAAGTCTGACAATTCCAAGTGTTGGCAAGAACTCATATCAATGGGAACATTCATTTATTGATAACGAGAATGTAAATTGTTACCCCCAATTTGGAGAGCAGCTTGTCATTACCTAATAAAATTGAAGATGCACATTTCCTATATTCCTACAATTCTTCTTATAAGTATTTTCCCTAGATTAACACTCATAGCAAGGTCAAAGAGACACATATATGAATTGTTGCATAGTATAAAACCAGAAATAATGCACAGGTCTATCACAGGACGTTGAGTAAATAAACTGTAATGGTCCTATAATGGAATGATATGGAGGAATGCAAACAAATGAGCTAGATGATTCACATGGATCAATCTCAGAAATTAAGTCCAGAAGAGACAGTTGGTTGGAGTGGTTTGCCTGAGAACTAGAAACAACAGGGTAATAACAGAGAGGAAACAGAGCTAAGCTTTTGTGGAGAAGCAGAGGGCATTATGTGCACGATGTGATGTGATCCGGGCTTTTTTCCTGAATGCCTGTCCATCAGATGCCTGAAGTGTCATCATTAGAGTGCAGAGATTCTGCCTTTTTAAATCTCCCTGTCTCTGGTATATCAGAATTCCTAGCATAGAGTAAATTCTCAATAACATATTTTTACATGAATGAATAAGAGCAAGAACCAATTCTCTCCTTCCTTCTAGGAAGAAGCACAGAGTAGATACAGCATGTTCTTTGGAGTTATTCTCATTGCATTCACTTCCTGATCATTTCTCAGTCTCTCTGGGTTTTCACAGAGTGGAACTGCTTACTGGCCCCATTCTATTGACATCATTTCTGGAATTTGAATCTTCCCCTTGCATCCAAATGGGATACATCTGCTTGTCAGGACTCTTCTAGACGTCAGCTGATGTACCTCTTCATCTGGCTCTTTGTATCCTTTATAATAAACTGATAATTGTAAATACAGAAGTTTCCTGACTTTTACAAGTTGTTCTAGTGAATTAGCAAAGCCTGAGAGGATTGTGGGAAGCCCCAGATTTATAACCAGCCAGAAGTGCTTGGAGACACCCAGGACTTGTGGCTGGTGTCTGAAGTGGGGGCAGTCTTGTGAGACTGAGCCCTTAACCTGTTGGGTCCATGTTAACTCTGGGCAGTTAGTATCTGAATTGAATTGAATTGTTGGACACAAATTTGGTATCAGAGACTTGATGTTGGAGTGCATATGGGTTAGGTCATATCTATCTTAATGATTGATCAGCGTATATTTATTTAGTGAAGAATATATGTAGGGGACTCTGTCAAGTACTGTGGGAAATAATAATAACAACATCAACAAAGATAGTGACAAATTTTGATTAAAGAATTACACAGAGCGCTTTCACATACTTTCACCCCTTTCATTCTAAGGACTACATTGGAATATTACAGCTTATGAAACATACTGGGCCAGCAAATTGTAGCCTTTCATGCACAAATTTCATCATGAATCTTTGCTTTCTTAGCAGAGGACACCCTTATAGGATGCCCCTACCCCCACCCTGGGGACTACAGTTTCAGGATGCCTGAGGTCCCATGTAATTAGATATTGCTGTCACACAAAACCTAGTTTTGTCATCACATCACAAATTGTCCCTTCCGGACCCTCCATGCAGTTTGTACAGACAGTGGTTTTAGATTTTTCTGATATCATGGTACCTAGAATTTGAGAGACCCTTTGAATACCCAGAAGAAATCACAGGGCCACAATCTGTGGGTCAGGGACTCAGGAACCCTTTCAAAGGCCTCATAAAGGCTCAAGAGAATCCTTCCAGCAGAAATTAAATCATAGCATTTTATTTTTATCAGATACTTGCTATCATTTTCCCCCTCCCTTTGCTGCCATGAAAATTGAGAAACTGGGAATCCAATTACAAAGACGAGATAAAAAGGAAAGATAGTAAAACATTTTAATTGGATAGAAGAGACGCTGAAGCGTGTTCTGCTCTGTGCTGCAAACGCTCCATGTGTCACAGCAGCAGAGTGGGGGTCACCGAAGACAGAAAGAGTCAGGTGACACGGGAGGAACAGGAGCGGCCATGGAGTGTTCCGATCAGTAAGGGAACCACCATCGCATCCCCCTAGCCTCCTGGCGTTATTGATTCCCTTTGGACCAACATACTGACAGGTAGAATGTAACCCAAATAAAAAAGACCCACTTCCTCTGTGGGGCTCATTTCAAATGTGGATTCTCAGAGCAGGGAGAGAGACATTAATAAAGAAACTTTGATAAAGGAAGGTAGCTTAAGGAGGCTTTCCTTGAGCTGGGTCAGGGCTTTGCTTATGAGAAAAAGCAAAAAGAATCAAAGACAAAAGTTTTCAGCAGCACTGAAGGAAAATACCCAATAGGGCTCTTTCACACTGGAGTGGTAATGTTGCCCCACCACTGGGCTTACTACCCGTGCCACTCAGACCTAGGTTCTGTGTCCAATTTTCTGGCCTCCAGCTACTGCCAGACTTGGTAACCCATCAAGGCTTCAGAGATCAGGGGCAATGCTGAAGGGCTTGTGAGTCAGGTTTCAAAGAAAGACCAATTAAAGGAGGATTTAGTGGCCTTTGGCTACATCAGAAGGTTGGTAGATGGAGGTGTTCCTGCTCTAGAACTAGTTCAATATCTAGAAAACAGGTTAGAAGTTCTATACTTCTCTGAAGGACAAAGCTTGATCATCAGAGAATCACCACTCACTGGAATGTATTGTCATGGGAAGGTCTCTGAAATTAGGGTAAATTCTTGATCACTTTTCCGTATCCTGTTCTCCCCAAGCCCAGTCCGGTTTGCCTCCCAAGTTATGTCATGAATAATTGCTTCTCTCCATCTTAATCATCAGCACTCTGGTGAAAACGCACACCATTTTCTATAGGACGTTAGCAGTAATCTTCTCTTGGGCTCTTCACATTCATTCTGCTCTCATAAGTGTCCTCTGCATTTCAGCCAAAGTGATCTCAAAATGGAAATCTGATCATGCCCCTTTGTTCTCAAATTAAAACTCTGTAAGGCAGAGCATGGATTGATCTTCATTCACTTCTCTGACCTTGATTTTAAACCACACTCTTCTTTACCCTCCACCCTGACCACATGACCTGCCATCTCTCTCCCTGATGTGTCTGTAACCCAGAACTCTGTTCTTCTGGTTCCCTCCTTCTTATCTTTCAGATCTCAGCTTAATCTCCCTTTATCCAGCAAAGTCTCACCTGGTCACCCTAACCTCATAGCACCAGCAACTGTTCATCCTTGCACTCCTTTTTTCCCTTCTTTTTTTAATACTTTGGGTAACAGTCACTTCTTGTTATTTGCAGTGTAAGGTTTCCATGAGCAATGAATTAGTGTATACTGAACTGTTGCTTCTAGGGAAAAATAGAGGGTTAGTTTTCTGAGCTCTGGTCAAAACATTTCAGAAAATGAATCAATACATAATCTTGTTTTATGTGTGCTTCTGTTTAAAGAAAGCTTATTTAGTATATATTGTTGATTAATTAATATAGAACTCATGGCCAGCAGCACTGTAACTCCGGCCTAAATGAAACTTATAAAGCACATGTATTTTCTCCGTAAGGCACATCACAACCTTCCTGCACTTTGGAACACTAGACAGCACTTCAGCACTAGGCTTAAGGCCATTTAAAACAGCAAATTCACCAACAAATAGCACAAAAGTTCAAAAAACAAGACACCAAATAGATGGCAGAAGACACTTGTTTATGATATGAGAGCTAAAACAAGAAGGCAATGCATCGTCTTATTCAAACTCAGGTGGGAAAGTACATGTCTAGAGACTTGAATTTTTTGCTGCTCTGTGCAAGTCTGTGAATGACTTCAAAAGCATCATGAGTGTTGATTTTGGTTTTACAAATACATTTTAGCAAGTAGGCAAATTTGCAAGTATGGAATTGACAAATAATGAGGATCAACTGTGTTTTATCCTTCACTGGATTGTAAACTATACAAAGACTGTCAGATGCTTTTTGCTTTCCATCTGACTCACAGTCCCTAACAGTGTCTGGGAAGTGGTTGGTGTGCAATGAATAGATGTTCAGAAAATGAATAAATGTGAGAGTTGACCGAGGCTGGATGCTGAAAAAGATAGCAGACTTGGTCAGTTGCCTATCTATTTAAAGAATTAACCACCCGTGGGGCCTCTGTCTGGGAGAAACTCTGGGCTGGATGACAGGGAGGGTGCCTCAGAACAGTTATTCTCATGATCTCCAGCATCCACATCAAAGGTTGTTGTGGGACTGTCTTACCTGAGATTTAATCCTTTATTGACTACATGTGTCCACAGCATGGACCACTCCCTGGGATCCTAGGTTGTGAGGGTTGGCCTCACTCAGATCCATGCTATGATTTTCTCAAAGTGGAGTGCATAAAGGGCCAGAGCAGAGACTAGAACCCACGGCTTCTGACCCCCACACAAGTGCACTTTTCCCCACACCACAGAACCCCCCTTCAAACAGCACAGTGTTTGTGGTTACAGCTTGTATTTCATCACTCTACCAATTATTGCCGAGGAAGGACACTTCCAATTCAGAACCTGTCCCTCCAAAAGGCCAAGAAAGTTTATTCTAATTTTTACCACCTAGTTGCTTTAGGACCCCAAACTCACAAATATACCTTGAGTTACCTCCCTGGGTGGTACTGCCGTCAGCCATTCTACGGTGGATCTTGGGGACTTGAACCTAGGTGAAAATATTCTACCTTCATAGCCAGGATAAGCAATTCTCTGACTTTCAGGGAATTTCTCACCTCATTTTATCTTCACAGACTCTGGGATGAAAGTAGAGTAGATACTTGTACCTTCATTTATGGATGAACAGGTCCTGTTATCTCCCACACACTTCTGAGAGCAACTAGGTGGATTGAAATAGCATGTGGAAAAGCCCTTCGTCAGCACAGAGTAGTTTCTCAAAAAATATGTGCTAATCTGAGTTTTAGGGCCAGAGATGTAATTGCCTAAATTCACATTAGCAAAATAGTGAAGGAGGTGGTTTCCTTACTACTGTGTAATTGCTTTGGACAAACCAAAATTTGGGGATATAGAAGATGTTCCAGAAATGTTGCTCTGAGAAAGTAGGCCACAACGTTGGTTACAGATAAATAGGTCTGAGATAATTAATCAAAGTACAGTCAGAGGGAGTTTCTTTCCCAGAGAGTCCCTCTCACCTACAAAGTCACCCAAAGGAAACTTTGCTGTGCCTAAGTGAGCCAAAACAGAGGTGTCTGACAGATGAGTCTTCATATGATGCAGCTTTTCATCATGTCTCCTCCAGGCTTTAATGCAATGACCATAGCTAAGTTGCCCATATGTCTTGGTTTGCCTGGGACAGTACCAGTTTATATCTGTTGTCCTAGAGTTATTATTAATAGTGTCCCTTTTTACTCTCCAAAAGGCCCCCCTTTGGACGATAAATTATATGGCCACCCTATCCACAGACTACCACATCAAACCTGCTCAGCCTTCAATGCAATGCTTCACCAATCTGCTGAAAACCTGCCTGCACAACCTGGTTTCCCTTTTTTCTCAACATCTGTTAGTCAGCTGATGATCCTTCCCTGTCCACAATTCATGCCATGTCCCTTTCCATCCATTTATATTATCTGTAATTTACTCAAAATTCATTAGCATAGACAACATATTGGGCAAGTGGGTGTTAATTTTAATCTATACCCTAGAGGGGATTAACATTTGTATTTCCTTAATCAGTAATACATACTCCAGAGGTGGTTAGTTAGCATTTGAAAGACTCCAATTAGAAACCATAACTCCAGAGCCATCTACTGCAGGTCTTTAGCTTCCTTTATTTCTGGTTATGACCAGTGGCTTTGTTAATTAGAATATTGGATGTTAGAAACCACTTTTTTCACTGACAACTAGAAATATGGGATTTTTTTGCACTGTTTTACAGACAGTCCTGCCCTTGCACAAATAAGGTACAATAATCTAGCAAGAGCAATTTTCTCTTCACTTTGGAATGGTGTCCCCAGGGTCTGGAATCCAAATGGGTCCTGTGTCTTTGCTTATTAGACTGGAAGGTTACTGGAATCCTGCCACCAGAACACTGCTGCATCTGTTTCAGTACATGTTTTCATACAAGGACAGAGGGACGGGACCCATGATGCTTACAGCACAGGTTGTGTGGTTGTTTTCATACCTGCCTGCTAATAAACTTGTGTGTGCATGACAGAATTGAGCACTCCATGGAAGCCTGACTACCTGGTAAATTATATCCTAGAAGCAAGGTAGTAGGGAAACAGAACACTCTCCCACTTCTAACTTTGGAAGCTACCAGTACTTACCAAAGATAACTTAATAATGGGCATGGGTCAGTTTGCAAAAAGTTTCATGCCTGATCACATGTTGTTTTTCTCTATTAGATTGCCCCTTCTTCCCATCCCTTGTTCCAATTTGTTCCCATCCTTCAAAGCCCAGTTCAAGTGCCCCTCATAGTCAAAGGGTCTCCTGACTATTCCAGTCCTTTTGAAATCCTGTCTGAACTCTTATACCACTTAGAGTTGGACCCACACAACATAATAAATGGTTTATTATTATTATTTATTTCTCTATTTTTGTATGCATACTTTTAAAAAACAGAACATTTATAAATATCCTGGGCATGGAGATGTATCCTCCTTCCCTTGGAGCTCCTTTAATGTCTGACCCAAAGGCAAGCTCATATTATAGGCTCAGTAAATACTTGCTGACCAGTCAACTTACTTAAAGAGCTAAACCAACAAGCCTTGAGCTTCCTGTATTTGGCTTGTGAGGCAACATGGAGGCCAGCTGATGAAGGACTCTGAGTTCCAGGCTATGGGTTTAGATTTGGTGGTGGGGAAAACTGGAAGCCATCATAGGTGGTTATTGTTACATTTCCATGTGAAATATGGGGCCAACAGAACAGTCCCAGAACATCTGTCCAGGCTGGAGGCCAACACACATCCTCCAGATGTTACTCAGGGATTTATGAATTCATTCTTCCTGCTCAGTTGGCAAGGAGGTAACAGAGGGATGGAGTCAAGATCCAGGGGGAAAACTGATGAAATAAAAGAGACGTTATAAGGCACACCTTCCGAGAGCAGTCGATTTATAGGTTCTAAACATTGCACTATAAATATCAGCATCTTTTAGAATCTCAGAGTGAGAAAGGGCCCTGAGAGATCATCTTGCCCCACCCCCTGCCCAATGCAGAATTATTAGCTACGGCAGGCAGGCTGCTGTTAATACGGGTCCCCTGGTGCTTCCTCTGGAAAGCTCTGTTTTTCAGAGGTCTCTCCCTCACCTTTATACCCAGTTAGGCTACTGCCCAGAGGAAATTTTCACAGTGCAAATACCTTTTTGTTTTCTTTTGGGCTCGCTTCTTTTAAATTTGTTTTCCTTGCAACACAAAAGTAGGCTGCCCAGGTGGTGTATGTTGTATCTATTTTTCTACCCTCACTTTTCTAATTAATTGTTCCATTTTCAAAGCTGAAACTGGCAGGCACTTATTCCTTTAGAGTCTCTCTATCCTTGCCAAAAACAGCCATGTTAAAAAAACAATTTTATGACTAGGTTTTCCAAAGTTACAGCCTCTCTCATTCCAACCAGCTTGGCAAGAAGGAAGCCAAAACACAGATTAAGCCATTTTCTCCTCGTTATCGCCCCATTAAGCTTGCAAAGATTCTGTTGAAGCCCAGAGCTTCGTCTACCTGTTCTGGCCAGGGAGCTGGGAGAATTTAGCACCTTCTCCTGAAAGGAGCCATTTATTCAATGAGTCAGGGGGAGGCTCCTCCTCTCCTGGCTGGAAGAGGCAGCCCTGCAGTACAACCTTGGCTGCTCAGAATCCTTGGAGGATTCTGGTGAGGCAAGTTTTCTAGGTAGCTCAGGATGACTTCTTTAGACTTGATAATTCAAAATAATTCTAGTTACTTTTGGAAGAAATTTCTACAAAATATATTCTGCATTTCCACATCTTCTTCAGTAGAGAATCCTAATGATCGCTTGATCCTTTCTTGATTGCTGAAGTTCATCTTTCCTGATACCAATCCTCCTGGATTAAATGAATGATAGCAGTTGGGCCACGCTGAAGGTTACACTCAGAATGCAAGAGATTTTGGATTCTTATATCTGAATATAATAGTTTTTTATGCTTCCTTCCTTTACCATAATCAGTGAATCTACCTTCAATGTGATGTCCTCAAAAGGACATCTAATTTACACAAAAAAAACCATGGATGGATCTCAAAATAATTATGCTGAGTGAAGAAGTTGTGCAAAAACCAACCAACCAACCAAAAACTATGGATCTACGTTGTATAATTCCATTTATGTAATACTCTATAGAATGCAAAGTAATCTATAGTGATGAAAGCAAATCGGTGGGTGCATGGAGTTGGGGCGGGGTGGGGGAAGGAGTGATTACAAAGGGGCATAAGGTAACTTTTGGGGATGACGGGTGCATGGACTCGGGGTGGGGTGGGGGAAGGAGTGATTACAAAGGGGCATAAGGTAACTTTTGGGGGTGATGGGTATATTTGCCATCTTGATTGTGGTGATGGTTTCAAGGGTGTACGTACTTGTCAAAACTTATCAAATTGTATATACTTCAAATAAGGGTCATTTATTTTATATCAATTATACTTTGATAAAACTATTTAAGTAAGTAAACAAATAAATGAATAAATAAAAGCTATATACTCATTCCCTCAAAGTCTCGTGGGAGCACTTGAATGTGAAGGCAGGAGGCGAGCCCTGTGTGGGAAGAGAGAGGCAGAGGGAGGAGGAGGGCAGAATGCAGGGCTCTCTGAGCAGACCCCTCAGCGAGCAGCGGGGAGAAGCACCTGGTCTGTGGTGTGTGGATCTCACCATTTACCAGAGCCTAACTCTGCCACAGGCATGCAGTCATCTCTTTGTGGTATTAACTCTTTTACTCCTCACAAAGACTCCATTAGGTGGAAGTGTACATTTTTTAAACCTATTTTATAGATAAAAGAAAAGATAGATCGAGGCAAAGTGGGTTCCCAATGTGAGAGGTCACCTAAAATGGACATCCTAAAGATGGTTTCCAAAGGACCAAGACAGACACACAGAGGTAAGTACATTTATGTGGTATTAGGACCAAAATGCTTAAAAACTTTACTTTTAATTCTTCAATAGGTGTAATGGGAATTTGGTAGCTGCCCCTACAGTGAAAGAAGTTTCAAGAAGTTAAAAAAAAGAGTAATATACAGGGAAGTCCTCAAGGACATAGAAGATGTAACTACTACATGCCACCCCCCAAATATTCGCGATGTGCACTAGTTCTACTGGCTGTTGTTTAAAATGTCTTTAATAAAGGATTAACAAAAAGTTCTCATCCAATAGACAAAGCAAAATGCAATTGCTTTTTGGGTTCCTAATATGCAAACTTACATTTACAGTAAAGGGCAATGACTGTGATTCAATTTTTATATTAGCTCTTCTATTGTATCACTGATTAAATATAAATCCTGAAGCAAACAATTCAGCATTGACCAGGCCTGAAGGGACAGAAGCAAGCGAAGAGGATGCAAAAAAAAAAAAAAAAAAAAGAAATATTCCTTTTAGTTTTTGTAAGAAGAAACTGAGACTAATTGCAGAACTTATTATGTATCTTTGTAGTGTATCATATACCACTAGGTGCAATAAATTATATATAGTTCTCAGTTTAAAACTGGGCTCAGTCAATCTCAACAGTCACTTTTATCAAGTTAAAGAACCATTTCAAAATATTGTTATGAATAGCTGTCAGTGCTGGGTGGCCTAGTGTGTAGCCCAGTGCCTGGTACCCAATAAACACTTATTAAATTAATGAATGAAGTCAAGATCCTGTTGCCCAGAATAAGCACAATCGGTCAAGCATTACTCTTTTTTTTTTTTTAACAGGGTGCATTAAGGACTGATGGGGTACAGGTTGCATAGCTCATTTAGAAGCAGAGCAGTTTATTCCCCTTTGAACTTCCCACTGTCCCTAGCTTGGTGTGGAGCTCCTTGTGCGCCTTCAATAAAGATTCATGGCTTAAGTGATTGCAATTTACTGACTCCATGATTCTTTTCAAGACCAGTGCTGAGACAGATCCTCCCTTATTTCCTATGTGTATTTTAGAATATGAATTACACTGTCAATACAAAATAAGTGGCATTAAACTATGCATTGGATTTTAAGAAAGTGCCTTAAAAATGCCTTTCAGATAGTCAGTCGGCCCTGCATTGTGCCTCATTCCCAACTACTGCAGAGACTCCTATACATTCACTCTTAGAGAGGTTCAGTTACTGAGTCTGTTGGGAGCCAAGAAGTTTTCGCCATTAGAAGATGGCCGATACCCTGCTTCTCTTTCTGATTTATGAGATAGAAGTTCGCGCCTAAAATGAAAGCCCGCGCACGCAGCACCAATGATGATTAGCCAAGTACTTCCCTCATTCTGAATCCCGCCCCCCTTTCTCTGCAGTGTATAAATACAGCTACCGCAGCAATAAAAGTTTGAGGCTTGATCAGGATTCTGTCTTGCCTCCATTCTTTCGCGTCTCCTGCCCTTCCCCCTTTTTCAACCCCCACAGGTTCCTCCTCGGACTCACAAGGATTTGTCCTGCTGGTCGGGACTCCCGGGGACGCCCGGGGCCGTACACATGAGTCTATAGCAGGATGCAGTCACTACTACAAATAAGGATTTTTTTCCTCTCTATCTAAATATTTTCATCTCTTAGTTCCAGACCACTTTGCTTGATCCTCTGAGAAGGCAAATAATTTCTTCCATCAATGAATATGATTCCCCAGAAGATATTGATACATTTGGGAGTATAATTTGGCCAGGGAAGAAGATATCCTGAAACCACAAACTGCCCTAAACACTCGATTATTAACAAAGAGAGTAAAGCTGAATTGAGTTGGAGAAAACTGCTGCTGAATGATAAATTTCCAGACCCTGTGTAGCTCAGGAGGTTGCAGCCCATTCACCCCAGCTGCATTATTATGAATTCTTGAGGAAAGAACTCTAAAATGGAAAGTCTACAGTCAGGATTTGAATGGCTGCATTTGCTCCCTAAGGTGGCCTGAATCTTGAGAAACAAGGCTGGGAAAGTCACTCCACACATCTCCCTACACCTGACCCTTCATGTTATTCTCCTCATGAAAAAGCGCATCAGCCAAATTGCTGCCAGTACTTTTATTCCAGTTTAAGCTGTGGATCTAGTGTAGAAACCACAATTCCAGAGACTTATCTGCAGACCAGCAAAGAAGTTGTCAGGCTGGGTAAAGGCTTTGACTCAACCTAGCAATTTTCTTATACCTCTTTGGGCTTTTGTCCTCCTTGAGTTATAGTTATGTACTTGTCTTATTTCTTCCCTTCTGATATCTTGGAAGCCCCTTGAGAGAATATTCTCCAGCATTCATCCAGGTTTTGATTGCCAGTGGACACATTACATATTTGAAACATGGAATTGACTTCCAGGGAGAAACGTAGCAGTATGAAAACAAAGTAACTCCACCATATCTGTTGATGGAATGTCATAGCTGCCCTTCACTTCAGAGAAGTTTTAGAAAAAGAGGAGAGAGTAGACATGGATTTCCAAGGGACAAGGTTTTAGCCTCTACAAGTAGCCAAGTTCCTCAGATCCACCCAGCTGTCCTCCATAGGCAGAGATAATGCCCATCACTGTTAACCCCACCCACCATCTGTACAGAGGAAGTTCTGAATGTGGGCTATCTCCAATGACTAGAAGAGATTACTTCATATTTACAGATAAAGATATGGTATCTGCTTTAAAATATTCCAGAGAAACAAGACTTTGTTTGTTTTTGTGATTTTGGTGGTGGTGGGGAAATAGATGAAAAGAGAATGCCAGAATGTGGACAGTTGTTCAAGGTGGGTGATGGTATGGGAATATATTATTCTATTTTTGTGTATATTTGAAAGATTAAATAATTTTTAGAATTTTAGGTGAAAAGTAAGAAAAGAGAAATTTACTTCACCACCACCCTTAGAAACTGGCTGAGGGAGGGAAGAGCAGCTTTCTTCTGCTTGTTAGAATTTTTGTGTCATATTAAAATGACTTTGGATGTGTTTAAGAGGATATTACAGGAGGCTTTTTTTTAGGTCTTACGTCACTAGGGCCCCAAATCTGAGAACAAAGGGAGTCAGTACCTATGTATTCTAAAATGGGTTGCCTGTATGTCTGTGCAGTAGTTGCTAGGAAGGTGGCTATTGTGGGTTGGATTATATCCTCCAAAAAGATATGTTGAAGCCCTAACCCCAGGTACCTGTGGATGTAAACTTATTTAGAAATAAGTTCTTTGAAGATGTAACTTAGTTAAGGAGAAGCCATACTAGATTAGGGGGGGACCCTAAATCTACTGACTGGGGTCCTTACAAGAAGAGGAGATGAAGCACAGAGACAGGCACCGAGGGAAGACCATGTGAAGACAGAAGCAGAAATTGGAGTGATGCATCCACAAGCCAAGGAATGTCAAGGATTGCTGGCAACAACCAGAAGCCAGGAGAGAGGCCTGGGACAGATTCTCCCTCAGAGTGTCCAGAAGGAACCAACTCCACTGACCCCATGACTTCAGACTTCTATTCTTCAGAACCGTGAGACTAGATTTCTGTTGTTTCAAGCCACCCAGTGGTAATTTGTTATGGTGGCTCTAGGAAACTAACATAGTGGCTGAACACTAATTCTGCTGCCTAGAGACCATAACTCCTTCCTCTACCATATAAGATGGGGCTTTATGAGAGAGAAGGCTGGGGAGAATGGATTTCTGTAAAGAGAGTTTCAGGGATCTGTGACTCCTCCCCCTCAACTCCCCACATTCAACTAGGTCAGAGTGCTCCCAGAAGCTCCCAGGGAGCTTGATTTGTATCCCCTGGATTTTGGACGACCCAGAGCCTGGTACCTGATTCCCTTCTGAAGATGTCCAAAAACTGCAGCAGCCTATGATGGCTGAGGAAGGAGTGGAGACTGTGCTGGCTTCCAGGCATTTCCTGTGGGTTAGAGGAAAGGCCAGTGGATTCTGCAGAAGATGGCTCAGCATAAGCCCTTTTGAAAGGACCTTGCTCAAGAACTTTGTCTGCCAGGATGAGAAAGACACACAGAAAGATTTGACATGAGCTTTACCACCAGCAGGGAAAGCCCAAGTTGTTCAGATAGAGGAGGCATCATGGTGCTTATAAGCAAGTCAGGGTTGGACCTCAGAGGAGATCAACAAAGAACTCAGAAGAGTGCCCCAAGAGACAGAGAGCCAGTGTTTGTTCACCTGACACAAAAAGGGTCCAATGTGGTAGAAGGCAAGAACTTCTATTACAAGTTGTGCTCTTTTCCTCAAATACTCTTTCCTCATTGTAGACAGTCTAGGGGGTCAGGGAGTGCAGAAACAGACTCTATCAAAAAGAAGGTGGAATGAGGAAAATATACAGAGCAGATTTCTCCCACTTCTCCCCGAGGTCTGGTGGAGTGGAGCTTTTCACCACTTTTGACCTAATATTCTAATTCCTGAACATGAGACTGTTTGTTGATATCTAGTGACTTGGAAAAGTGACTTGGAAAACTGAGGGCTCTGAGCTATCACCAAAGATGGAGAAAGCTAGTGGCAGGAAGAAATTAATTTGGTTCCTTCCTACATCCTCTTCAGTCCAAGCTTGTCCAGTAAACCAATTACACTTGCTAGTTTTACCTTCTCTAAAATAGTATAAGCTGCCTAATGGTGAGAGTGATGTCATATATGTCTCTAGTTATTTCACCCAAATGTCTAATAGAATCTTGGACACAGAAATATGCAGCAATAATTTTAGCTAGTTATATATTTCTTACTTTCCTTGGATTTTATGATATATCACAATATCTATTATTCATATAATTTTTGAAAATGTGTGAAACACTTCTGTGTTTGTGGATGTGTGTTGTAGGTAATTTTATTTTCTCAACAATCACATAAATTCAGGAAGGCAGAGATTATCCCAAACTTCTAGCTCAAGAAGTAAAGACTCAGTTTCTCTAGCTAGTGAGTGGCCATGAAAGACTCGAGCCATAGTCTTCTTATTTCAAACCCAATGCTCTTTTTCTCCAACACAAGACTTCCTAATGGTTTGGGGAGGAAAGGTCTTAGGAGTCCAAGAGTGAATGATAAACAATTATACTGAGTGCGAAGGAAAAGACTTACCTGACTGCATTACATCCATGACCTCACATCTGTGTACAGAGCTGGAAAGGGTGCATGTGTGCTCATTCATGAAGCCCATTCATGAAGCCCATATCCATGTTCCCATGTCCTACTTGGAGTGGATGGGCAACCTGCCTTACCCAGTAAATCATCCATCACTCAAAGACAGGGGCCGTGGCTAACATTCCTAGTCCATCCCTCCTCAGACCTGGCAACCATGCACTATCATAACTCATGTACAGAAATGTTTTCCCAGTTTCCCATTAGAAGGCCATGTGCTCTGAAATGCAGCTTCAAGCCTAATGATGAATTTTCCCCAAGCCACCCACACTCCTTTGCCTGTGACCAATTGCACAATTTCAAATCCAGCTGGCCCAGCTTAGGGATGTGGTTGGAAGCCAAAAAAAGAGTTTGTCTTGATGCAACACAACCATGAAGAGTCACAATCATAGCTCTGGGTTCCCTAGTCCCTTGCTTGATCCCAGTGAGTGAGCTGGTTATGATATCAGCTCTGTTTACTTTCCAGGTTTCAGCTCATAGCCAAAGGCTCATCAGCCAACCTGGATATGACCCAACTTTAGTCACTAGAATCCAAAGTTATTTAATTCTTTGAGCCTCAGTTTCCTCATTTGTAGAATGAGATAATCATGTCTTCTTTGCTGAGTTGTTATGAAGATTAAGGAAGATTATACATGTAAAGCACTTGTCACTGTGCCTAGCACATAGTATGATCTCAATAAACAGTGACAATGATAATAATAATCGTATTAAAGTATTAGTATTACTTATTATATTTCAAACCACGATGGCTTGGAATCTGAACTATCTCTCTAGTTAAAATTATCAAAGTTTTCTTCAGGTCCATGCAAATTTAATGAGCTAAAGTGTCAAATGCTCCATTCTATTGACTTTTTTTCCCAAATTGACACCTACTACTAGTCAAGCACTGTGCTGGGCACTGAGAGAGTTACAAAGAGGAGGAAGACACACTTCCAGACTTGCAGAAACTTAGACTCTCACAGCAGAGACAAGGCAGACACATTTTAAACCATTAGATGACAATACAGTCTGGTGACAGACTAGCAAAGTGAAAAAAGCCTTTCTTTCCAATCCCAGTAAAACACGTCCCTCCTTAGAAGTTATCCCAGCTGTCAGTCATCAGCTTGGGCCCCCAGGGCCCAAACATGTATCTAAATGGAACTACTTTGGGACGCAGGGTGTTGTCATCTGCAAATTGATGTTCATCTGAAGGTCTGTTAAGTAGGAGGAAGGGGGTCATTGTAGAGGCTTGGGTGCCACCAGCGTACACACACACACACACACACACACACACACACAGACACACATCATCCCCAGGGGTTCCCAAGGTTAGTCTTTTTGAAATCAGCTTGCTCACCATCTTGCAAGAAATATATAATTGTATGGCCGATTTCTCCATCATAACCTGCTGCATGATACAGAAGAAATGCTACCTTGCCAAAGGAAATAAAACTTGGCAATCAACGTGTCTCCTCAGACCTTGTCAAAGAGCCATAACTGTAACAAAATAAACAAATAGATGATCAAAACATTCCTTTGCCCTTTCCCCTCATTTGTCTCTCTATTTTTTTTCACGTTGAATGCTCCATTAGAGTGTAGAAAATTTCAGTTTTCTCCAGCTCTGGAAAAATCGTTAGGCCTTTCTGCTGGTCGGCTTTGGAAACATTTGGAACAAATTATCTCTACTTTTGGAATCTGAATAAAGGAATGTGAGCCTCACTGGAGAAATGTGAAATCTAGGGTGGGATTCACAAAATGGTTTAAGGTTTGCTTTTGCACACATACTTTTTTTCGAATTTGTTTGGGTTTGGAACATAGTATAAGAAAAATAAGAGGACTTGCAATGGACTTTCAATGTGCTTTCCGTAATTCCTTTGCTTTTCACAAACCCATGGGCCCCTCCCCCAGTGCTCTATCATCACCCCTCAGTAGCTTCCCGTTTTTAATGTCAAGTCTGTGCTTCTTACATAACATGAAATCCACCAGTTAGGGAAAAGCAAGAGGAGGGAGATTTAATCTTGACCCAATCTCATATAAACCTTTTGTTATGCTGCCAACTTCACAATGTCCAAACACTCCTCCCAGAAGTTGACACAGCCCCCTGAGGGAGTAACAGAGACTTCATGAATCTCAGTACCGAGTTGTCTTATCTGAGCCCCAGTGCAGCTCTATCCCAGCAACTTCAGTCCCACTCGAGCCCTAAAAAGGTTCTGACAGGACTGATTTCAGTCTTATGCTGCTTTCCAAGACTTTGCCCATCTTTTCTATCCCTGGTCCTTTGTTTAGTGTTCATATTTAGTGATAACAGGAAAGAGGGCTTAAGAGGCCGAAAGAAGACACAGACATCTTCCTTGGGCCACAGACTGCTTCTAAGACATTCCTCCTGGGGTTTCTAGGCCATACTCGCTTCTTGCTGTGCAGGCACAAGCACCTTCAGGAAGAGAAGGTACTCATTTTCACAAAAGATGCCAAAATCAGGAGGGTAGGGAACAGAGAGTTCTAGAACTTCTGCTTCAGAAGGGGGAAAATCCTTACGGAGAACATTTTTTTCCCACTTTGTTTTTCCAGTTACTAGGAGAGCTATGGTGACAGCACCTGCTTAATTTTCTGGACAGTATGTTTTCAAAATTCTTTTCAGTTATCTCTGTACAAACATATTTGTCATATCACATCCATTTTTAGTTCAGAAAAGTGTGGAAACAGTATTTCTATAGTTTCTGAATGCTCATTCAGAGTTTCCCTAAGGACTCACCAAATTTCATCCTTTTCTTCCCTCATCCCTACCCCCACAGCCCAGTTAGGTAAATATGCACCAGATCCAACAAAGGACATGATAAAAATGCCAGGTTTAGTTCACCCACTGAAGAATGGATAAACCCAATGTGGTATATAGATTCAATGGAATATTATTCATCCTTTAAAAGGAATAAAATTCATACATGTGCTTTAACATGGATGAACCTTGAAAACATTATGCTAAGTGAAATAAGCCCAATACAAAAGGACAAATATTGTATAATTTCACTTATATGAGGTACCTAGAACAGGAAAATTCATAGTGACAGAAAGTAAGGTTTACCCGGGGCTGAGGGAGGGAAGAAAGAGGAAATAGGAGGTTACTCTTTTATGTGCTCAGAGTTTCTGTTTGGGCTGATGAAAAAGTTCTGGACACGGATAGTGGTGATGGTTGGTGACACTGTGAATATACTTAATGCCCCTGAATTGTTCCCCTAAAGATGGTTTAAATGGTAAATTTTATGGTATGTATATTTTATCACAATAAAAAAATGTGTAGGGGCTATTGGTTTGGAGACACTTATTACTGGAAAGAGAGCCCCAGATGCACATTTTTTGGGTATAAAGAAATACATTAATTACATACAGCTGCTATCATGTAGATGGAATCACCATAATAGAAAATTGTGCTGTGTAGAAACTTACTGCAATCCGGGACATTTTGGACAGAGCATCTTTTATTAAGAGTAGGACTGGATAACTCTCCATGCATTCTTCCTTCAAGAATTTCCTAATGAGGCTTCCTACACTCTAGACAGGAACTGAGGGTAGGAAATTTGTAGACCCTGCCTTAGATCTGCTTATTCAACATGCAACATGAAAGAGGCCTGCTCGGAAGGAAGATCTGCCTTCATTTCTTAGCACTTGGGTTCAGAAAGCACCAGAACTAGAGCTCCACCCTTTTATATAGTAACCCTGCTCACTAATAAATGGGACCAACTGAGGACCAGTCATCACTGTTCGTGAGGATCACAGCCAACTCTTCAGACTGAGAAGTAAAACCTGTGAGGATCATGCATTCAGGTGGAAAACGCTTCTAATAGAAAATTGTGGTTCTGGGAATTTTACCCACATCAGGCACATTTTGGGTAGCACATTTCTTATAACTTTTCTTTCTGGCTAGCAAGAAGCAAAGCATGGTTTAAAATAAATAGCACCATCTTGGCAGTCCCCTCTTAATTTGGAAAGATGTAGGAAAGTGTGAAAAAAGGCCACCCAACTAAGCATCGGGAGGCAGGGTTTGGAATGCAGACTCTTCCATTGCATATGCCTCTGGGTCAATCACATCACTGCTTTAATCCTCAGCTTCTCCACAGGACAAATGAAAGGCTGGCCTAGAGCAGTGGTGGAAAGCAAGGTGGGCTTCGAGTGTGTTCTAAGAAATACTGATGTCTGGGATCTCATTCCCACTTAACCGATTCAGAATTTGTATGTGTGGATTGGGGCGATGTGTAGCAATAAGTTGGGGAGTTGGGAGGGTAGCACACACATATAAGTTTTGAAAACAATTCCCCTGACAATTCAACATGCATCCCTCCCTGGTTAGCATAAACTGATCAAAGTTATAGCTAAGGTCACTTTCAGTTCTAATATCCCGAAGATTTTATATATATATATAAAAAAAGACTGAAAACCCACAAAGACCATTAAATGCGGCTGTTACAAGGATCAAATGAGAAAATAATGCATATGGATGTCCTAGAATACAGTGCTATACAAATGTAAGCCATTATTAGGGCTCCCATAATTCTGTGCATTATCCAAGTGGTTCATCAAATATTAACCAAATCCTCTTAGATTAGAAATTCTGCAATGGCAAGTCTAGAGAACAGGATCTACACTTGGCACTTTTCTTTGAGTTTCTCCTCATGAGAGCATTTACCAGTGTAATAATATCCTTATTTGTTTTCTGATAATGTGAATGCATATAAGTCAAAAGAGGACAAACTAGACGTGTACCCATTTCCCAGCAAAAGTGAGCCATGAAAAGCCTGGATTTATCTAAAATCTGCCCATTTTCCCCAGCTCAGAAGCTGTGCATCCTGAAAATTTCTGGTCTTACCAAAGAGGTGTATCATTTTATTGTTACCATCCTGTCCCCAGAAAGTGATATTCATCCCCATGCCTTGGCTTTTAGAATGACCTCTGAGGTGGAGTTGGCTAGCATGCTACAAAGGATACAAGTCTCTGCCTAGAAACCTTCATTTCCATTGAGCTAATGAGAGGGCTGTCACCTAAATTTTCATTGTTTTAAGAGCAAGTGGAGGCTGACAGTTTCCTTTCAAGCTTGAATGATGAAGAGAAAACATCCCACAGCCTCATCTGGCTGCCTTGCTGCGAGGTAATGAGCCCTGTGCAGCACCCATCTCTGCTAGACTGGGATGACCTTCTGTCTGGTAATGCATCAGGGAAGAGTGAAAAATGCACCGCAGGCCCCGCCAACAATTCCCCCACGACATGCTGAATGTGCCAAATGGTTTAGTAAATAGATCTCAAGTTACGTGTTGAAACATATTCCAACATATTGCAACAGAGCATATCTCAATCTAAAGGTCATGCTTTACTTTGCAGAGACCCTGATGAAGGGGTCTGGTGGCTGGCTGGAAGGTGAATGTCATGGAGATGAGGGTCAGGGGAGAGAATATTTGTAACATTTAAAAACAAATTTCACAACCTTCCCTGGCTAATTGCATTCTATTCTCAGTTCAGACAGGGAATTTTATTTGCTGCCAGTCTTTGTTCCAAGATTTGCTGGAGTTTCTTGGGATAGGGTAACAGCTTGGGGTGGGGAGGCGGGAGGCTGGGCTGTGTCCTGCAAAAGCTGGGAGAGTGTAACTGAAGGGGTGAGGCCAACATGGAGTTCAAAAGGATCCAACTTTCCCGACTTCTTCCTTTCTCTTTTTCTTTTTCTTTTTGATGTTGGCTGTTTATTTCAACTTTCATGACTTCTTGTTTTCTTTGCCTTTAGAGTCCTTGGGGGAGGAATAAAGGAGGACTTAGTGATGTGAATCTGCCTTAAAATAATTGCCGGAGATTGCTTGGGTGCAGAGAAGAGTAAAAAGATTGAAAAACCTGGGATCAAATCTGGTCTGGCAAGTACTGGGAATCAGTGGCTGACACCATGGTATGGTTTGAAAAATGCCTGGAGAAGGGACTTCCTGCATCCACCATTATTGGCTTCACTACTGAGGGTCCTAAGAAAAGTGTTTTACTTTGATTTGATGGATACTTTTTGAACGTCTATTATGTTTCTAATGATGTATGGTATCAAAAGGTCAATACCTATCTCCAAAGAGTTTACTCCCATTTGAGAGATGGGCACATAGTCCACTACTCCCACTAAGCATATTGCTTTTTTGTGCTTTCAAATTATAATATCGCTCACATTTTCTCTTTTGCCCTCCTCCTCACTGCCATAAAACTCGAAATCTCTGGATCTGCATTTTAAACAGAGTGTTAAGTGTAGTTCAACGGACATCTTTGAGAACGACAATGAAAAGGGAAACAAAAACCTGTTACTTCCCAAAATTTATTAGTTCAAAAGCCCAAGAAATCATGGTGTTTTTGGTGGTGGGAGGAGGGAGTCAGGCTATATACTGGTGTTTGGAACCTGTCCTGGCAAACAAGTCCATTAAGATAACTTTAATTTATTTGGGTGGCTGTGTAGCAACACCACTCTGAAGAAGGAAGTACCTGGATGCTGTGGAGAATGACAATTTCCTAGAGCTCAAACCAATACAAAGCAGAATTTGGAAGAGTCATAATGGAAGTAAAAGCAATCAAAAGGAGAGAGAAAACCATGGTTAGATTCAGGACTTTGTACTTATTGAATCTCCATTTCTTTCTAGCTGTGCGCTGAATGTTTGTGTCTCCCCCAAATTAATATGTTGAAACCTAATTCCTAATGTGCTGGTATTAGTAGGTGGAGTTTTTGGAAGGTGACTAGATCGTGAGGGTGGAGCCCTCAGGAATGGGATTAGTGTCCTTTTAAAAGAGACCTCAAAGAGCTCCTTCTGCCATGTGAGGACACAGGAAAAAAATGACTATTAAGAAACATAAAGCAGACTCTCACTGGACACTGATTCTGCTGGTGCCTTAGTTGTGGACTTCCCAGCCTCCAGTACTGTGAAAAATAAATTTCTATTGTTTACTAGCCACCGGGTCAGTGGTATTTTGTTTTAACAGCCTGAGTGGATTAAGACACCTCTCTTCTCCCCATTGCCCTTCCCAAACTTATTACATCTTTATGGGCAAATACTTTAAAGGGGGGATATGGTATCTGGATGAGAACAAGACTCTAAAAGATGGCATTTAACACAAGAAGTGGCTTCTGGGGAGAGGCCTGACACAAGAGTAGGGAGAAATCATTGGGAAGCTGAGTGGACAAAATTTGTTATTTTGCAGTTCTGTTAATATTTTGCACTTCACTGAGGTTCTTGTTCCAACAGTATCAAAGTGTTTGCATTAGTTATAATGCATTAAGGAACATACGTAGAATTTATGCAGCAAAATCCCCAAATCCCTTGGTTCCCATCATCATTTGTTTACCCTGTAAACATAGTCTTGTGATGTCCATAAATTCTGAATTACACACCTCAAGGCCACTATGCATTAAGATGCAGCCAGGTGGTATTTTTACTTGTTTGTTTTGTATTTATGTTAAACAGAACCAAAAGAAAATCATCTCAACTTGACATTCCTCTCTGTCATCTAATTTTATGTTTCAAAACAGTTATTAGAAAAAAAGTCTGTGTGATCTTCAGTGTATCAATTCAAGCACCGGGGATAACTAATTATATAGGATGACTTTTGAGGTACTTTCAAATCTAGGAGGCTCAGGTTCTCTGATACAGCACAATAGATAAAGCACTGGGCTGGAAGTCAGGAAACCAGGGTTCCAGGCCAACACTGCAAACACATAGCTGTGTGAGCTTGAAAGGTAGACTTGAGGAAGACTCTTTTGCTCATCCATAAAGTGGGAGAGGAATGGAACAGATATCTCATTACAGATCAACCCAATATTCCTGGAGAGGCTGAAAAAGAAAGAGGGGAATTTCCTAACTGCATGTGGGAGAAGAGGAGGAGGTAGATCAGAAAATGACATTTTCTGACCTGAAGTGTTATGAATCTACCTGAAAGGTCAAACAAATGCGTAACATTTATCAGATCGACTGTGCTCACTTTGATGGGACATTCCATGTCAGCACATACTACAGAAGTCTCATTCCAACCTTCTGTGTGGAGTTGATGTCTTTAGCCAATTGTCAATGTGCCCGCCTTTTGAAATATTCCTTTAAGCCCTCAATTAATGTTCACTAATATTTCTTATTTTGAAATAAGAGTTGATGTTCTAAGTTGATATTCTTCCCAAATGGCCACAATCTCCAAGCTCTAGGTTCTAAGCAAGTTAACCTAAACAACATGCATTAGCACTAAATTGTATGATTTATCCTATCGACAAATGTAAGGTATGTCAATCTCAACCAGGAGGACAATTTTGCAGCTGGATAAAATTAATAAGATAAAAGTATTCCCCATTTATTCCTACTTTGAGCTCCTCCAAAATAAGCCCTAGAGAATGGACTGTTTTATTTTCTGAAATCAAAATCATCTAAATGTTCAAATATGTGTCTGCCATCAAAACCATCACCAATAGATCAGAATGATGCTCCTTATCTCACCTTGTTTCTCACCACCATGTCCCTGTCTCATCCTAAACCACGAATCAAAACAAAACATTGGACTGGCCAAGTTTTCAATGACTCAACTGATAGGGCATTATAGAATCAGCCAGAGAGAATATGCCAAAACCTCTTCATCTTCCTCCTGCCTGGTGCCCTTTGGGAGTCTCTACAAATGTTCCTCTGATCTTTGCAGCAGCTCTAAAAATAGCAGATGACTGCTCAGTACAGGTGCTGTTTGTGAAAATGTTCTCCTTGCATTTAGCCTGCCTGCCTCAGTGATTAGTACTCTGTAGATACTCAGCATCCCCTGGACTCTGCTGTGTCAGCTCTTCTTTATAATAGTGCAGGAGCTGGAGGATAATTCCGGGACTGCTGTTTCTAGGGACTCTCTCTTTCCCTCAGAACACAGAGAGGGCTTTCTTCCTCTCTCATCCCACATTTAGGGCTTCATGCTCCAGAACAGCCTAGAGGGAACCTCAAAATGAGTCTGTGACTACAGTGCCCCCCAGAAAGTACCAGATTTTTCAAATACATCTTTCTATATAGAACTAGCACACATGGGTGGGGAATGAAAAATCAGGAGGCTAAAAGTGTAGTTCTGTTCCTGGCTATTGTTCTTTGCGGACCTTGCAGTAATTATGTTCATAAAATCAGAAGATGATATCTCCTGACAGAAGCTCAGAGGTCATCTAGTCTGGGGTTGTTGAGCCTTAGTATGCTTCAAAATGTTACCTGGTAAGCTTGTTTCAAGTGCTGATTTTCATGTTCACCCCCATAATATTCTGATTCAGTAGGTCTTGGGAGGAGCCAAGGGATCTACCTTTATAGACATGGACCCATATGATGTGAATGCAGTTGATCCTCAGTCTATATAGTGAGAAACGCTTCTCCAAATAATTCTCTTATGCAAAGATGAGGAAAGTGAGACCGAGGGTGTGGAAGGCATTCTCGAACTAGGGCTGCGTCTAGAGCCCTGGCTCACTATCTTCTTGTCCACAGTTCTCTCCATATGAAATTACATGGTCTCCATTCAGTTCAAGCCCATGAACACTGGTGATGCAATATTCATGCAGGTGCTGTTGAACTCCAAGTCCAAAAGGCACTTTTGGACAAGAAGGCCGCTTTCTGTCCTGACAGTGAGTGGCAGGTGTAGCCATATGTCCTGACCACTGAATTTTCATGGTTCCTTGGGCCAGCCATGGCACTTCTCTAAGCCTTATATTTCAGAAGTAGTGTAACAAACCAGATGCCCTTTCTTACCTTACAATGGCAATTGATGTGACATAGCTGCAAGTACTTAAGCTGTGTCTTTAACTGTGACCTAACTGAAAGTCCAGAACATTTCAGCTTTGATCTCTCCCATGATTCTTGCCAGACTCAAAAGATCCAGTGCCGGGGTCAATGCACCACAAGTCAAGGTCAGCCTGATGCACTGCAGGAGATCAGTAGCCCTAGTCTGTGACTGACAGGGAAGTAGGAAGACACGCTTGCCAAAAAATACAGACCATCATGACTGTGGGTAATTTCTCCACCAGGGAGTCATGTCTTTGGAGAATAAGCCCATTTGGGTTTTCTTTCTTATCACCCCATGTGAATTAGTTTGTGTTCTGTGAATCATGTAATCAGGATACATGGGAATTCTTGGCCCCGCCTTGGGGAAAGGATCAAAGGGTACAAATTTTTGAATTCAGACCTCTTGGAAACTGAAAGCTACACCAAATATTAGAGATCATCTAGACCAAATATTGAAAATATTAAGAATGATTTCACTACCTTACTTACCTCACAGGTCCAGAAATGAAATAAAAGCACATAAATAAGATTCATAAATGTTTAAAAGGCTGGACTTATGGAAGAAATTTTTAATATTTTTGCAACAATTATTAAATAGACTAGAATAGTACTCTAGAAAAACCAGACTAGAAAAAAATGGGGGGACATAGAAATCAGCATTTGAAACTAGGAGACTAGGCCAGTTGGGTTGCCTGAGGTGTCACAGCAATTTAATAGCAGAGTCTGGTCTTCTAACTCCTGGGGAGAAAGCTTTTTCCAAGACATCAGTCACAGATTCCCCAATTTGGCAGAGTATCAAACTGACCACAGGATGAACTATGTTTCTCTTCTCTCTTCATGCATCATAAGAAAAAGCCCATTAGTTGTTTATGTTCTGTTTGTACCATAGCAAATGAAAAAACATGGAACTTTGGGGAAAAAACAGTATTCTATTGAAGCTCCTCATCTACAACTACTCCCCCAGCACAGTGATTGAGTTAAGCACAGTTTGATGATGTTGGGACTGTGAGCAACTGTAGATCAAGTGTGCCTCTCAGGGGACCTGGGCTAAGAGAACGAGGTGCTCACTTGGATAAGGTGTCTGACCCAGGCAAAGTCTACAACCAAATTAGCCTTCAGAAGCCCAGTTTGACTCATTCATTCATTCAACATATACTTATTGAGTATGGCCTAGGTGTCAGATACATGCTGGGCATTAGTGATTGGATGAAGGATAAGACGGTCATAGGCCATCTTCCTGGTGTTATGGCCTGCAGATGGTGCACACAAATTAACAGACAGTCCCCATCAAGCTTCATGTGTGAGTGGTACATGAGGGGGTACAGAGAAAGTGTAGCCATCCAAGACTGGGAGGTGGAGAAGACACCAAGGAAGTCTTCCCCAAAGAGCTATTAAGCGCCAGACACTATGTGAGATATTAGGAATGTAACAGACACTGCCTTCAAGAGGCTTCCTCTCTAGAAGAGAAGACAGATATGCATAACAGGGTGATATACGCTGTCATAAGAGTGGGGCAACCCTTCTGTTCTAGGTCAGCACGGAAGGGGGAGTTGTAGGGCTGTGCATCATCAAGAAGAACATCTTTGGAGTGAACCTCAAAGCATGAGAAGGAATTTACAAAGCACAAAGAGATGATTGGAGCCATAAAGAGGTCATAAAGAGGAGCTGGATCACCTGTAGAGACTGGAGGTTGGGGTCAAAGATGGGTAGAATCATATGGGTGAGAGGTCTTCTCCCACATGGAAGCCAACATGGGGTTCCCCTGGCAGGAGTGAGGAGTGTACACAGAGATGGCAAGACCATCTCCACACTCTTCAACTGAGAGGCAGGTTCTCCATTCCCTTCGACAATGTCCTCATCCTGATGTGCTCAGGTGCAGCTCAAAATCTGGCTGTGCACTCAGCCTTTCCTGGGACTCCTGGAGGCCTCCTTGGAAGCTAGCATGCTGAGTGGAACTGAGTAATACCCACAGCCTGTGGGGGGAGGACCTGCCCAGGAACCAGGAGCACAAGGTGTGGGATCACAACGTAAGACATGGACCTCAGGCTGACCACAGTCATATCAGGACACTACTGCCCTCCCTTCCACCCTAGGTGCCCAGGTACTCAGACCAGCTCTCTCTGAGGGTCACCAGGGCCAGCATCTCCCCCAGACAGTATCATCTCCCCAACATCCCCTTCAAACAGAGGCAGCTGGAATAGTGGAAATGGCATAGTGCTTGTCACCATACAAACCCGGGTTCAAATCCTGAGGATTAAACGGGAAGTCATATGTGAGGGACCCAATGCTCCCTTGGGCTCATAAAGGGCTCCATAAATGGCAGGAATAGTTTTATGTCCTCACCTATCTCCTTGGCCCTAAAGGATAGTCATCAACTATTCTCTAACCAATAAGGTGTTAATGACTGAAATTGGACAAATGTGTTTTCCACCTTAGAGATGTTTTAACAGAAGATTTCTGAAATCACTATGACTTAACTCTAAGGAATAGCTATCTAGTGGTAGATCTGTAACTAGCAAGGAAACCCAGTTTTGCACTGAGAAGCCTATTCTAAATGCCTTAGATCTGAGTGTCTACTCTCAGGACTGTCATCTCCCCATCTTCAGAGTAGTGAGTCTCAAGGCTAAGACTTGCCTTGGGGCTTGTATCTGAATCAGAGTCTAACATGCTATTTCCCCCCACTTTGAAACTGCCCCTTGTTACAGGGCATCATGAGTGGTTAGAACTAGAGCTTGTCATAGCTCTCAGGTGGGGCAGGGCTACTTCAGGAGGCTGTGCAGGTGGCAAATGGTATCTCCTGGGTTGGAGAAGGGCAGAGGACCCCAACTTAGACTCACATTTTAAACTTAGAGAGCAATAAAGGGGAGCATGGATCAAAGGCCAGCGAATGTACTCCATGCACTAATGTCTCCATGCCCTGTACATATGGACATGCTGGGCAGGGTCTAAAGGCCTTTCTTAAAAATGGTACCTACTGTATATGGTATCATACTGCAGACCAGCTCACTTGAGTAGAATGAGTATTGTCAGCTGCCCTGACCCTGTGCCCATGAACTCCTCGCAGCTGAAGCTTGTCCCTCAGGAGGGCAGTGGGCTGGGACACACGTCCCAGTATTTGCAAAGGCAGCCCAAACCTGAACCTTTCCTCACAGAACAGGGAAGGGGCAAACTGCTTTGCCTAGATGTTTCTGGCTGGCCCTTCCCAGGGCCAGGCGGGATCCCAAGCCTGCCCATGATGTATCTGTCCTTCAGGTCTTTGTTGCCACCTCCTCTGTGCTCAGAGCCAGCTGCCTCCCGCTCCTGGAAGCCTGCCAGCATCGTCCTCCAAAGAGGCGCGTCTCAATCAAGTTATTTATTCACCTAATCAAAAAGGAAATAATGTATACAATTTACAGTCTTCCCAGGTCCTAGCTCCGGCGGAGGCTGGGGAGGGGAGACACAAATGGAAGCAAAGCTCTCCAGGGGGGGTCTCTGTTGGCCCAGTGGCCCCCTCTTTCGAGAGATGAACCATAAGTCCCATTGTCCATATGGTCCAGAAGCCCCTGCTGTTTTCGAAAGAAGAAAATGGACAAAGCAAGAGGCCAAGCTCAGACTGAAGCTGTGGATAATGTCATAGAAATAAAGCAGGGGTTCAGACAGAAGGGGAACCATCTGCTAGCCCTAGGGCATTCAGAGTGTGGGGCCCAGGGGCTCCAGAAACCCAAAAGGGGATGGCAAAGCTGGAGGCACACAGCTGGCTGACTTGGTTACGTGTGTTTCTCTAAGCCTCCATGTTTCTTTCTGCCTAGGGGTTCTGACCAGAAATTATTCCATTCCAGATCCCAATCTTTTTGTTTCACTAGCTCTTGCCCATCTTTCAAATCTCAGCTAAAATGACACTTTGGAAGGGAGGCCTTCTCTGACCTTCCCATCTAAATCAGGCCCTCCTGCTATTCTCTCTCACAGCATACAGATCTTTCTCTCCCTAACATTTTACTCTATAAATTATTATATATAGCCATTTGCAAACTTATTTGATTAAGGACTAACTCCCTCAGTGAACTATAAGCTTCACTGGGGCAGAGATGGATTTCTCTTGAGATATTTAGGAGCTTAGTGACATGCCTTGCACATACTAGATGCTCAATAAATATCACTTGATATTATGATGTAATGTGAGTATGTATACCCTGAGTTTTAACTATCTTTTCAAATGCTTTATCTGTCTATCTTGATTGTAAGTTCCCTGAACAATAGGGGATGTGTATCTCATAGTGCTTTATATTCCCACAGAGCCCAGCAAGCTCAGTTATAATCCAAGGTGGTTTTAATACTAAAGCAATAGTGCACATAGCCAGGGTTGGAAGAGACACTAGAATGCAGTGGTCCAGAGCTCAGACTTGGGAATCAGCTGGACCATGGTTCAGATTCCTTAGCATCTTCGAGTTTTAGTTTTTCCATCAGTAAATAAAGGAATGCTTCAATTCATAGTTTTGCTGTGAACATAAATGAGGAAACCATGGTTAACTCAGGGCCTAGAGAACCCTCCTCAAATGGGAGCTTTCAGGAGCTAGCATTTGGGAAGAGAATGCATGGGTTAGTGTTGGCTATTTCAAGCTAGCTTCATGGAGGAGAGGCCTTGAACTGGTTCTGGAAGGATGGAACAGGCTTGGGAATTGGCAGTTCTACCCAGAGAAGCTCAGCATGATAACAAGTCACTCAGGTCACACGTGTAAGCTGTTGACCTCACGGGGCAGAGCTATGTTCTTCTTGTCTCTTCATCTCAGAATTCTCACATTTGTAGATGTCCAAAGGTCTAGGGAGGTCCAAGCACCATGAAGACTCTAGAATTCAGTCTCTCTCAGCTTTAGAAAACCCTAAGGAAAAGAAACCTTTGCACCGGATTCTCAGGAGGGCTCAAGAAGTCAGTTTCTTTGCAACATACACCACCAACCCAACTCTACATGTTAGAAGCTTTCAAATGCAGAACAGGCTGATTCATTGAGTGAAATAACCAGCTGTGCTGCTTAGACAAGCCACCGCACCTGCCCTGATGGACCGTTTGGGGTCTGTGTTACTCCTGCTCTGACCGGCCCTTCCCTCTGCTTACCCTCTTGGGCACTGCTGTGGCAGGCAGCCTCCTGGCAGCTGTCATTTACTCTGCCTTGGGGGGTCTTTTTGGATTGACACATCAGGTAGCTCTTTCTTGGGCTTTCTCAGGAAGGAAAGCTGGATACAGAGCCCACAGGAACCTGCTAAAAATTGTGAGGTCAGAGAAGTTGCCTTGAGTATCCTCCTACCCCCTTCTATTGTGTCCTTCTCCTCTGGTTCTCTTTTGTTCCACAGCGTCCAAGCCAGGGAAGAGGAGAAATGGGGTGGGGAGGGAGGGGGCACCTGCTCCTCCCAGGGTCTCTGAATGTAAACCCCCTACTTCTTCCAGAAAACAGGCACAAAGAGAAGTCCACTCCTGAGTATGGATGACAGTTAATGGTGGCCCCCTCCTGGGGGTTCTCACATTCTCACAGGGCACCTCTCACTCAAGAAGGTGATGAAATATGCTTCCTGGAGCATCAGTTAGCACTGTGTGCTAACTTTTCCTTCCTTACCTCTTGCCTTCTTCCTCAACGTATTTGTATCTAGATGAAATTATTTGCAAAGGAACTTCAAAGGAACCTTGAAGAGGGGAAATGCTCATCCCATCCCCGCTTGAAGATTGTGGAGGGTTTATGGGTTACTATAGATTTCACCTCATTCCCTCTCTCCTTCTTCCTGCCAACACGTCAGCTTTCAGGGAACCCTCAAGTCCCAAGCTAGGAGTAACAGCATACAAGGGCCACGGATGGTTCTAAGGTAGAAACAGATGATTAAGGAGGGGGATTTTGCAGGGCCCATCAAGCCAGGGAAGTTCCCAGTCCCTTGTTCTACCTGTCCAATAAATCCAAACCTCTGGTCTCTTGTCTAATCTGTGAGTGCTGGCCCAACAGGAGAGTCATGGAGAAAAGTCAGCTGGCAGTGTATTCATTCTAAGCTCCCCTTCCCTTCTCCGCTGCTCTTTCCACTGCATGAAGCACTTAAACAACCTTCTTCTCCATCTTTGAATGTCAAAGTCTCTCTGTCTTCAGAGCCAAATGATCTTTCCAATTAGACTACAACCGAGGACAGATTTGTAGCTGTCCTACCTTTTCTGGTGCCTTTGATCTGGACACTTCTGTTTGGAATCCCTTGTCCCACTCCTCCAATGATTCAAATTCTTTCTGCCCGAAGTCCCTCCCTAATTCCCCTTGCCGTGGGAAGCTTTCCCTGATGGTCCCTCCCTGCAGTGAGATACAGTTCCTCTTGTTGTCAGGCAGCAAATGATGTACTTCCCAGGGTCACCTCTTAACTGGTTCTCTTATCTCCGGCTTAAATCCCTCCTGGCATTAATAGACTCTAACCTCCTCTCAAATTCTAAGTCCCCTCTGGTCCATTCAGCTCAGGTAATAGCCACCACATGCTAACATAAAGTTTTCTTCTGTGGATACTCACTTTATCTTCTCCTGGAGTCTGGGATGCACCAGAGGGCAGGGACAGTCTCTTGCTTGTCTTTGTGCCCCTCCCATAATTCCAGCCTGGGGTCTTGCATGCAGGAGGCGCTCCATAACTTTTGGCCACTTTATTGCTTTTTGTAGACTCCAAGTCCACAACTGCAACACTGTGAATGCTTTTTTTCTTTTATCTTCAGGTTACACAGCTCCACCTTATACTGTTATAAAATGTGCTTTTTTTCCTTGCATTACCAATAGCCAGTGGAACAGCTTCGTCAGGGCAAATATCCCTTATTTTTTGGAGGGATAGATCAGTCTAGTGGAGAGAGAAGAGGACCTCAAGTCCGGAGGCCTGAAGTTACATCTCAGCTATGTGACCTACGGCAAGTCCCTCAATCCCTCATTGTCCTAGTAGTAGCGTAGGAAAAGAGCAGGATGCTGCTTCTGTGTCAAGTTGCATTATATGGTTAAGATTCCATACTTATGGGGATTGTGGCCTCCCTGGGAACAGACATAACCTTGGTATCTTCAGTGTTTGGTACAGTAGCCAGTCCAAGGCAGGGGCTTAATCAGTATTTATAGGGGTCCCACTGGGAGCATATATAGCAGTGTCTCTTAGGCCAAGGTGAGGTGGCTTTTCCTTGTGCCACTTTAATGAGTGACCTAGCTTTTCCTGAAAAGAAATACCAGCCATCCCCATGATCAAGGAAGTCCTGAAGGGAAAGGAGATTTTTCCCCATTTAGTTCTTTGGCCTCTGCAGCCTTGAAAACCACATCTTGCCTTTCTCATGGAATCCCCCGGTGGTTCTGCACTTATTCAAGATGTACCATGTGTCAGGCTGTGCTATGACTGGGGAAGCAGAGGCAAGGCAAGCTTCCTGCCATCACAAGGATTTTTATCAATGACTTTAGCTCTTCTGCTCTTCTCTCAATTAAAAGGGGACCTCAAGCCCTTCCAAATACGGGAATTCCCCTTTCCCTTATGAAAAAGTGAAGACAAGGGAACAGAACTTCCCCTTTTCTGGGAGGATAGGAATATCTGATCACACACACAACTAGTCATACAATACAAATAGTTTGGAAATTCAGAATATTCCAAACAATAACACTAATAATAGCTAACATTTACTGAGCACTTACATTCTGCCGGGTGGTATTCTAAGCACTTCACAGATATGAACTATTTTGATACTCGTAATAGCCTTATGAGGTGTGTGCTATTGTTATCCCCATTTTACTGATGAGGAAATTGAGGCATTGAGAAGGATAAGTAACTCATGCAACTGGCTAGAACCAGGATTTGAACTCAGGCAGCCTGATTCCTGGGTCTCTACTCACAAGTCAGCTACTGAGGAGATAATTTGATTCATTTTACAGACCTGATGAGAAATGGTATAGCAGAAAGAGTACTGGAAGGGCAGTGGGGTCCTTCACTTTTAGGCCTGGTCAAGCTACAGACTGCCACACTGGCCCTGAGCAGGTCCCTTCTCCTGGGTCTCAGGCCTTCAGCCACAAGGAGAGAAGTCCAGGCTCCAGTCTGACTCATCTGATTTTTGGAGTGGAGCAGGGAGGGAGGTAGGTGGCAGGGGAGGCCAGCCTAGGCTCCCTCAAGTCCCAGCCTCAAGTGGGCATCTCCTCTGCTTCTCCATAAAGCTACCTCTGCTACCTCTGCTGACAATAGAGAAGGGTCCTTTCAGCTCATCCAGTTAATCGATTCAGCACGGATATCATTCAGCACGGATATCATTCATACAAAACAGAGTTTGGTAGCTCTGTTTGCCTCGATGAAAGCTGCTCCATAGGAGCCCAGAGGCAGCATTGAACCTGAGAGCGCAGAGCTAGCTGCCTGGTCCTAGCAGATGCCCATGTGTCTCGGAAGAAAGACCTCGGCACCATCCCTAGGCATGGGGTGGGCCGGGGAAGCACCGTGTGTGTCCTTGGTCAGCATCACTGCCCAAGTAAACTGGCTTTCCTGAGCCTTTGGTCTTGAAGCAAGAACCCCACACCTGCATTTAGCAAATATCCCTCCCCTCTGTGATCTGACGGTTCTAGGATGAGAAGCTGGGGAGGGGGTGGGGTGAGGCCTGAGAGGAGCCCAAGCTTTCTCTTTGGTTAAGTAGACTGGAAAACGTGAAATTAACACACATTGTTTATTTCACGCTCTCAGCCTTGCCTGCACAATAGCACAAATTAAATTCTGCACTAACCAGACGAGCAATTAGCCCACAGTGAAGATCCGGCTTTCAGCTGATTGCTCAGGCATTCCATTCACACTATTTATGAAGGGAACAAACTTACTGAAAATATTTTTGTAGCAATAATTTTTTCTGATACACATTTTCCCCCAATTTGCTGCATTACCCCACACTTCCTGGTATTTGAGATGATTTGGCTAGGTTTTCTGAAGAGCAGTATGTAGTTCATCAAAGAGAAATTCATCTTGGGTCAATACCCAGTAATTAGCATCATTTTCATTGAAAATGAAGCTGCTGTCATTTTGGAAAAAACAAGTTTTTTTTCCCTAGTCTGAAGGTAGCCTGTAGTAGGATCAGACATCTTAACCACATCTAAGACCAAAATCTCTAAATCTTAGTTTATTGTCTCTCACATTGCCCACATGCCCATTTCCTTCTTCTACCAGTAAAAATAATAAGAGATAGCATTTATTGACAATATTCTGTGAGCAAAACACTGCTCTAAGCACTATCATCTATCTATCTATCTATCTATCTATCTATCATCTATCTATATCTCATTCTCTATATCTATATATCACTCAATGAGAGAGGTGCTGTTATTATTTTCATTTTATAAATGAACCAAGCAAAGTACAGAAATGTTAAGTGACTTGCCCGTGGTCACACAGCTTGTATGTGATGGAGCAGGTCTTGGAAAGGGGGCCCACGTGTGAACCACTAGGGTGCACTCAGTGCCATGAGGACTTTGTCACTCCCTAAACCTTCCCGACTTGAAGACTTCCACGACTCTTTTTACACAGCCCTAGCTGGTCTCCAGCATCAATGGCTTATTTCATTTCTTTTCGCTCTCTCAGGCCGAATCCCTCCTCTCCCATGATTTGGCCTCTGAACAGTCTGCCACTCTCTTCCCACCTCAACTCTCTGGACTTTCTTAGTCCCTGCCAGGCACAGTGGCCAGATCAGTTCTGCTAGAATACTGCTTTGCTTGTGACACTTCCTCACTCAAACATTCAACTTTGGGGCTGTTGTAGCACTTAATCAGAAACTCCCAATGGCTCTCAATGCTGAGAGCAGTGACTGTCAACCAGGTGTGTGTGCATCAGATATACCGAAAGAGTCGTTCAGATGCATGGAATCTGAATGTTCAGTGTGAGGCCAGACATTTGGGATTTAAAAAAAAAACAAAAAGCAAGCCTCTGAGCCTTTCACTAGCCTATACTGGGAATATAGCATAGTGGTTAGGAGCCTAGAACCTATAGCCACATTGATGAGGTCCAAAACCTGGCTCTGCCACTTACTTGCTAGAAGATTTGGGGCAAGTCTCCTAACCTCTTTGTGCCCTGTTCCCTCTTCCATAAAATGGGGTAAAAGTATACTCACCTCATGAGGTAATTGAGATAAAGCATTTAGGGTTTATGATGTCTCGACTATCATGTGCTAGGTAAGTATGTTGACACTGTTACTGCACGATGTTTCAGTTCCTTTGCTTGGCATGCGAGGTTCCACACCACTGGTTCTGACTTTTTACTTCAACTTTTGGTACTGCTACTCACTACCACAGATCTTCCACCATGTATTTACTTCCACTTTTTAATATATGGTTATACAACACCTACAATGCCTTTTTACTTTCCTTGTTCTAGCTCTCTGAGTAGATACCAAGTATGAGGTAAGGACTGAGTCTTATATCTGTTTTCTTAGTACCTCCCAAGTGTCTGAAGCTGGCACACACACAGCAATAATTTATGCAAGCCTCACCTGTGGACTTGTGGGCTTTCTCTTCTGGGTCCATAGCCATCACCCCAGGCCACACTAGGCCAACATGCAATGCCAAGAGAAAGACCCCTGCCTTTTCTGTGCTATGTGCCTATAAGCCTCCTCAGTGGAACCCTCAAGTCAACCTGCTGGCATTCAGCCTGCTTGACCCCACCAGCCTCCTAGCTTCTTCCTGCCAGAGCTGACCTGCCTCAGCTTTCAATATCTGCCTGACCCTCCTGACTAGAAAATCTGCGGATCTTTGCCCAGGTCATCTTGTCACCATCAGGTCAGCAGGGCATCTCTCTGTGCACATCTTCAAAGCTGGGTTGACTTTCTGTTTCTATGACTTGAAGCCAAACAATACTCTTTACCCTCCATCTGAGCTACTGCTATGGTCTTCGAATGCTCTACTATTCAATGGCAGGTTCCTTGAGAGTGTTGAGTGTGTCCACTTCCAAAGAACCATATGACTTGCTGTTACATGGACTGACACAGTGCACATGTCAATTCTATCTCCAAATGCAGCACAAGTACAAATTGCAAACCTACTTTACCTGTCCATTGCCTCCATCAGCGTTAACATATGCAAATGTATTTCCAACAAATATCTCGTGACATCTAGGATAGTGTTCTTCATAAACCGAAGCCTAGGAAAACTTGACTCATGGCTGATGGCAGCAGACCAAATTCTAACTCCTACCAAGGAACTCGCATTCTAGTTCGGAGCTATGTGGCTTGGTCAAGCCAGTTAATGTTAATCAAGGTTAGTGTTCTGCACTCTAACATAAATTAGAAACTACAATGCCTATTTTTCTCAAACCAATGATGAACATACCTATGAAGCTTGCAAAGTATGGTACTACGAAGTGTGGATGAAGAGGTAGAAACATGGAGTCTTTCAGCCACTGCTAGTGGGCATAAAATGCCAATTTGGGGAGAAATGTGGTCATATCTAGTAAAGCTTCACATATTCTAGATTCACATATTCTATGACCTAGTATTTACATTTCTAGACAAGCCCTAGAGAAAGTTTGGCTCAGGGAAACAGGTACCATGTTTGTTGACACCTTGTTGCAATGGCAAAAAATGGGAAAGAATGCTCATCACCAGTAGGATGGTTAATAAATTATCCATTTAAAGTAATATTATAGGGCATAGGAAAACATGAACTACATGACACCTATCAATAGGGATGAGTCTAAAAATCAAACTGCTAAGGGAAAGAAAAAATCAAGATACCTACATTATGAACAGAATTTATATGAACTTTAATAAACTGCAAAATAATACCATGTGTTGAGTAGGGATAGATCTAAAATGGAGAATGATACACATCAAATTTAGAATAATGGTTACTTTTGGGGTAAAAGGAGGGACATGGGATGGGGGTCATTATAGAAGGGTATACAAGCTATTATCTGTAATGTTTTATTTCTTAAGTTGGGTAGTGGCTACAAAGGTGTTCATTAAGTTATTAATTGTACTCTTTTAGTATGTATGTCTGAGGTATTTCATTTAAAAAGAGTAAACAATGAAAATAAAATAAAAACAAATGCTCTGAGCATCTCCATTACCAGGTACTCTGCATGAGCAGATACTAGGCTACAGAGAAAAGAGCATTGGACATGGAGTGACCCCCTTATTGAGCTGTAAAGAACTTAAGGATTGTTGCTGAACCCCTTGTCTTATCCACCTTTGTATCAGTTTCCTCATCCGTCCAATGGGAATCATAGTGTCCTCCTTATTCACAGGATGGTTGTGAAAATCAAATGAGATGATAATTTTTAAAGTGCTTCTGAGAATTATGGTCATCCATGTTAAGAGGAGCCTGGAGGCTAATGGGAGGAGAAAGATTAGGAAAGTGAGCATGATCAACGCCAAATTGTCTGAGAGGCATTTGAAGGAATTGAGGAAGCTCCTTCTGGAATAAGGAAGACTACAAAATGACATGATCATGGGTTCTAAAATTTTGGAACATCTGCTCGTGTCAAACATCTTATTCTGTGTAGGTCCAGAGGGTAGAAACTGGACACATGGGCAGATGTTTCTGGGAGGAGAAATTCATTGGAATATGGAGGGAAGAAGTTTCTACTAAACATATCTCTCAACCACTGGATCAGGAATCTCCAAAATGTAGGCTGAAAAAAACTACTTGGAGAACAGGCTAGGGTGAAATAGATGACCTTTGGGTGCCTTGCAATTCAGTCCATTGCTTTTGTGCTCTAAGGGCAGAACTGAGCAGCTGGGACAGAGACTGAATGGCCCGCCAACACCTGAAATATTCAGCACTAGGCCCTTCACAGAGAACATTTGCAGATAACCTGCACAAATGCATGCCACTCCTTTGCATTGGGAATTGGATTAGAGATGAAAAGAGGAAAGAAAATATTTTTAAGGTACATAGTTTTATAAGTTCCTTCACGTGCTCTGGACTGGTTTGTTCAGAAAGTCTATGCTGTGCCTCTTGGCTACCTGGTGGCAGAACACTCCTCACTCACTCCAGTGGGGAAGCTAATACAGTAATGAGGGGGTTAATCGTGTTCCTGACCAACGCCTCGTGATGGGCTCCACTCTTCTGGGCATGGAAAGACTCAAAGGAAGATGTGTCTGCCCTACTGGTCAGTGAGAACCAAGGACCCTGAAAGCGGCAGTCCCTCTCTTGCTGAAAAAATCCTGATCAAATGTTATTGGATATTAAATGTGCATTACTGAAAGCATTAACTGAGGATTTAATATGCTCCCTAATTAAAATTTGGTAGAGAGAAGTTCATCATATTTAGAAACACTGCATTAAGAATCCTCAAAAACTTAATAAAACTATAAATCGGAATATTTCTCTGAAATTAATGAGTCAAAATATTATAGCCAAGCAGGAGTCAGCTGTGTCAAAAATTCTGAAGGTCATATGGAGTCATAAAAATGTAGTTTTCAATTTTATGGTTTCTCGAACAATGATAAGGCTGAGGAGAAAGCAGGCAGAAAAAGAAATCATCTCTGCTATACATAACAATTAATGAAACAAGAAGCCCTAAGCTGGTGACTTAGGCAGAGAGACAGGTCTAATTTAGAGTTCTAAATTTCAAGTAGTAGGTGGAAGTGTGTTAAGCACTGGGGTCAGGTCGGTCTGGAGCAATGCACGGTGGGTTGGAGGGAGAAGGTCGTGATAGAGGATGGGGAGAACAGAAGAAGAGAGAGCATCAGAAAGTCAGGGGGAGAAAGTCCTGATAAGGAAACCCATACAGAAAGGAACAAGAGCCATGGGCTCTCAGTCATTGGAAGAATTCAGGTACAGCCTCTTTAGAATTCTGGGATAGAGATTCCTACCACGGGTGGAGGTCGGACTAGATGACACCCAAGTGCACTTCAAGATTAAGAGTTTGAAATTCTGTCATCTTTGAAGAACTCATGCAGCTGGAATGTGGCGATGACATTAAACAGTCTGTTGACCTGACTCACCCTTGAGTGCCCCGAAGAGGGTCAGGGACCTCAGGCACCTTCCTTACCACATGTTCACTGACCACTGCCTCCTGTTTCCCCACCTCCAAGTGTTTTCCTGCCCCTCACCTAGACCTTGTTGCTGCTCCTGAAATGCTTTGGCCTCCTCCACCACATCCCTATTAGCTCTCTGTATCTAGAACAAATCTCATCTCTCCCTGGGACCACTTCCTTCTCCAGCAGATCAGCCCCTTTCCCAACCCCTGTCACAGGTCAAGTGAGAAGCACTCATTTTGCATTTGACCATGAACACTATGTGTGGAATGATTCCCAGAGGTGGTTTCTGTCTCTCAGTCTCTTACTGACTCTCCAAGGCCAAGGAAACACATATGTATTCTCTAACAGGGCATCACTTGATCCATGGTAGACCTGATCAGTGTGTTAATGAGGAGTTAATCCATATTCCTGAATGAAATAGGGAGCAGGACACTTTACCCAGAGGTGGTTCTTGAACTTCATGGGCTTCTGAGTCCTCGTCTTTAGCAGTTGAATCCAGACTGAGGTCCATTGCGGAGCACAGGCTTCGGACGCGCAGGCTCCGCGGCCATGGCTCACGGGCCCAGCCGCTCCGCGGCATGTGGGATCCTCCCGGACCGGGGCACGAACCCACGTCCCCTGCATCGGCAGGCGGACTCTCAACCACTGCGCCACCAGGGAAGCCCTGAGGTCCTATCTTGACTGTTACCTACAGCTCAGGGGACCCAGGGGTAGCACCCATTGTGAAGCTACTCTCTCTTCTTCAGAGCTCAGAATCCTGTCTCCTCTTTTGCTCCCAGTACCAGCTATAGATCTTTCATTCACTGTTTAAAGAATGATCCCCCCTACCTCAATATGCAGACTAACTATCACCTAAGGTTTTCATTTGAACAAAAGTTCCAAAACCTTAAGCTAAATGCTGCAGAAGTGGCAGAGGAGTTTGTAAGGCCCAAATGATGATATTTGTACTTTTCTCCTGTGTTTGTGAAGAAAATATTTATGTACATGTGCAGTTGAAATCTCCTTGCAATGACTCTTCGGTCTTCCCAGGGGTCAGTGGCCCACAGGTTGGAAAGCTATTCTGCATCATTAAATTTTCATTTGTAGAGAAAAATAAAACCCTGAATAATATGATCTCTGGGTCATCTTTTCCATGGGTCAGGATGTCAAGTAACTAAACACTTCAGTTATTAATTAATCAACACATCTTCGTAAAGTTTCTGTAGTTTGTAAGAAACTGTGCTAGGTGCTGGAGGAGTAGGAAGACTGCAAGTGTAAGACACAGGTCCTGCCCACAGTGGGCTTGGAATCTTGTTGGGAACCCAACCAGATACACCCACAGCATAAACCAAATGCATCTATGGGGAGGGCCAAAGGACCAGCAGCAGAGACAGGATAACAGAGATCAGGTGAGGTCATGCTTTTTGAGCTGAAAGAAGAGAGAATGACTTCCTGGAGACTCTCTGGAAAGAGCAGTATTCTAATGTAATCAACATATTTTATACATACTGAAAAAATGGGGAAGAGAAAGGAAAAGCATCCCAAGGCCTGAAGAGTTGGGTTTCTTCAGCACAGTTTTTGCAAATTGTTTAAAGAATGAACATTTTAAATTATAATAACCATAGTCCAACTGATATGTCATCAGCGTCTTTTAATAGATAGGTCAAGTGTGTCTATTGCTATAGCACGTGGAAGGCTTTCAAGGACAATGCATATTTAACGTTACATGCTTGGGGATGGATGTATCGTGAACTGGTGGGGACAGCCAAACCACACTCTGACATTAGTGTGATGGGCTACCTTGTTGACATAAAATTGGAATCTTGATCTTTTGGGGAAATGGAAGAAAGAAGAAACAATAATCACATACTGAGAACAGATACATTTATTAAAGCAGCACTGTATGTTTTAAATATTCAACTAGCCTATAAATTGATTTGTCACAGTAGTTCTGCAATGAATGTTATTGTGGCATTCCAGACCCATCAATAAAAGCACACAAGGAATTATGGAAGAGGACAGAGATGTCCCCTCATTTGGCACATCCTGAACACGAATCAAGGCTGTCTGTATACATGTCACAGAGATGACAGCAGCAGCCAGCATTGGCGGCTCTCCCCAGAAATATCCCCTGTCTTTCCTAAGATCTCCATCCCTGGACACTTTCATGAAAGTTCCTTGATTCACAGTGACCTTGGACCCTGCTTTGTCATCTGCCACACGAAGTTGGCTTTTAGCCATAGTTACCCAGTGCTGACTCCTATAGGAAGGGTCTTTCTGAGGAATTGTTTCTGTAATTTGTTTGGCCAGTTAATGCAGGTAGGACATTGATCACTTACTGCTTTATATTTGTGTTAACAGTTTCCATACACATGTCCTATCTCCTCGCTTATAGCACATGTATTTTACAAGTAAAGATTGCATCTAAAATATCTTAGGCTTCCCACAGTGGCTTGTGCTAAGATGAGCATAAGAGTTTACAGTGAATATTATTTTGTTTCAATAATAGAAGTTGAGTTTCTGTAGGCTAAAGAAAGAAGACCCTAACCCAGGATTGATAAAACCAAAGAATGGATAGTTAGAGAAGAAATAAAGTTCTCTGTCCTTAGATAATGTCAGGAGGCCAGACATCTTAGAAGGATTAGGTGACATATACACACTACTGTTTATAAACTAGATAACAAATAAGAACCTGCTGTATAGCACAGGGAACTCTACTCAACACTCTGTAATGGCCTATTTGGGAAAAGAATCTAAAAGCAAAAAAGATATATATATATCTCCAAATATATATATGGATATATATATATATATATCCATATATACCCTGGATATATGTGTATGTATAACTCATTGACTTTGCTGTACACCTGAAACTAACACAACACTGTGAATCAACTATACTCCAACAAAATTGTTTTTAAAAATAAGGACTAAGTATCGTGATGGGAAAAGAGCCCAGGGGTCCAGACAAGGAAACTTGGGGCCTCAGTTCATAACTTACTGAGAGAATTTGAACAAAGTCACTATCCCTCTTTGGACTACAATGTCCTCATCAGTTGAATGAAATCGTTGGAAAAGCTGTTCGGTAGGGTTCCTGCTAGTGCCGATCTGACAATTCTGATTCTCAACTGCCTGCAAGCAGGAGTCTAGACCCACTCTTTACTTATTTGTACTCTCAGCAGCTAGAGACATTGTCATTTAAAAACAAGCCTGCTGGAGATCAACCAAACTATCTGGCGTCAATTCCCCACCCTGGCCTCATTTAGAACCGAGAGCCCAGAGTGAGGTGACATTTCTCAGGGACATCAAACATGGATTGATCTCCTCCTCCCTGGAACCCCATCTCCTGTGTAGATGAAGAGATGGGAGACACAAACACAGATGACAAGCATCCTGGGGCAGAGAGGGGAAATACCAAATGGGATGGCCTTGCAAGAATTGTAGGAACCCAAGGGAGGGAAAGAGACCTCAGGGCTGGCACTGAGAGAAAGTTCTCAGAGACAGGTGGCCATGGATGGAATTTCAGAGGAGGGTCTGACCTGGAAAAAGTGGAGGCTGACTGTAGGATGGGGAAACATAAGTAAGAGTAAATTTTCACGGTGGTGAGAATGTTTGCAGCACATTCAGGGACCAATAAATTGACCAACTTGGCTGGAACAAAAGTTTCTAGGCAGGAGGAGTGGGGGACTGTTAGGGGTACAAAATCATTCCAACCAGCCATTTGGCATTATGGGGACGAAGCAACCTGGTCAATAAATTGCATTTTCCTCTTTTGAAGCTGTTGTTTTGGCTTATAGCTCTACCACACAAATCAGTTTGACTGAATGGAGCAAAAACAAAATTTCTGAAATCAGTCACAAATTCTCTGAGCCAAGTGCAGGCACAAATGTAGATGTCTTTAATGCCAAGAACCAGTTTTTCTTAGTTTCTCTCAACACTTCCCTCTCTGAAAATAGGTAAGTCAGGCCTCTGGGCAGACCTGCATGGTTCTATGGATGGGGGAGCCTCTGGCTATTCCTGGTGGGACTCCCGGGGCTGCCTCTGCCACCTCCGCGAACCCCGAGTTGTCTTCATTCACAAGTGGTGACCTCCTCACCACTTGGCAAGAAACTCAGTGGGGCCAAAACAGGTTAGATGCAGCAAATAATTTGCTTGAGATAGCAGAGATGGGAACCACGGGGTCAGTATCAAGGTTCCAATCCTGACTCAACTACTAACTCCAGTACATGACCCTGGGAATGTCCCTTCTCTTCACTGAGCCTCAGTTTCCCGCTCTGTAAAATGGGATAATATTACTCACCGTGCCCACCTTACAAAATTGTGAAAATGTTTTATAAATTGTGAAGCTCCCTAGCCCATTCCACCATGTGAGGACACAGCAAGAAGGCGCTGGCTATGGATGGGTAGCAAAACATTTCACCCTAAAATATATCACTTTGATATATTGATTATTTTAAGCTGTAGACTCTTGAAAAACAGCAAATGCAGGCAGAGGCTTTCTTGGATCTCCCCTTATCCGCCTAAAGACAGATCCTCCAGAAGGAACTCATTTGTCATAGATCCCTCCCCTGGAATTCCATCAACCAGGGAAGATTCTTCTTGTCACAGGGGAAGAGAGTAGAAGTCAACGCCACATCCAGACATACTTTATCACAAACTCACACCTCCATCTATTCTTCTGAGGGCCCATTCATCGTTCCTAAAAATAATTTATTCTCCTCAAAGACACCTACATCCCCCCTTCTCCTTCCTTATTAAGATGGTATTTAAGTCTGAATTCTAAGCCATCTTGGGAGCTACTCATTTTATCCTCGTTATCTCCCATGTATGTGTGAGGTACACATCTTAATAACTTCTGTTTGTTTTTTCTTGTTAATCTGTCTCTTATTACAGGAGTCTCAGCCAAGAACTCAGAAGGTAGAGGGAATTTACTTTCCCTCCCCTATACCATGAACCAGGAAGAGATCCCTCACTCACCCATGCTGGCGTCTTGACCTTGGACTTCTCAGCCTCCAGAACTGTGAGCAATAAATTTCCATTGTTTATGAGCTACAGCAGCCCGAATGGACTAAGACAGTAACGAATGAACTTTTTCTGGTTAAGTGAATGAACAACTACAACACAGTATTATCATTCGTTTCAGATTAAGTGGGAAAGAAATTATACAGCTTCTTATGACTTGAATTTTGGAGGGTTCAGTAGAACAGCATGTTGGTTAGTTGCAGAGATCTAGAGACAGATACAGCAGGCTCTGCCATTTAACTAGCTGTGCAAACTTGAGCAAAGTACTTAACCTCTCTGGGCCTCAGTGCCCTCAGCTGTGAAACGAATATACAACAGTCCTTAATTCACTAGTTACCTTACGACAAGACAAAAACAACAGTGAGAGGAACAAAGCAAGACCGCACAGGACGGTCTTGTCCTTTTACACCACAGCACTGCTTTCTCAGATGTGCCCAGGTCAAACCTAGACAGCCTGGTCTCCAAAGGAACACTCGTTAGGATTGAGTAGCTACCTTTCTTCCTCCTGAAGATGCATAGTGCAAAACCACAAACTTAATTACCAGCTAAGTAACTAAAAATAACTAAAGATAACTACAAACCAGGAAGCCATCGCCTACACAGCTTTATGCCAGCCTGAAGCATTAGCATCCATTGGGGCCGCCTAAGAAGACAGGCCAAGGACACAAGTATTGCAAAGAACTCTCTTTGGCCAGGACTTGAGGCAAGTAAAAGGCAGTAGAGGGGACTTTTGTGCTGCTGCCTTTTTCGTCAACTACATTTTAAAGTAGAGTTTGTTCCCATAGGCGAGCGCATGTGTATGTGTGTGTGCGTGCACACACGTGTGGGCATCCCTCACTTTCTTGTTAATCTAATTTAATCATAATAATAGCAAAGACCCCAAGAATACAATAGTCAACCTGCCATGCAAAGAGTTGCTCCCTAATTCCCTGTCTTTATAAAGAATATTAGACACTTGCACAGAATGCTGGAAACCCTCTAAAGAGAATGGGCTTCTCATTTACTGGTGGCAGCTTGATGTCATCAGCAAGGCCAGGAGCACTCCACTGTACCCACTGGGTTTTGTATTGGGAGCTGAGCAATCTCCCAGTGATCATTGTCTATTCAGAACCCAGACTGAATGTTTTATGTCTTTTACCAAATTTCTAACGTGTCAAAGAATCCAATTTGCAAAACAAAACTACCTTGTGGCCAGAAGGCTTGTGAGGGGCTTTATCAGGTACTCTGTTTTTTCACAGCTAAATAATGGCTCTTCAACCAATGGGTCAACTAACTTAGCTCCAGATTGTATCTTTAAAAACACAAAAACTTGGAGGATTGTTCTTTAGTTGAGATTGAGAAAGATGTCATTGTCCTATAAAAAGCAATGAAACCTGGTCGTTGGGGTATAAGATCTCCCACTCCTTCCATTGAATTAGGTCAGAGAATCCCCTTTCCTTCTCTCCCAGAGAACCACACAGGAGACTGACTTTGGGAGAGATTTAAATTGGGTATTTTCATTTAAATTTTAGGTTTCATAATTAAAATAATGTTAATATACTATCAAACATTAATCACATTCTGACATGAGCTAACCTCCCTTGAAAGCCAGCAGACAGATGGTCTTTGATCAGGTTTACTATCTAAAGAAGAGGAAGAAAAATTAAGCTACAAGGGGCAAGGGCTGGGGAATAGAAGGTGGCTAACGAGGCCTCAGGAAAAGGAAATTCTATTTTAAAATGATTTGATCAGTAGACAGTAAACAGGTCTTAACATCACGCTTGCTCTTGGTATTTCTCTTGGATAGATATAGCCCGGACTCCTGGGTAGATTTTTGCTCGCTATGCTGTCATACTTCTATCAAGGGGAAAACAAAACAAACAAACCACTTTAAATAAACGGGTATTTCATTAGCCTTTCCTCTAAGTAACAGTAACAAGCACTGCTCTGGATGACCTGCTTTCTCAGTGCTGCTCCACCAATTACAGAGATGTCTCCACTGACAAATGGTTCCAGGACACATCTTCCTAAATCTTAAATTATCTCCCCTGCTACTTTATAGAGAATGATGTGAGGAATAAAAGAAATGATGCATATGTCCAGTTAAAGTAATAAATATTCAGACGATATTATACTATGATTATAGGTTTTTCATGGCTCTAACTGTGGCTTAAGTAAATTCATCTTTGAGGGATTTTCCCACTTTTAAAATGGAGACACAGGCAGAGAGGATAAAATGCCTCTTTGTCTTTAGAGTGAACTTGTTTTGACCTTTTGAATGAGTGGCTTTGTCACATTTTATCTGTGTCCTAAATGGGATTGTAAACCCTTTCCTTCAGAGTGATGCCCAGGCCAGGCAACCAGGACATCCCAGGTCAGTCCCATGGGCTGACCACCTGTTATGCACAGAAACTCCTAACCTGGACTTGAAGGAGATGAGCCAAGGTGGAGCTATTTGTCCATCTGGGGAGTGTCTCTGGTCTTTCAGGGACTGACACTAACACTTATTTAGCAGTTTAAAGTTTACAAAATGGACCTTTGTGTACATCCCATTGTACATCTCCAAATAATCCTGTTGGGTCAAGAGTGGCTAATTTTACTCCCATTTTGTAGATTAAACAACTGAGACTCAGGAAAGTTCAGCAACCTGTCCCAAATCCATAGCTAGCGGGTAATGGAGCAGGAATTAGAAAGCAGCTGTCCTTGAACCCTGCTGTCTCTCCCACTGTAGGTAACTTCCACATGGAGCACCCTGGCCTGATGTACTACCCTGCTCACGGTTACCAAGAAAACAGTCTCATCCACATTCATCCTCAGAGGAGGCAAGATTCAAAATGCCATCCCGGATAAGAATCCTGTTAAAGAATGCTAATCAAATCTGGCCTGATTTGATGTCACCTCTTCCGCTGATCCCAATTGTGAAGCTAAGCTGTAATTAATACATAAAAGATGATGATTACACTGAATTAGACAACATATTGAGAGAAACCACTGTTTTAGACCATCTTTCAGTAGTTGCTGCACCTTCAAGAAATACAATCTTCTAACAAGGCAATTATTATTGGGTTAATAGACTATCTAAATGTCACTCATGGTCCCTGGCATTTATTGTTAATGCCCAATATCATGCTTTCATTTTCCAATGAAACAAGTTCCTATTCATCTTCCCACATTCTTTTCTTCTTCCAGTGCTGTATTTGTATTGTTTTCTTCCATAGGGGAGCATGTAACTTTAAATCAAAATAAGAGGCAGAATAATAGAGGGTCTCACATCAGCTTTCCTTAGTATCAAAATATCTTACAAGGCCTCAAAAAGAAGCTATCAAAGAGGCATAAAGGAAACAATGAACATGAAAAGCACAATAGGATATTTGAAAAGGAGAAAAATATCTCAGCCAACAGAGATAGATACTTTCATGGTGGTTACCCTGGGAAAAATACATTTGGAAAAGAAGTTGTCTTACATTTCTCCCTAAACTGGGGAAGGGGAGACCTCCACTCTTCAGAAACACCACTCCCTCACAGTCCCTGACAACAGAGCCTGGGGACCATCTCCTCCTATGGATGGGTCCAGAGAGCTGGTTGGAGGAGCTGAGTAGGGGACACAGTTACTGGCGACTGATGGCTCCAACAGCAAGATTTCAGAGGGAAGGTTGACTACTTGCTGCAGCCTGCCGTTTGGGTTGGCCACTGGAAGGGTGGAGGGACCAGGACACTGGCTGAACTCGTTTTGAGACACCAGATGAAGCCCTGCTGACAGATGCTGTAGCCAGGTTAGCTTCTTCTGTCAACTGGGTGTCTAATTATATCACAACTTAACTTACTACCTGCATACAAAACTGTCTCTGTACAGCAGCAAAGTTATAGGATCCTTGGAAGGCAAAGACCAATTTTCCCTACGTTTATCCCTGTCCCACCCCATACCAGGACCTAGCAGAGGACTGAGCACACTGTGAACTCTGAGGTCTTTACTCCACAGTGCTGCCCTTTGGAGGCAGAATTCCTTCCTAATTACCTTTATTTTCCTAGAGCCCTGTGCAAAGTCTTGCACTAAATGGGCAATTAACAAATATTTGCTGAAATACCTGTCTAGGGCTTGCTAAAGCCTTGTTCAATTCAAATAGAAGGTAAGACCTCAACAATTAATTCCAAACCTGCCTCTGATAAAGAGTGCTAAGAAATTGCATGAGTAAAATAATAGCTTGCATTCTTTGAAAACTTACTTCATGCTAGGCTTTCCTCTGTTACCTTATTTATGCTCACAATATTGACCCCTTGAGGTCAATATCAGCTATTCCCATTCTGCGGATGGGTAAACTTAGAGATGAACCCCATAGGTCATGGTTATATAGCTAAAGTCAGGACCTAACAAAGTGTTTCTATGATAAAAGACACCAAAGGGGAAAAGTGTAAATCTGGTGTTTCGCTCTCTTCGGCGGTCCTTCAGATATTTCCCATGGCCAACGCGATTGATGGTGCAGAAATCAGTTATCAAGGTAAAAAGGCAGGCATCAGATAGATAAGGCCTGTAAAAACGGACAGAACATGACATGCCTCACTGGGAGGGCTGATGGAAAGGATTGGGATTAGGTCCGAGAAATGTGCTGATTCTTATCCCGCGGTGACTGTGTCCTGACCTTTTCTAAGGAAACAAATCTAGGAAAATGTTTGTAATGGGTTTCCATTTCCTAGTTCTTTTCAGGTGTAGGAAGCTATGGCTATGGAGAGGATGAACAGCTTCTTGATGATGATCTTGCACGGCCGTGTAACAACCTGTGAGTGTGCCCATCCTGGACACAGTCACCGTTGCTGCTGCAGGTGGATCACTACAGCAGCTGCATCATCCATGGATATTCCCTCACCCTCAAAAATATGCTGTAAAAAGGAACACTGAAAGGGGATGCTGAGTGAATGGATGACGTGGAACCAGGTTGAACAATGACCCATCATTGGCATGGAGCACAATCTACCATTGGTCCAAAACTGAACAGTAGGGGCTTGCACCTCTGTGCCAGGGCTGGCCTTAGGACAAGTTCCATCTCCACTTATTATGTTGTTCTGCAAGAGTGAGGTTTCTTGTTAGCTGCCTCCCTTGAACTGTGGGTTCCCGCACACTACCAGTCCACTGGAGGTAATCATTGTATGTTTAACCAATGAATAATGAGATGAAAGAATAAGTTTTATGGTCCATTGAGGATTCACTTTAACTCAAGAATGTTGTACATACTTTCAAAACTACAAAAACAAAATATGTATATTTGAAATGTTTTGAAAAAGACAAAATGAATTGGGTTCCCCAAACAGCATTTCACAGATGCTGAGATATGCTTGGTCAAAAAAGGAGAGGGGAGTGGAGGAAAGTCAGTGATCAAATGAGCTTGGAAATGTAGGCTTAAGCAAAGTTAGCTATGATCTTTAAAGCAGGATTCCAGGCTTGTAAGATGCCAATATGCACTATGTGTCTCCACGCAGGTGTTATATTACATACCAAATACATTTGACCATGGAAATCATTTTCAAGTTACTCCTATTAACATTTGAAAAATTCCTCTTCAGAAAACTTTAGCTTACTAGGCACTTAAGAATTTCACAGGATCAAGGCATGCCATGCTGCATATTAGTTACCTTTTCAGATATTCCTTCTAGAAACTCTACAATATCTATAGAGTATAGTTCTAAATGATAATTGAAGAGGATGCAAAACAAATAACAGCTTGTTCCTGTCCCCGAACATCTTACAATTACATAGGAACAGGTATACGAGTATTCAGAGTACTAATATAAATTGACATCTTGCACTGGCAAAAGATATGCAAAGTACATGTGACTTCATTAGAAAGAAACTGTATTTAGAAGTAAAGGGAAGAAAAATAAATTAGTTCACACCCTATGGCATAGCATAGAAATTACTTCCTTGAGTAAATATCTAATACCTGCTTGATGACTCACTTGTGTGTGAGAAAAAAGAGGGAATGGTTTCTGAGGTTTTGACATATAGTTAAATTTCTGAAAAATGTGAGGATTCTCATCCTATGTGGTGGCATTCATTGATAAATCGCTACTCACCTGGAAATGGTAAACACAATGACCCTTTTAGGGCTAGGACAACATCCGTTTTTCCCACCAAAGATGGGACCAAGGGTAAACTTGTCTCTCTTTCAGACCCACTTTCTTTAAATTCCTTAATCTCAGCAAACCCCTCTGGCCTCAGCACCTCGCATGCACTTCCTCTTGCCCTTCCCTATCTTGCCCCTCCTCCCGCCAGTCTCAGCTTGAATGGCCCATCTCCAGAGGGCCGTGCTTGATCCCTCCGGTCTAAATCAGGCACCCCCCTTTAGTCTATCTCATCATTTCTGGGTATTATAATTGCATATAAATGTTTAAAAATATGTCTTTCCCATTAAATTAGGCTCCATGAAGACATGGGCCATGGCTATTATGTTAAGCACTTTATCCCTACTGCCTAGAACACTTCCTGGTATACTCAATAAATATTTGATGAATGAACACAGTAATGAATGAATGTATGGATGGATGGGTTAAAAATTAGTATGCCAAACTAAAAATTAAGGTGTAGCTATAAACTTATACACCTAAACTCACACTTCTAAGTGCTCTGTCTGTCAAAAATTTCACCATGGGAAGTTGTCTGTTTACTCTAATAATGTAATCACTGCTTAAAATATGTTTAGAATTCTACTTTTGGAAGAGTGTTTACTGCCTGATTCAGGGTGTCTGAGTTTATGAAACAGCCAAAAAGCATTCAGAACTAACTCTGGAGGGCTTGGAGGAAATGGAGTCATATGTTGGGGAATCAAGCAACAAGGCTCATCATTTGACTTGAAGGATGACTTCCAAGCTGGAAATTCACTAACACCACACATCATATCATCACTGGGATCCTTGAGGGTCCACTGGAGACATTCATGAAAGGGGCAACATTCAGTTGGATATTGGTTTAAAAATGAATCCAATGGCTTTAAAGTTTTATTTTCTAATTTATAGGATTAATGAAACAACAGAACAAAAATAACTGATCCATCTGAAGAGAAACCACCCAGTGTCCTCAATGGTTTCTAACTGCACAGGAACAAGTAGGCTAATCCAGCCTGTCCCACCACCAACAGGGTTTCTCAAAGTCATTGTTCCAAGACAGTTATCAATTTCTCGTAAGACTAATTTGGGGGATCGTATTTCAGGATAAAGAATAATAATTTAATGGCATAATGGAGATTCATCTGGTCTGGTACAATTGCCCCCACACCCCACTCCTTTCTTGCACCATAATGAGATCATGTGTGAAAGCCTAAATTATGTAAATGAAAAGGCTCCACTAACACCGCTGAAATATTCCTGGAGTGTTACACTTGACAACCTCAAAGTACATTTCACACTGCTAATGACTTCATCACTAACACAACTGCCATGAGTCAAGCAGTTTCCATGGCAACACCCTAGTACAGCTGTTTACCCATATAAAGTATTGCACCTACTTAGTTACATATACAGACAGATCACTAGATTCCTAGGTACTGAAATTGAAATAATTCAATTTTCAATGTCTCTCTTTATGAAGTGATTCTGCCAGCTATAGGGATTAGCATATCAATGTGACTTTGACAGGGGTTGCTGCAAAAGACATATTTTGCAGGCACTTCATGTCAATTAGAGCCCTAACTGTTTCATGGAATAATCATTCCTGCCAGATTAAGGTCGGGCTGCAAGGTAATTTAATTGGTGCCATTATATGTAGAAAAAAAATGCTCTAATAGAGTGCATACACTGTCTCTGCCAGGAAAGGGGAGGGCTGCACAAAGCAAATGACTGAAAAGAATTGCCTTCTTAGCCATTTAGAAAGGATTTTAAAACACCACACACACTAAGATGGGAACCTCTGAGATGTTATTTCCTGAATTAGCTGGGAGGAGAACTTTGAAGGAGAGAGGGGACATTGGCCAGTTTGCAATCTTCTCCAAAGGTTTTTTTTTTTTTTTTTCCCCCTAGAGGAGCCCAGAATAGCAGGATGGTTCAATTGATTCATCATCTATGTGACCTTCATGAATTCTGCGGTCTTGTTTGCTGAGGGGGGACATTGTCCCTGGGTGGGGCAGGGGGGAAAGGAAGGTCACAAAGCAGAAAGGGAGCTGCCCAATGTGTCAAGGAGTGGTGTTGAGCCACTACTTTCTTCCTTTCTTTGAAGAGGGAAAGATGCTCATACTTTACTATCCTCTTCTGCCAGAATTCTCTAATATAATAATCCTCATTGCTTCATAGAGGCTCACATCACCTCTAGCTCCCCATACTTGGAGGTTTGGAGAAATGGCTGAGGTTCTGAGTAACCAGGCACAACGGGTAGCACCATTCTAGTTTCCCAAACTTGGTGGGAAAAAATTCTTAGAAGGAAAGAAAATGGCTCAGAAGACATTTTCTGTTTATCGATAATACCTGTAACTTCCTTGTGCTCACTCATCATTCCCCACAATTATCATGCAACTATTTAGGGGTGAAGGAAAAACATTATCTTCACTTTGTTTTGTTCTCACTGGTACCCCCACTAGAAAGAGTTTCCCGGTTTGAAATGCTCTGAACCAGTTAAAGACTTACGCATCCTGTATTATGAGAAGAACTAATTTGGCAGTTGATCACATCTGATTTTGTATCATTACTGATTGTTTTGTGCTTCCATGGCTTATATCTTCCTCTCCAGCACTTCCTGCTTGAGGTCAGGACTTGCGTTTTTTATCTGTTTAGCAGCTGGATGCAAACACATTACCCACATGACATGGTTTTTATTCAATAATTTTTCAACATTCATTGATGCTGCTGGTAAATCACTTTTTAAATATAAAAAAAGGAGGCAGTAAACCTTGGAGGGTGTAGTGCATGCAGGGAAATTACTGATTGTCAGAAGTGCTCTCTAATGCAGCTAATTTTACCAATTAGGGAAGCTAAGGTTTGTCAAGGGCAGCTCTGTCCCATAAAAATACAATGCGAGCCATGTGTGAAATTTTACATTTTCAAGTAGCCAATTAAAAAAGTAAAACTATACAGATAAAATGAATAATGTATCTTGTTTAACCCAAATATATCCAAAATAGTATCATTTCAGTGTGTGGTCAATATAAAGTTTATTGAGATATTTTAGAGGTTTTTTTCATACCAAGTCTTTGAAACCCAGTGTGTATTTTACACTAAGAGCAGATCTCAGTTCAGACTGGCTGCAATGCCAATGCTCAGTGGCCACATGGGGCTGGTGGCTACTGTGTTGGACAGAGCAGTTCTAAGCCCTCACTATCATTTAGTAGCAGAACAGCAACAGAACTCACATCTCCTGACCCTCTGGCCAATGTTCTTTCCACTACGTGAAGCAGAAGCAAGGAAGTTCCAGGGTGCTGATTCCCCTGCTCCAAGGTCCCCTGTAGGACAGCCTGGACTCAACCATGAGCCAAACTGCAACAAATGTCTTTGAGAAGCTCATAACCACATAAAACAGAGAAATCCCAGGAGAAATTGAGTTTTCCTTGCTTTCAACAGAGTGAGCTTAGAATAGTATGGTGAAAACTTTTAAAAGTTGGTGGGAGGAGGGAAGACCAGCCACACGTGGGATCTTGGCAGTTAAAGGCCTGTCAAAGTTATTATCAAGAATCCATTGAATCTGTCTATTTTTCAGCAGGGAAGGCCTTGCCCTATGTATTTTATTTTTCTCTTGCAGTGTGAACAACTCACTTAGGCCATGGAGTGATCCCCTCAGGTTCTTCAGGTCTTGCCTTGACTTTGACAGTGACCATCTAAATCACATTAAAAGAAAACACAACCCCTACCTTGCTTGGCACCTGGCACCTCTTAACAGAGAGAGGCTCCTTGTGAGTTAATATACCAACCTGGAGAACAGAGGTTCTCCTCTGCTCAGTCCTGGGGGAAGGACGCTTTTAGGGGAAATAGGCATGCCTATGCTAACCAGGGAGCACAGATGATGAGGAATTTTTCATTTGAGGATATAGATTATATTCCAGAAATTTAGTGAAGTTGCACCAAGAGCAGGACTCCTAGGTGTGCTGGCCAGGGGATGGGGAGAAAGTTTAGAACACTGTTCTATAATTCATTACAGTTTATCAGGTTTGTGCGGGGTTAGAAAATAGAACTGCCACCCCTTTGTACTGACAGGTAGATTTTTGTATCACAGGAATCCCCAAGGTGTTTAATTAGGGTATTTTCATTAAATTCTAGCTTTCAGAGGGGTTCGAAGGACCACTATGGAGGTGACTGGAGGTTGGGGGTATAGGTGTCAGCTCTCATTTGCCTAAGTCTTCTAGTAGTGTCTTTGCTGCCCCCCTCTTGGGTTGGTGGGGCTTGTCTACCAAGCTAAAAGAAAAAGATGAAAAAGATTTTTTTTTTTTTTAACGTCTTTATTGGAGTATAATTGCTTTACAATGGTGTGTTAGTTTCTGCTTTATAACAAAGTGAATCAGTTATACATATACATATATCCCCATATCTCTTCCCTCTTGCGTCTCCCTCCCTCCCACCCTCCCTATCCCACCCCTCTAGGTGGTCACAAAGCACCAAGCTGATCTCTCTGTGTTATGCGGCTGCTTCCCACTAGCTATCTATTTTATATTTGGTAGTGTATATATGTCCATGCCACTCTCTCACTTTCTCCCAGCTTACCCTTCCGCCTCCCTGTATCCTCAAGTCCATGCTCTAGTAGGTCTGTGTCTTTATTCCCGTCTTGCCCCTAGGTTCTTCATGTCCACTTTTTTTTTTTTTTTTTTGATAGGTATACCTGGATTTAATTCTCACTTCTACCGCTTGGTAGCTGGATAGCCTTAGGCAAGTTTCATACCTCCCTGAAATTCACTTAATTCAGTCTGTAAAATGGCATAATAACTTATTATAGCATCCTTTTAGGAATTTTAAATCAGTTCTTGAAATAAAAGTACACAATATATAGACAAGTATGGATTCCTCAATAGGTGTTTGACCTTTCATTTCTCCAGTATCCCACCCGCATCAAATAAAGAAAAATACTTTTTAAAATTTACGAATATTTCATTGTTGTAAAGTTAAAGCCATAAAAATAATCAAATGGCCTACTATCATACCGTTAGAAGAAAAAAAAAAAAAAGGTGTTCATGAGAGTTCCATATTAGAATACAAGTTTTCCTTAGGCACCTGTTTATGTATGCTATTCTGCTCTTTACAATAAATAATTAAATTTGAAAGACTTAATTCCTCACTTTTAAGACCTTATTAGTTTACAAATTACATATTGACCTATGCTAAATTTTATACCGACCCATGCTAATGAATTCAGTACAGAAAACAAAAAACACTGCACTCAAGCAAACTACATATATATATATATATATATATATATATATATATATATATAAAAAACTTATATGAGAATTGCTACTCCAGCTTTCTTTTGGTTTCCATTTGCATGAAATACCTTTTTCCATCCCCTTACTTTCAGTCTGTATGTGTCTCTAGGTCTGAAGTGGGTCTCTTGTAGACAGCAAATATATGGGTCTTGTTTTTGTATCCATTCAGCCAATCTGTGTCTTTTGGTGGGAGCATTTAGTCCATTTACATTTAAGGTAATTATCGATATGTGTGTTCCCATTCCCATTTTCTTAATTGTTTTGGGTTTGTTATTGTAGGTCTTTTCCTCCTTTTGTGTTTCTTGCCTAGAGAAGTTCCTTTAGCAGTTGTTGTAGAGCTGGTTTGGTGGTGCTGAACTCTCTCAGCTTTTGCTTGTCTGTAAAGGTTTTAATTTCTCCATCAAATCTGAATGAGATCCTTGCTGGGTAGAGTAATCTTGGTTGCAGGTTTTTCTCCTTCAACACTTTCAATATGTCCTGCCACTCCCTTCTGGCTTGCAGAGTTTCTGCTGAAAGATCAGCTGTTAACCTTATGGGGATTCCCTTGTGTGTTATTTGTTGTTTTTCCCTTGCTGCTTTTAATATGCTTTCTTTGTATTTAATTTTTGACAGTTTGATTAATATGTGTCTTGGCGTATTTCTCCTTGGATTTATCCTGTATGGGACTCTCTGTGCTTCCTGGACTTGATTAACTATTTCCTTTCCCATATTAGGGAAGTTTTCAACTATAATCTCTTCAAATATTTTCTCAGTCCCGAAAAAGATTTTTTAAAAGTGATAAGAAATCAAACAAAATGTAATGAAAGAGAGCTGGGTGTAATGATTAAAGCAAATGACAAGCAGTGTACAAATTCCCTCCCCACATTCCCCGGGGAAGGAAGGTAGGTGTTACTGTTGAGGGGGCTAAGAACGGCCAGCAGGTGTCCTGGGCTCCTGCAGGGGTTGGGTCCACCTTGAAGGTCCCCAAGCCTGCACAGTTCAGGGAGATCTGTGTCATCCAGCCCCAGGACTCACTTTTTGCATGAGTTGGTGGGATATGCTCTTGCTATGGTCAGGGGCGTTCATCCCCACAGGAACCACAGGCAGGATTGGGGACACACCCAGTCCTCAGACTCCACATGTTTTTTTTTTTTTTTAGTAACTTTATTTATTTAGTTTTGGCTGCGTTGGGTCTTTGTTGCTGTGTGAGGGCTTTCTCTAGTTGCGGCGAGTGGGGGCTACTCTTCATTGTGGTGTGCAGGCTTCTCACTGTGGTGTCTTCTCTTGTTGCAGAGCACCGGCTCTAGGCACGTGGGATTCAGTAGTTGTGGCTCATGGGCTCTCTTAGAGCACACGCTCAGTAATTGTGGTGCATGAGCTTAGTTGCTCCACGGCATGTGGGATCTTCCCAGACCAGGGCTCGAACCTGTGTGCCCTGCATTGGCAGGCAGATTCTTAACCACTGTGCCACCAGGGAAGTCCAACTCCACATGTTTTGATCGATGACACGATCAGGCTGTGTCAGTTACTTAAGAATGGTCTCAACTGGCATTCAAAATTGTTATGAGGAGAGAACTATCATTCTCCCCACTTTTGCAGCTCCCTAGTAGACATGGGTTTTAGTTTCTGCAAACAACTGGTCTCTTTTGGTGGTCGGCATGTACTGTGTGTCTGGCAACTTGTGCCACATAGAGAAGCTAGAAACTGTGGGTGAGGCTATTATGCCTGCCCCACCTTGCTCCAGAAGCTGGATGGGCCTAGAACAGAGGTGTCTGGAGGACAGGGACCTGGCCCAGGGACCGTCGTCACTCAGGGCTAGTAAACTACACCTCCAAGCGTGTACCGTTACTCTCCCCACCCGCCTCCTGGACCCCTGGGGTGGAGCAGGGGCCTGGGCACGACATCTATTGGTTCATGGGGCTGGGGCAAGGCGGCTCACATATTAACATGCAGAATTGATCTCAGTACACAGAGTTAGTCACTGGGAGAATCACAGGGTTTGGTTTGGGTTTTTTGGCAACTCGTCTTACTTGTAAACCCACCAGAGACCCAAGAAAACATGCCTGAGAGAAGGAGGGTTGGAACCAACAAATGCGAACACCTGCCCCAGGGAAGAGCTTTGTCTCTTCAGGGTTCATTCCTTTTCTTCTCATTTTTACCTCCCAGCAGCCCCGAGAGCGAAATATCTCCATGACTAAGAATGGCTGCTCCATGGGGCCCATGTTTAGAGAGGAGAAATGGGAGCATTTAGAATGAGGGCGACTTGCTCAAAGCCACTGGGCAAGAGGCCAAAGGAGGCAGGGCTGGAGGGCAGTCATCCTGCCTGAAGCGATCGTAGAGCAGGGAGGACACACACGGGACTCTCGGGGGCCCCGGGGTGCGGGTTGCTGGAGACAGCTGTGCCTGGCGTGGGTCCCGCGGGGTTCGGGGAGGCTGTGTTTATCTACTGCTGCTCTGCAGAGGTCAATGCAGGAGGTGCTGCCCTCCCCGCATCAGGGCAAGGAGGGGCCCAGAGGGAAGAAGAGAGCCCGGTGAGGCGCCAAAGGTCAGAGAGCAGGGAAGGTGCGAGTCTGGAGCAGCCGGTGATGCGGAGGCCAGGAGGATAAGTGGGGCAGGATGAGGTGTGATCATTGGCTTTTCATGGCTTCCCTTCCCGAAACCCCAGTGTCAGAATCTGAGGGAGTAAAGCGGCAGGCTGCGAAGCCCCTGAGAGACCCCCTTACTTCCTTGGCCCCTGAACTCCCCCAGACTCACAATGACGAGCTCCCTTACCATGGCCATGACCGTGAGGTGTTGCTTCCCAGGTGTCTGTGTAGCGGCTCCCCTGCAGGGCCCTGACTGCACAGGCCTCTACCCCAAGTCCTACCTGTCCCTTTGTTGCTCTGAGGAGACAGAGGTGATAGTTGGTATGCTGTTCCTGCAAGTTGAAGTCATTTCTCCCCAAAATATTTACCAGCTTCCACCTGTTTCTAATTAATGCTGACAGGTAATCCCTCCTCCTTCAAGGAACCAACTCCCTCTCCTGAGCAGGTGCACAGCCATGCTTCATCCATGACGACTTAGACACAGGCAAACAGGAGGAACATGCGCTGCCTTCCAGAGGCTAGAAAGGAAAAGGTCTTTCTGTTTTCTTTTAAATCTCTGTGGGGTTGGGTTTTTTGTTTTAAATGAGACAGCATGTAAAGGGCTCTCCTTAGGAGAAGGGAGGTCTAATGAACAAGCCCGGCTCATCTTCCACTGGGTAATGAGTGCACCCAGGTAGCTGCTGGGAACAGTGATATATTCAGTTGTCACCCTGATTTTACACTGGGGCTGGGTGGCCTGTTTAATACAAGAACATAAATCTATCAGCTGTTTTTACAGGTTCCCATTCAGAAAGTCACAGTCTTAGAATAATGCATGCTCTGTGTTTGCAAGATTGGCACAGCCCTTCCATCATTTCCATAACATCTATGAGCATTTGCAGGTACTGTATATTATAGACCCTAACACTCCTACATGCACATATGTGCAGCACACACAGAGCCATGAGAACATCAGGACTGTGGATGTCAATAAAAAGAGAGAGAGATTTGTGAATACTAGAAACCTTCTCAGTCCCTCATTTTCTAAAAGGGAGAGGGAGGGTATGAGATGAGTGAAGGCAATACTCAACCTAAGGTTAGAGCACCCTCCCTCAGTCTCCTGTAAAATGAGGCAATCATAGTCTCTTAGTTTTCTTCATCACCAAATTCTTGGATTCTAAGATTTGGAACTAAGTATAAATGTGAAATTATGAATCAAATTTTTAATAAAGGAGAGATGAGAGACCATAATGTGATGGGAGCTTTGGATGTGTGTATCTGTGACACATACCAAATGGCACTGAATGAAAAGGCCAGGCGGTGGCAAAGACACGATCAAATATTGACACATTTCTGAATCCAAAGAATTCAGAGCATCTGATCAAGGCTGTGTGATTATATGAACAAAGGTAGAGATGATGGACCATGGTAAAGAGGAGAGAGTTGGTTGTGTGTTAACAGTGATAAAGCCAAATGGGCAGTGCCAGAAGAGAAGGTATTTCCAAGAACGTTTGGAAGATCAGTCTTAGAAGGGCTCCTGACCAAACACAGCACACGTTGAAAGTTAAACTCGGATCAGCTGTCAGCTCCCCAGAACAGCTGGGGGAATTTTTAAGCCACATGTGCCAACTTATAGAGCTACTGTACAGTCCCGGTCTGGTTCTCACCCTGGGCCAGATGTTACAAGTACCTGGGAGCTTTTTAAAAATACCAATGTCCAGGCTACAAACCAGACCAACTGAATGAGAAGCAGGGACCTAGACACAGGCAGATTTCAAGCTCCCCATGTGATCGTAACAGGCAGCCAAGGCTGAGAAGGGCTGCTCTAAGGAAAGGCAGGGCAACTCCTAATTCCTCCACCTGGTGGCCCAACATGGGCCCCAAAGAAGGGGCCTGCACAGACCTGGCCTTTAGAGGTGTCCTGCATGAAATTGACCATTGGCTCCCTGCTCTCAGGAGGTAAGTCCATCAGCCCAAGAACAACGTGGTGGCTGACAGAACAATCCCCGGGTTTCAAGGAAGAAGCATTTAGCTCTATTCTCAGTTCTCCCACTAACAAGCTACATGGCCCTTGCTTACCACTGTAGTTCAGTGTCTGGATTGTAATTCTTATTTAGTGAACGAATAAAAGTCACTGAGCTCCCCTAGTCATTGGGTTTCTTATCTCTTAAAATGAAAATATTAGATCACAGTCCTCCATACCCCTTCAAATTCTAAACTTTGGAAACCAATATAGATCCTCTAGAGTTTGCTTCTATTCTACCAATAGAGCTTATCACCCTCCACATTTAAGTAACCCTTCCAAGGTACCATAGTTATGTAGGGTATCGATATCAGGGGAAGCTGGGTGAGGGGAGTATGAGAAATCTCTGTAATATATTTGCAACTTTTCTGTAAACCTTGGAGGTCCCAAATTATTCTAGAGTTAAAATTTATTCCATAAGAAATCTTCCCATCCCATCAGGTGATTTATTACCTATCTTCTGTTCTTTCCCTGTCCCACTGTCTCCTTCCCCTACCATTCCCATTTAAGTTCCACACTTCTAACCTAAAAGATACACTTGATCTCTTTTGAGGCCCTTCCAGCCTGCAGACCCTTGTTTTGTATTTCATCATCTCCTCCAGCTCTTGCTGATCCCTCCATTCAGGGGAATTTGTGACATAAGTGATACAAACAATAAAAAGCCAAATGGGAAAAAGTGAGGCTGTGATTAAAACAGCAGGAAGCCACTCCCTCCAGGCTGGAAGAATGAGGGGGAAGGTAATGTTACCAGAGCCGGGGGTCCAGGTAATCCTCTACCTGGTGGGAGTTGGAGCCTCTCTAGTAGGCACCTGGGGCATGGAGGTGACAGCACCCGCCAAAACACTGCCTGAAGCACAGAGGGAAAAAACACTGGTTTCTCTTTTCTTCTTACTCTCCAACCTCCTAATAGTACCTCCCTTTAGTCAAATCCAGGCAAAAGCCAGATGTCATAGAAACTTGGAAAACAGAACCTTGTAGGACGCAGCCCCTTGTGATGCAGAGCAAAGTGGGAACAGGACAAGGAATGGGTTTGAGGGCAAAAGGCTAAGAACTGACACTGTACCTATAGTCTTTATAACACAATCTAATGCTTGATTGTATCATGTCTGATACTCTAAGACAGAATATCCAATAGAAAGATAATACAAGCCATGAAATGTGGACCACATGTGCTATTTTAAATTTTCTAGTAGCCATATTAAAGAAAAGAGAAATATGTGCAATTGATTTTAATAATATATTTTATTTCATGCAATATATTCAAACTATTATCATTTCAACATGTAAGCAATCTTATCAGGCTTAATGAGATATTTTACCTTTTTTTTTTCATTTTAAGTCTTTGAAATCTGGTGTGTATTTTATACTTACAGCACATTTCAATTTGGACATTTCAAGGGCTCAGCAGTCACGTGTGACTAGTGTCTCCCTACTGGAGTTTCAAGTGATTTCATATGGATTCCAAGGTTTGAGAAAGTTTAAGGCAAGAATTCACCAAGGAGGACACCTCCACACCTAGGGAGACCTCACATGAGTGAAAGTTCCAAAAAATTCTTACTGAACCCAGAATTGTAAGGGGAAGCAGAAAACACAACAGACACCTGTTGAACATAGATCTGAGAAGGCTGAGAAAGGCAGCATGTGCCAGATGAATAGCATTCCACACATCATAGGAAGTAGCTTCAGAATCATGGGCTGTGTTATTGATTTGTGTGTTTTTTTTTTTTTGGTTGATGTTTGATGGTGATGCATTAGTTTTTAAGAGCTTCTACTTTTACTAATAAGAAGAAACCTGTGTTCAGAAGTGTTCAGATACTTCCCTCCTGTGATTGTCTCAAAGTTGGAGGGAAATTTTCCTTACAGAAAGTAATGCTTCAGTGTCTGGGGAACTCTGGGCTTATAAGTGTTTCAGTGGGCCATGAGAATCACAAGTCAGATACCTACAATGCGGAGTAAGGATTAGTTCTGATGGGGGAGGAGGAGAATGAGATAGGAGTTTCCAGTGTGAACATGTCCTATTTCCTTTACTCAGTGTTGATTGTGTTGCTAGTCTTTACAGCCTACATGTATTTTATAAATGTTTTTATATTCTTCTGACATTTAATAAAATTGCAAATGGTACTCACACAAAAGCACACAAAGTGAGTGAGGAAGATAAAAGAAAAAAAGGAAAGGAGGGAGGGAAGGAAGAAGGAAGGAAAGAAGTAAGAAAGGAAAGGAGGAAGAAAGGGAAGAAAAGTGGAAGGAAGACAGGGAGGAAGTAATGAGGGGAAACTAAAAGAAAGCAGAATATACAACTAGCGTGAACTGACACTGCCCAGAGCACGCAGACCCGGGAGGTGCCTTGTTGTACTTGGAAATCCCATCTTTACAGTTTGTCTCACTGTCCAGCTTCACACACCAAGGGCAGGTGTCTCCTAGACGTGGAGACATTCCCTCTGGCAATAGTCCATTTTCTTTTCACAGTCCTGTGTCCTCTATGAGTGACTCTTTGAGGGCAAACCCTTTGGCTGGGTTTTAGGAGAGGGAAGCGAAGGCACATGATTTGCTAACTTGGGAAGGTGTTGGTGTGCTGGAAGGGGACAGCTTGAGCCCTACCGCCAGCTCAGCCCACAATAGATCAGGCCCCATCCCCTGGCTCCTGGAATGACTCCAGACTTGAAGAAAACAAATTAGGCTGGTGTCCGAGTAACCCTTGAGCACCTCATGAATCCTAACAGAAGCACCCCGGCTGCTGGGTCTTCTCTTACTGACACTGGCCCTCACATGCCATTCGTAGCCAGACCAGGGTGTGCTTTTTTCTGAAGTTGGCACCAGCTCTCAAACTTCATCTCTGAAATCATGCCCGGGGTGCAATACATCAGCATCTCATTCCATCTGCACTGGCCTGGAGGTGCTGGCTCCTTGACGCAAAGGCCCTCACTTCTGCAGGGGCCTGACCTGAACCAACACGGAGTCGACTGGGAATCAGCAGTCCACAGATTCAAGGGGGAAGGAAGACTTAGGTTCAGTAGGAGCAGCTAGTTGGGCGAGGAGCAGGCAGCAAGCAGGGACCAGGTCAGTGATGCCGGGAGAGCCAGGCAAGTGTCTGGGCTCAAGCGGCTGGAGGCTGAGCCACTCACTGCAGCTTTGGTGAGCAAGGCTGACTCTGGATTCTAGAGCTGAGACTGTTTATCCCTTCTCTATTTTATACCTCAGTCGCATGTCAGTGTCATTGGACCTGAAAGTGTTGAGCATTGACAGAAGAGGTGTCAGATTAGGCGAAGGAGTCCTGCGCCTGAAAGAGGCAGCATTACTTCACCCTCCCTGCTGTCAAGTGATCTTGTTTCTCCTAATAAATAGAGAAATGATGGGCATGCTTTATTTACCAAGAAACACTTCTAAATTCCCCCCAGCCTCTACGAGAGGCGAGAGAGAATGATGACAAGCATTCTCGACATATTTCAACTGACAGTCACATAATTAAATTTTGATTGGAAAGGGCCTGAAGAAACAAACAAAAAATATCTAAACTATTCCATATTTTTCCCCCAATAATTCAAATGGTCTTTGAAAGCAGGAATGACCTCAGACATTTTGTTTTTCGTGTAACATACAGACTGGTGATAACCCAGCCTGATGCTTATGACAGTGATGGTGTGGGCGAGATATTAGTTGTGTGCCTGCACATGCACCTGTGTGTGTACAGATACACATTTGTGTGTGTGCACAAGTGTGTATAGATACAATTCCCGGAGCATACAAATAGGGTGGCTGAGTTGAAGTAGTGAGTAAACTCCAAGAATAGCAGGGACACTGTTAACCCCCAGAAAAATGATTTGGAATTTAAATAGCAAGTGTTCGGAAGTGATAGGCAAAATAAACCTGGGAGACTGTTTGCGGTACAGATGGGATCTGATGCTCTCCGAGCAGGGAGAAGCGCTGTCAGTGTTTTGACAGACACAGACTGATGTTCAGGACAGAGCCAAGGAGGTGCTGGGTAGTGGCGCTTGGCGTGGGGGGAGCTGGAGACCTCCATGACAGATTGACAAGCCCGAGCAGGAATTTTTCTCCAAGCAGAGGGAAGGGAAAGAGGGGATAGAAGATAAAGGCACAGCAAAGCTGGGATGCTGGTGGCGGGGTGAGGTGAGAAGAACAGAACTGCATTTACCACATCTGCCTCTTTGGGGATTATTAAGAAGGTAAAAGCAGGGGCCAAAAGGCAGACCATGCGGGATAAGCATCACTTCCCAGCACTTCATTTCTCTTCACAGTTTGTGGAGCTGGCAGGCCTGCTTAGTGCTCCGGGCAGGGAACCCCCGATGACAAATGCCTCCCACGAGGGCTGAGGGTCAGAGAGCAGAGCTCAACCAGCAGCAACCATACAGAGAGTGTTTCTCTCCCAGCACCCGTAGCAATGTTACCCAGAAGGGAAACTAGAGCCTAGATGGGTATAAAAGCACTATAAACTGTGACCGGTGTGGCAGGAGACCTCCGGACAGACTTAAATGCTTGGTGGTGTAAATACTACACTCTGACTGCATAGCCTTAACCGACTTGGACCAAACCATCTCTCAGGCCTTCCCAGCCTGCCCAAGCCCCCTGGAACACCCTGGAACCCACCTGTCCTGCTCTCCTCTGTGACTCCCTTGTCTGCCCTGAGGTCCCCTTTCCCATGAGCTCAACCTATCTGGGTGGGTGCAGTATCCTTGTCCTGATTTCCCCCAGTGAGTTCCCTGGGAGCTCAGCATCCAGCAGGCAGTGTGGTGGTGTGACAACACCAGCTGAAGTCAGGAGGCTGCACTCAAGTCTTACCTCCATCCCTCATCAGCCCTGTGCTCTTGGGCAATTTAGTTACTCTCTTGGAGCCTCAGTTTCCTGGCTTGTGCAAAGGACTGGTAGGTTTGTTGCATCTAGATAAGTGATTCTCGACCAGGTTTTCCCCTAGACATTTGGCAATGCCTACAAGCATATTTTCTGGTCATAATTGTGGAGAAGGGGTGGGGGGATGTTAATTCTGGCTCCAGTAAGTAGAGACAAGGCCTGCTTCTAAATGTCCTAAGTGTGCAGGACAGTCTCCACAGCACAGAATCATCCAGCCCCAATGTCGGTAGGGTTGAGGTTGCTTACAAACTGTCTCTCAACATCACATGGGTTTTTTAAATTAAATTTTTATTTTATATTGGAATATAGTTGATTAACGACGTTGTGTTTCAGGTGTACAGCAAAGTGATTCAGTTATACATATACATGTACCTATCCTTTTTCAAATTTTTTTCCCATTTAGGTTATTACAGAATATTGAGCAGAGTTCCCTGTGCTATACAGTAGGTCCTTGCTGGTTATTTATTTTAAATATAGCAGAATGAACTTATGGTTACCAGTGGGGAAGGTGGGGTGGGGGGAGGGATAGACTGAGAGTTTGAGATTGACATTCACACGGGTTCTTAATAACAGCTTCTATCATCAAGGATTGTTTCCTCCCTTCCTCTCTTCCTCTCTTTCTCTCTTTCTTTCTTTCTTTCTTTCTTTCTTTCTTTCTTTCTTTCTTTCT
>NW_020837963.1:1879110-2017027 GCF_003676395.1 Aethalodelphis obliquidens | reverse complement strand
TTCTTTCTTTCTTTCTTTCTTTCTTTCTTTCTTTCTTTCTTTCTTTCGTTCTTTCTTTCTTTCTTTCTTTCTTTCTAATATACATGTATTTGGGGGGAGATTGCAAGCTCCTTGAGGGCAGGCAGAGGCTGTATTTAAATCCTCTTTGTTTTGCATTCAGAGACTTGCACAGTGAAAAACCTCACATGTCATCAGCCGCTTGGTAAAAGGAATCACAGAAGAGACTTTGACTCTCCTGGCAAAAGGATAAATCTGTTTTTGTACTGCTGGGTTCATCTGTTCATGGTGTGAGACAGAAGTAAAGCCACCTATTATACTGCCCCCTTCCCCCAAAATACCTCTAAAATATTAGAAGATACTGCTAAAACTACATCCAGATCATACAAAAACAGTTTGAAAGAGAAAAATATGGTGAACTCATTGCTATCCAACACGTTCACAATGAAAGAAAGACTGTTTGACTAAATTCATCCCCATGAAGGGGGAGGTGGTACAAGGCCAGGCTGTACCTATTGGGAGAAATCCATTATGTTAGACTGTTCATGTAAATGTTAAAAAAGTTCAGGAGGTAAGAAAAATGAAGGTTTCTTAAAAAAGAGGAGAAGAAAGAATGGGGAATTTTTGGCCCCTTGCACATTTTTGTGTATCTCTAATATATCAGATCCTGTGTTACACATTTTATCTTCAAAACAACTTATTGGGTAAGAACTGAGGCTTAGAAAAATTAAGGATGTATTTTATAGATTTTAAAGCAAATACATTTTTCACATTTCATATTCTGGAATGAATATGTACCTTAAAGTTGATGCCATCTAGTAATCAGTGTTGGCTTTTTTTTTCCTCTCTGTCTCTCTCTCTCTTTATATTTTTACGTTTTAGTATACCTGAAGTAAGAATGCATCTTACAGTCTTTGGCTACTTAGATTTCTAAAAATAAGGTCACTTATACAGATCATACAACATGGCAGAGCTGGAAATCATAAGATACTAGATGTTATTTATTTCTAGTCCAGCAAGGAAATTCGAGTGCTCCGTAACAAGGTTCTTGTGAAGTCCACTAAGAGTCGTTTTTCCTGAGATGACTTGGATGGCTCCAGTGAGAAGTTAAGGAAGGTGGTACATTTTTGTTACTATATTTTTTTACATTTTCATTTTTTCCCAGTTTTACTCAGGAATAATTTACATGTATCACTGTATAAATTTAAGGTATACAGAGGGATGGTTTGATGTATCTATATTGTGAAATGATTAATGTTTACCACAATAGGTTTAGTTAACATCCATCATCTCATATACATACGATAAAAAGAAAAATCTCCTTGTGATAAGAACTCTTAAGACCTACTCTCTTAACAACTTTTCTACATATCATACAGCAATATTAACTCTAGACATCATGTTGTATGTTACATTCCTAGTACTCATTTATCTTATAACTGGAAGTTTGTACCTTCTGACCACCTTCCTCTAATCTCCCCATGCCCCACCCACCACCTCTCTACTCTATGCTTTTAGGTTAAACTAGTAGAAGAGAATAAAGAAGTAAGGGTCAAAGATCTGAGATTACTCTTGTTATTAACATCAACAATGAGAGACTGGATTTAAGTCTAACAGAGAAGACAAGCAATTAAAATATATATTATATGTATACAATGTTAAATATATATGTAAACTTATATCACTGATAGAAGCAGTCAGGGCCAGAGTGGGAGTTTAGCCATCAACCTTTATGCCCTTGGTTGTCTTGGACACTGGGACAGTAATTCAGCCTTGCATGGGAAGTTACAGACCAATAAAATAAAGTTTAACTTAGGAGTGCTTGATGACAATTCAGTTGTTTAGATGGTACTATGCCTAGGAATAGAATTTATTTTAAACTTGTTACAAATAGTATTCTAACTCAGTGTTAACACAGATAGGTAATGTGTACCAGATACTTGTTGAAAACTTGTTGAATATAACAACGTTTGCAAAAAAAAAAAAAAATTATGGGTTGGATTGTGGGCCTTCTCTATCCCTTAGACACCATTTGTGTCCATGAACTTGTCACACTCACTACTGTTGTATTGCTGTTACCTGACATATTTATCCTACCTAACTTCCTCCTCATGTCTTTGTCTGTCTACAAAACTTCTACTTCTTCACTTCTCAAAGCGGATCTCCTGAAAACCTGTCTTGATTTCCTCAGACTTCAGAGCCTCTTATCTTCTCCCTCTGTACTTTGTGTCTACACTTCTGTTATAAAAACCATGTAACCACATTGAAATTTTTAGAGTGCCTTTCTGTTTTGTCCACATGAATTGTCTGATCTTTCAGGATTCATCAGCACAGCTCCTGATCTACACATGGTAGTGAACTTGCTCATAGGATGAATAAATGAAGTATGCACACCGTGAGACAGCCCCTTACCATGCACGGACTAGGAAACTCTCAGCGACCTGCCCCCGCTACCTCCCAGACCCCGTTTCCCAACACTGTCCACCCCACACTTTCACCCAGCCCACTGGTCCCTCATTGTCACCAAACACCAGGCCTTGGGGCCTCCACACGGCCTATTATGACCATCTGCAGAGCTTTTACCCCAAATATATGCCATAGCCCATTTCCTCTCAAGATTTAGGTCTCTGCTTAAATGTCGTCTTCACAAAGAGGTTTGCTCTGACCACATTGTCAAAAATAGCAGCTTTCTTCTTCAGTCTCTCTGTTCTTACCTGCTTTATTTTTCTTCTTAGCACTTACCAATAACCTACATATTTTGTATTTACTTATTTTTTAAAAGTCTCCCCCACTGAAATGTGAGCTCAGTGAAGATAGGGATTTTTATCTGCAAATAATAAACAATTAATCACTCAGTGATAAAGGAATGAATGAGTCTATTACTATCTTTAATGAGACTACTTTCACCTGTTGGTGAAATAGAACTGCAGTCATAGAACCACTTCTAGAGGAAATCACTTTTTTGGATCATCTAATATAGCCACGTACCATTTTAATTTCTTTAAATATATTAGCTCATTTATTGTTCACAAAAGCCCTAGCATATAAGTATCATCACCCCCAATTTAAAAGAGGAAGCAATTGTGGTTCTTCCAAATCCCATACGCTTTCTTTTATACTCATCCTTACACAATCATATTTTTGCAAATCCACCTATTCCATTACGTTTATTCAACAATTCATTCAGTACTTGTTGAGTTTATCCCATATGTTTCTATTATGAGAAATGCACACAATATTTTCCCATGGAAGTTTAGCAAATATGACACTTTCTGGCTATTTCCAAAGTAGTAGAGATATGTCAAAAACAAACAAACAAACAATAACCTAAGAGTTAACCAATAACCTAAATTTAGACGTATTTGTTCCTTTTTCCCATTATTTATACTATTCTTTCATTGTTACTTTCATCCAACAATAAAGTCACTAAAAATGTGGAATGAGTACCATACATTCTGTGAAACATGAAACAGTGCTTTACCTGTCCCACCCACTGCCACCACTCTCCAGGTGCTAACTTCTGTAATGTTTTGGTTTAAATAAAGTACTGCAGAGAATAGTAATCTTAACTCAAGAAACAGAAAGATCTAACTAAGGAAGGAGTTTAAAAAAGAGAATTCAGTGAATACATCTCTATAGCCTTTCCCTGGAAGAGACCTGCAAATGCATCCGTCAGGCAGAGAATCAATTCTGGAAAAACTGCTCTTGGAAGAGTTGTGCTTGAGAACTCACACCAAGAGTAACAGTCTCAGGGGAACCTGGGTGTGTTCAGCAAGGAGTGAATGATGTTCAAGAGGACAAGGGATTTGAGCTATCAAGGAATCACAGAGAACTGTGGATCAGACTCCTTGGGCAAGGCCTGAAATACTGCTATGGAAGTAAATGTAAATTTGGATATGAGAACATTGGCCTAACTCTTTTGGGCTATAGTGGTCCCACCTGAGACATCTATTGACTGGCAATAGCCCGCCCTGAAAAAATACAAATTTGCTAGAGCATAGGTTTCTTACTCTATGGATGACAAAGAACAGAGCCAGCTTAAGAAAACATTGCATTCACAATTGTGGAGAAATCAGACAATTGGAAAACCTGGATCTTATGAAAGCTTGGACGACAACTCTGAAAAAAGGTAATAAAAGATCTATCGTTGGGTCTTAGCCATGGAAAACAATGGCCAAAGCATCATTTAACCTCAAAGACTTCCAATAATTTAAGAGAAAAAAGGACTTGAGTTTAGTAAAATGTTTAAGTTCTGCTATTAAGCAAGTAGCCGACTAAAATGTTCTCTTTAGGCCAGATGTTTGATCTCACTAATGAGAACAACACACATCTTGCCTGAATTGACCCAGGAAAGGTCAACATGGGTGAAAGTATCCAGCCAAATCACAACTAATCACTTTGGCCTCTGTCCCAAGTGCTATACAGAAGGTCTCAGAGATGTGGGTGCCCCTGTTGGTCGGTTAGGTTGTGCTATCACCTATACAAGGGACTCCTGGAAAGCCTACATAAATGGAATCCAAAAAGATAAGACAGTAGTGGTAAATTAATTACATTTTCTTAAAGGAGGTATTTCTTGTGTTAGGTAATTCTCATTAGTCCTGTCTTGGAATTATAGTTTGAATTAAACAAAATTTATTAAACATTAAATATGACATAAATTTGTAGCATAATGGAAACTTAGTGTTCAGTCGATCTAATTCCTCTTCACTCTTCCATCCATTTTACAGACAATTACACCAAGCCCAGAGAAGAAAAGTGTCTTACAGAAGTCACATTTTAAGTTTGAATTTCCAGAAGAGAAGAGGATTTTGTTTCATTCAAAGGACAAGCTGTGCCAACACAATGAATTTGGCCTGTTCTCCTACTCAGCCTACCTCTTGCCTCCCAACTCCTTGTTAATGCTTTTTTAATAGACTATCAGACATTTCTTTGGAGACTTCATTATTCTGCTCACCTGTTTGTGCCTGACTCTCCTTCTCTTTGCCACCCCATAACACAAATACACACATTATCAGAGAAAGCATTGAATCTAGAGTGTAGTAGTGCTTGATGGTTATATTGTACACCACTCATTCCATCTTGATCTCTTTTCCTCTGAGAAATGTTCTTCTCACCCATTTCAGTCTTCATAGTTTGGTGGTGTCTTGATTTTACCCTTGGGTTCAGGGAGAGAAAAGTTACTCAAACCTGACCAATCATAGCACCTCATTGCTCTGGCCTCAGAGATTGGTTCAAGGATGAGAATGTGACCCAGTCAGACCCAACGAGGCACTCACGAGATTTCTGATGGGACCACTACAAGAGAGGCATTCTCTCTTTCCTCCTAAACTTATAGCTACTAGGATATAAGCCTGAAACAGCTAGATGGTCATTTTACCTCTGCAGTGGATGGAGCTACTGAAAATGAGACCAATGTATAGCAAAGCAGGGTGAAGATATGGAGAAAAACCTATTCTGCTGATATTGTTAGAACTCCTTGATCCATGTGAGCTTGAAATTCTTAGACATTTCAGTTATATGAACCAAAAAATCACCCTTTTATTTAAGCCAGTTGGGTCCATTATTCTGACACTTGCAATTGCAAGATTCCTGACAGATTCTGCAGTGTAGAGTTTATCTAATGTCTAGGCTCACCTAGAAGGGATTCAGTTGCTGGCTTAGGTAGCCTTTTATTAGTGCGTATTTTGCTGATACTTTTAAAGTCACTTCTCAGTCAATGCATGCTGTTTCACAATGTCATGAATTACAGTTAACCATCAGACTGTGTTTTCATTCAGGTCATGAATTTCCTGATTTTTCTAGGATCTAGGCTAGGATGGTCTTTTAGACTCTAGAAACACCTCCCAAGGGAAAAGGGAAAAGCAATCACTGCCAAGGAAAGCTGAAACTGGGCTGGCCCAACCACTAAGATGTCTGTAAAACAGACGGCATTTTCCCTGGGTAAGTGCTGGCTTGATCTGACAAGAACTACTTTTCCCTTTGCTCTTATGACTTGGTTAAGCCTTGCAAATGCAGCTTGATTTTCAAGCTGAGGAATCACTAACTTTCTTTACCTGGAAGTGGGGTCTTCCCTGTGTAGGGGAGTACAGTGAGGCTGGAGAGATATGAGTACTGGCACCATTAGGCTACACTCCCCGTCTATCAATGGTTGCCCTCTACTTTTGGCCCTGCCTGGACAGCTTTGAAGAACACCTTTGCTGATGTACAAATGACAACTTACAGCTTATTGTTCTCCTATATGGCATATCCCTGTTTTAAAATAGTCTTATACCAAAGGAAAGACCCTTAGACATCAACCACAAACTAAGGAGAAGAACCTTCCCAGCACATCTGAAATCCTACCCATCCATTCTGCTTTTTGGGTACAGAAGGCCCTAGTAATGGAAATGAAAGGGCAGCCTTGAGAATCAGGTTCAGGTCATTCTCAAAGTGTTATCTTGATTTGGCACTGTAAAGCTTGGCTCATTTAAATCTCTTTCTGGAAGCAGGACTCACCCTCAGGGCTTTCCCTCCTTCTGTCCATGATCATTACTAGTGATCTCAGCCTCCTCCCATTCCATTTTGTACACATATACACACACACACACAATATTAAGTGAGGCAAAGTGATAATGAAGAGGTTCTCCTCCCAGAGCTCCCACTGGTGCCTCTACATTGGTCCTTTTATTGCTATTGCTCTCATCTGCTGAACTCTGGACCTTTCCAATTACTCTCATGGTCGGTGCTTGACTGTCCAGTATTGCCGGTCATGTGGAGCTCAACCTTTAGCCAGACTGATCCATGGTGGCTACCAGCTCCCTACCCATGTTCACCCAGTCAGATGAAGTGCCTGAAGTCTGGACTTGTAACCATTTGCTTGCTGCCCCTGAAGTTGGACCATACTACTCACAACTGTATATATATGCTGCCAGATCTGTCACATGCCACGTGCTTAGATTTCATGTTGCTATCCCAAAGAGACAACAGAACAAAGGAGGGAAATATAAATGGGAGCATTTGCTTTTCACTTTGGATAAGACAAAATCTTCTGTCATTTTGAATCCAACTCTTTATGAAACAATGAACTCATAGCAGTTGTACTTATCATACTGTACCATTTATTTAGCATATATCAGAGATTGCCTTTGATATCTTTTATATTAGGTACTATTACTATGTGTTAATGTTCCACATTTCTATTTAACTTTTATATGAACATTTAACTACTTGTGATTTTTTTTTCCAGTTCTCTTCATACTTTTAGGAAATGACATATTTACATTCCCCAGCTCCTGGCATGGGGCTTAAACACATATTTGTATTAAATAAACCCATAGTTTATCAATATATATTTATTGAGCACTTGGTATTTGCTTCAACTTTGTTCTAGTTCCTGTGGGATTTACAGAAGAAAACTTTATAATACTCTCCCTACCCTGGAGATTATGGAGTTTGGGAGGGGAGTAAGATGAATGGGCATGAAACAAATAGAGACAAACGCAAGACAGTTTATGGTCAAGTGGTACATTGTGGGCATTGGGCTATGTTTGCTATAAGGTTTTAATAAACAAACAAATATTTCTGAGAAAGTAAAATTTTTACAGTCATAGACTTGAGATGGAAGAATACAAAATAGGCACACCCTTCAGTCCATGCCAAACTGTTCCCTACAATTCATCTCTTTAGAGCTCTGTTTAGTCTAGCCTTGAATGCTGCTAGGGATCCAGTTTCCATCACAGTCATTGGAAAACACCTTTGCAATCTAAGTGTTCTCTGTGTCAGGAAGTTTTTTTCCAGTACTCAACTTTTATTGCTCCACCTCTTACTGCCTTTCGGTTTCATTTCATCATTTCTCTAGCCATGTCTCCTGGTACCTTTGTTTTCCATCTCCTTTGTGTTGGTTGGCCCAGTGTTCCACATATGTCATCTCCCCTGTCTTCATATTCCTGCCCAGGAATGTTCTCCAGGTTAAATAAATCGTTAGAGTGTGACTCACAGGAGGAAGAGTACTTTAGAAACAACAGCTCTAATGTTCTTTGACATCAAACATTTCCAGTTCATGGTTGTATCTCAGTGTCTAGCCCTGGTACATAGTACGGCTTTGATGTTGGTTGCTGGGGACACAGATTAGCTCACCCTCCTGAAAGTATACAGTTCTCTCAACAATGGACCTTAGAGGACTTCCTGTCCAACTTTCTAGCCTCTGACAAAGGTTTCAGTGATGAGGATTCGTAACTCTATAAGTTGGCCCATTCTAAGAACTTGAAGAATTCCTCCTTACATTTAATGAATATTTGCTTAATTTTAAATTCTACTCATTGGTCTTGGTTTGGCTATGTGGAGCTAGTCAGAAGTGTAATTCTTTTTTAAAAATAATTAATTAATTAATTAATTAATTAATTTTTGGCTGCGTTGGGTCTTTGTTGCTGCATGCAGGCTTTCTCTAGTTGCGGTGAGCAGGGGCCACTCCTCGTTGCAGTGTGTGGGCCTCTCACTGCCGTGGCTTCTCCTGTTGCAGAGCATGGGCCCTAGGCATGTGGGCCCCAGCAGCTGTGGCATGCAAGCTCAGCAGTTGTGGCTCGTGGGCTCCAGAGCACAGGCTCAGCAATTGTGGTGCATGGGCCCACTTGCTCCGTGGTATGTGGGATCTTCCCAGACCAGGGTTCGAACTCATGTCCCCCACACTGGCAGGTGGACTCCCAACCACTGTGCCACCAGGGAAGTCCCAGAAGTGTAATTCTTATTTCACATGAAAGACCTCTACAAGCTTGAAGAAAATTGTTATGGCTTCACTCCAACTTCTAATCTAGCCTCAATAATTCCAGCTATTTGTTGCATATAGGTCATTTGTTGCACACCCCAAATAATTATTTTTAATGGAAAGATGGAACAGTGATGGTTGAATGAACATATGGATGCATGCAAGGAGATGGCCCATTCATTGGTTCATAGACACCTTGCTTTTAAACTCCTCACCACATTGACTATCCATTTCTCGATGCTCTCTACTTTGCTGGTGTCACTCTTAAAGTGAAGTTTCTAAAACATAACACTTCAGGAGAAATGTGGCCCATACAGAGAACAGTACAACTGAGAGCTAAATGTGAATTTCTGTTTTTTAAAACCGTAAAACCATTCTGCAAGGCAAAAGACAAAAAGAAATATATACAAATATTGTGATATAGTTAGTAAGTTTATTTATCAAAAGGGTATGGGTTAGGAATTCTGAAACTATTTTATGTGTATTCTAGTTTAGAACAAATAAATATATTGTGGGTAACAAGAGTAACAAGAGTCAGGTTGGAGAAACCTAAAAACTTGTTTTAAAAAATCTGTTCTTGGGCTTCCCTGGTGGCGCAGCGGTTGAGAATCTGCCTGCTAATGCAGTGGACACGGGTTCGAGCCCTGGTCTGGGAGGATCCCACATGTTACGGAGCAACTAGGCCCGTGAGCCACAACTACTGAGCCTGTGCATCTGGAGCCTGTGCTCTGCAACAAGAGAGGACGCGATAGTGAGAGGCCCGTGCACCGCGATGAAAAGTGGCCCACACTTGCCACACTGGAGAAAGCCCTCACACAGAAACGAAGACCCAACACAGCAAAAATAAACAAACAAATAAATATCTGTTCTTTTTCACTGTTGGAAAATGAAATTGTGAATAAGGAAAGAAAAAGAGTAGAATAAACCCTGTGGTTTTGGATTAGAATCAGAGGTATTAAGTATGAACTTATGGCTTTTTAGTATAGATACAAATGGAAAGATATGGAACTAAGTATAGATGTGGCTGTATGCATGGGCTAATATCCATTCACATATTTGTAAGCTCTGCTGAGAGGATTTAGGAGCAATGACATTGCAGTAGCAGTGAGCACACCTGGTGCCCAGATCTTGGCTTCTAAATGCTATTCTCCAATAAAAGGAGTCAGGACTCCTTGGAGAAGTCTTTTTGATTCCAAAGCCAAGTCAGAGAAAATACAAAATGAGACTGGAAAATACTGTGGTGCCAAAAAGTAAGGCAGTGCTTTAAAAAAGAATGTGGATATGTCAGAATGGTGCAGGAACCAACCTGAAAGAGCTCACAATGACCAAACCTGGAATAATAGGATAAAATTGATACCTATAAGTCCATATTAATATACATAAACATTTGAATTAATAAATGTGGGAGAAGGGAAACTTTTCCTTCTAGCCACGTGCTCAATCACTGTTGTGGAAGGAAAGAATGATGGTAAGGTAGGAAGTAGTCAAGACTGGGTCATGTGCCTGTACTATAAAGTGGTACAGCTGTCCTGGAGTTGGAAGCTCTGACTAGCAGTAAGGAGACCTTAATTCTAGTTCTGGCTTCACCAAATTGATGTTCTTCGTCGTATGACCTTGAGAAAATTGTCCATTTCTACCATAGTGACCTGCCCTCCCTTCCTTACAAGGCTATTGTTAGGCTCAAAGGCCATAGTAAGAACCTGGACCAAAGCAATGACAAAGCATCACCTTACTCAGAATTCTCACTGCATTTATTACCTGTCTAATTCATTTACTTTTCATTGTGCACAGTGTTGTCTTATGGGGGTAGCATGTGCAGTGGTTAAGACCCCAGGCTCTGGGTTTATATTGCCTGGTTCCCACCTTAATGCCACTGCTTACTAGCCATGTCATAGTTTCCTCAGATACAAAATGAGGGTAATGACAGAACCTACCTCATAAGGTTGTTGCAAGTGTTAAAGGAAGTGATATTTGTAAAGCTTTAAACAAAAAAACCCTTGCATCATGGTAACAGCTATATAGTATTTGCTCTTAGCATTACTTCAAGATGTTTTTTTCTGATGCTTTATGGCATTATTCAGAACATAATTTAACTCCTCTGGATGCAGCAACTGGTAGCTTCCCAACAGTAGGCTGTTTGAGGGCAGGGACAGGATGCCTGTGCCTGGTGCCTTAGCCTCCAAAGCATGATGCCGTGTGCAGAGAAGGTGCTCAGTAAATAGCTGGTGATTGATTGACTCATAAGGCCCTAAAGCCAATGTTCTCTACTTCACAATTTTGCTTCAGGCCAACTTGTCATCTGTGTATATTTAAACAAACTTGGAAAATAGAAAATTCTCTACTGCTAGAAATGGTCTTTCCTGAACGCTGTCAGAGTTTGCTATGGAAGTTGTTAGCTTTTTGACATCCCTTCCTCCCATCCCCCCCACCAAAAATCATTCTGTCAGCACCACAGCTGAGGAGATGAACTCAGAAATAGCACATCCAACGCTCAATATTTGACTGTACTCTGCCATTCTCTTCCTTCTTGTCTGGAAGTAAAAAAAAAAAAAAAATCCTACCATCAAATTTCCCAGATTATCTGTTTATGTTCTTTTGTTCCTGTTTCCAAGAATACATCTTCAGAGTCAACTTGATCTTCAGTGCTTGGCAATTACTAAAGAAATAAAATATTACTCTCCTCATTAAACATTTTGGCCACATTCTTCTTGGTGCTTCCATTTTCGATATCTAAAGTGCAGCCCTCCTTCAGTGCCCTTGAAGATGTACTTGTTTTCTTACTGAATGCATTATTCCATAGAAGAAAAAAATATCATCTTTCAATTTATGAATCCCTCTTATCTTTACTCTTCACCTTTCCTTCTCTTTATGTTTCCTCCACTTACATACTTCTAAATTATTTCTGGCCAAGCATGAGGCAGTCAAGTTGGAATCCTGGGTCTGTCACTATCGTTATGATCATGCCTTTGGTGCCATTTGTATGAAATGAAGTCCCACAGACTCAGGGCACACTGCAAACTCTTTTCATTTTTGCAGACAGCAGCAATTGTACTCGAGAATTATCCAAACGCTGCCCCCGTCTCCTGACCCTGGTTTTCATTTCTTTCCAACATGTTATTTTCTCCTGTTTTGCCTCTATGACTCAATAGGGGAAATATTTCATGATTCCAAGAAGCTTTACTGTTCTCCTGATCCTAAAAAGTGTCCCTGAATGGTAGGAGTCCTTCTCCAGCCTCTGGGAGGGGGAGAGGAGTGGCTAAAACACTAGCACTAACGTCTGCCAAACTTCCCCTCCTTTTTTTCTTTGCCTGACTTCTGTCAGGCCAAAGCCACTGGCATTTTTTGAGAAGAGAAAGTGTGGGAGTTTAGAAGGAAATGTAGTGTGAGATGCACCCCAGAGTATGCCAGTGTGCACTTGTGGAGGGGCACACTCCAAAAAGAATGGCAGTGCCTAAGGAGACCCTCCACTCTCTGCAGTGGCGTGGAGACCAGGCAGCCAAGGGAAGCCCAGGAAGACCCTACATTGAGTCTCAGTTCTATTACCTTCAACCTATGACCTTGATCAAATTACATACCTGATCACCTTTAGAAAGAGGAGAGACAACTCACATCTGCCTCAATGGCACTTGTCAAAGCATTTACAAAGTGCAAAATACCATATGGTTGCTAATATTCAAAAATATATTTTATAGCAATAAATAAAAGGTAGTTATTAATGTAGCCATTCAAATCAACTGATCAATGACTTGATCAAACTTGATCAAACTTGCCCTTATTATGTCAGCAAGAAGTATTTCCACAGAAACTTAAAATCCAGTTGAAAAGACAAAACTTACACAGCTGTCCAGACTTTTACAAAGATGAATCCATGAGAAAGCAGAAAAAATCTGGTGCTAAATTATGCACTACAGGGTATTCTGCAATGGTGCCAGAATTTCAGAGGTTTAAATACCTCAGTTAGGAAATAATAGCATTGACCATACACTCCTACTTCTAAGTCCTGGTAATGCTTCAGTTAGACTGCAACAAGGGGTTATACATGAGTTATAGGCTCCTCCTAGACATCCAAGCTCCTAACTCAGTGGGATTCAGGCTCTTGGCCATTGGTGTTCTTCTACTATTGTCAACCTCCCGTCACAGAAAAGTGTGGTAGAAACACAATGTAAGGGTGGAGACTACAAGCTAAAGGGTCCATCAGCCTTGCTCAAATCATACCTCCCAAATATAACAGTTGGTGACCTTGGATAAGTTATTTATGCTCTTCAGGCCTTGGGTGTTATAACGGTACTTATCATAGGATGGTGCAAGGATGACAGGTTAATACATGTCAAGTACAAAGAACAGTGTTTAGCATACAGTATGTGCTTAGTAAATGCTGGTTATATTTGCAGCTATTGTCACTGTTGTTATTATTGTTACTGTTATTATTAAGTAGTGTTTCCTGAAGTGTGTTCAGAGGAGAGTATTCCTGCAAGATATTCCTCACAGAGGGGTTCTGTCGTTCAAAATGTGGTGATTATATTGCTTTTTACATGCAAAAATGCATATGAGTACTGAAGTACAGAAGAATTCCTTAAAGAAAGACCCGTAACTTTAATCATCCCAGGTTATCTAAACATACTTGGTTCCTACCTAACTCGATGACCTTAGGGCTTACCCTTCCTCCAAGAGCACACTTCAAGGAACTTACTCCAAGGGGGTGAAAAATGGGGGAAATCTTCAATTTATAAACATTTTAAGCTGAAGAGAGGGCTACACAGCCCTTGGAAATCAATTTCCCAAGGAAATCAATTGAAAATATTAACTGCATTATGAGTGTTTTTTAAAGTTGTCAAATAAATAGTTTGCATATCTTTATGTAATTATTAGTTCTTTATCTGACAGATTAAAATCGAATGAAATGAAATTTAAAAAAAGAATCAGACTCTAAAAGTGGATAAAAGTGGGGAAAAAAATCGAATGAAATATTGACTTTTCTCTCTGGCCAACAGCTGAGCTGCAATTTTATTAAAAAGAGAGAGAGTTTAACCTCATGCCATTCTCAGTCTCACTAATGACAAAAGGGTCATAAGGAATGTGTTGAAGAATACATGTGCATCACCCAGTGGCGAACACAAAAGTTAGAAATAACTCCCTAGACAGCTTAACTCAATCTATTATGTGTGAATTTACCTAGAACTCTTCTGCTTCTATCATCCCTGGAACAATTAATTTCATAAGTCAAGTTGCCATTTTATAGGGCAATTTTAGGGTCAATGTGTCCGGATGCTGTGATCATCTTAATGTTCACCTTCCATCTCTTTGAAAAAAATAGTCATCATTGCTAGTCTCTGCATAGACCCACACTGACTACATGTCAACTTTTCAGATGTGCCCTTCAGCAAAATATTGGTGGAGGTATCAGGTGTAAGGTATAAGAGTATGTATAAGTGTGTATTATATATACATGAGACAATGGACTTGTGAGAGTCACAGAGAAGGAGGGGCATGATGTAGAAAGCCATTCTTTTTTTTTTTTTTCGATTTAATGGCTGAACCATTTTTTAATTGTTTTGTTTTGGCCACGTCGTGAGGCATGTGGTATCTTAGTTCCCTGACCAGAGATCGAAACTGTGGCCCCTTCATTGGAATTTCACAGCCTTAACCACTGGACCACCAGGGAAGTCCCTCTTAGGAAGCCATTCTTGACCCCAACAGAACACACCTATAGGGAGCTCTCTAAGCAGTTGGAAGAACATATAAAGGTGCCAAGTTCCACTGGAACTCAAATAGCTCAGAGGCATGGTTGAATTGGAGCTGATATAAAGTAGTCTTATCTTTTTTTCACACAATGTGCCTTTGGACTTGCCCTGTCTTCGACACCTCATTCCTACTTAGCAGCCATCGTTTAATTATTTCTGTTCCTTTATTTTACCCAGTGAGAGATTAACAATCCAAATCCTTCAATAAGAGTTTGTTCCACTGTCCTCTGTCAGAAATTTAGCACAGATATTTTAGATAGAAGGTACCACCAGCCTCTTCACCAAGAAAATCAAGGACCCTGAGGGGTAGGGATGGGTATCTGTTCAGGGGACCCAGGATAGAACCATCTCCCAACTCTTCAATGGGTGAGACCAAACCAGGTGTCAGGATTCAAAAGTAGAATGAATGCTTAAGTGCGAAAGTCTGGAGTCAATTCAAAGGGCTTAGTCTTATAAGATCTCTGAAAAGCAGACATCTGGGCCTTCCTACCCTCTCTGTGTCTGTAGTCATCTGAGAGTTGAAGGGCAGAGGAGCTGCCCATGAGATTCTGCCAGGGACACAACTGAGTGGGATTTTGGGGCTGGTGGCATATGTGTTTCTCTTTTAAATATCTTTATTTTTTCATTTTGGTTAAAACCACAAGTATTTGAAATAGTCCCATAGGAATGAAGTCTCAGACCTGTGGAATGGAATGTCAGCCGTGGAAATTAAATGGCCACCACGTGACCTAGCAAATGCCACTGTGGAAAATAAACGTATGATGCTGCACAGACCCGCTGTTTAACATTTTGAGATGACAGGCAATCACTTTCCAAAACCACGGCCAGAGGTAGAGCTCTCGGAAAGCTTAAATCAGGAGTCTTTTAAATCAAATTGATTATTTGGCTGTGATTCTCTAGCAAATTAAGATCTGCTCTTGAATGCTGGACAATGAAAGCTCAGACAAAGCTACTAAACACACACAAGCGCACTCTTCCTTTTTGGCCACAAAGGACCATGCTGTTAAGTACCATCTTGCTCAGTCATGCCTGCGGCTGTGCAATACCAAGATCTCTTTATTTTAAAGGAGCAAAGACTGTAGCTTTAACTGTGGTGTGATGCTAGAGGGAAGGTGAGCCAGGGATGGATGAGACAACATCAGTGAGAGAGGTGTCTAGGGAGAGAAGGAGGAAGGAAGGGGGATAGAAAGGGAGAAGAAAAAATATGCAGAGGAAAAGGGAGAGGGTGACATAGCATGAGGGAAAAACCAAGGAGAAAGGGGTGTGGTAAAGATGAAAAGAGGAGAGAGAAAATGCGGAGAAGAGAGAGAGAAGGAAAGAAGTGAAAAATGAGAATCAGGAAAATGACTAAGATGGAGGCAAGGGGAATACGCAGAGGTGAGAGTGCCTCTTTTATGGACACCTCCTTTCCCTTCAGATAGCATTACAAACGCTGGAGTCTTGGCTGGCCTGGCACCGTGCAGCTGGAATCAATCGGAGTGAACTGTGGGTGGCTCCAGGCCTGCCCGGGGAAGCAGAGGGAAGCCCCTCCCTCTGGTTTGGCTGGGTCTGGCTCAAGCCTGCCAGAATCATTGGCCTCCTTGGGGCAGAAAGGACTTGGCCCACGCCAGCCTTCAGGAGAACTGAAACCCAGGTCTAGGCAGAAAGCTCAGGCCCTGATTCTATTTTCACCTGGATTGCTGGAATAGACTCCTATAGGGTATTTCTCTCATCAGAGAGAGAGATAAAGCAGTATGGATTCTTCCCAGAGAAAAAACAAAATCTAGTCAGCTGCCTTCAGGCCTTCAATGCATTAAAATTGAGGTCCAGTGTTTCACAGAATATGGAAACAAAATCTTGGCCAAATTGCACAGTTGAATGGTTTATATTTGCACTACTCTCCTCCTCCCCTCAGGGTCCCCTTCCAGATTTTAAACATCTCAGCCCATTTGATTAAAATATGTGTGTGGCCTACAATGTGCTTTGTCCCTGGCTGCATGTAGGAAACACCGAGTGACTGACACATGCCCAGAGCCTGCCTTCAGGTTGCTTCCAAACTGTCCCACATTCCTGTGTCTTTCCCAAAGTCTCAGGATGTTGAGTCAAAGCCAGAAGAGCAAGGACAGGAAAATTTGCCCAGCTAACAATTCCAGGGCTCTGAAGGAGACAACCTGGTTTATAGTCTCAGGGAATACACTGCCTGGCTGTGACCTTGGACACAAGGATTCCCACATGTAAAATGAAGCTGTGGGACAAGGTGACCTGTAGGGGCTCTTCTAGTGTCCCAGTTTTGTGATTCTGCTATAAAACTTCCTCACTTTCCCCTAGTGCCACTTCTACCAATTTCCAATGAGCCTTAGAATCAAATAAGATACCATTTGCCCAGATTTCTTTTTAGGCATGGAATAAAATCTCCTCACCCATTCAGGAACATGAGAAGTCTGATAAAAAAAAAAATTCACTGTGAAAATTTAATTCATGAAACAAGAATTAAATCAAATATTTCTTAAATCACTTTAACAAGTTTACAAAATTGAAGTAAATCTATTTGTTCTCTAAAGATAAGACCTGGAGCTAGAGGTTCATTTCCATCTTTCAAATGGCTTGGGGTGGGGGTGAGGCAGAGGGAAAGTACTATATTCATATCTGAACATGATTAAATGAAAATTTAATCCTTAATTATCCTCCTAACAGCTGCTGATGGAAAATCATGTGTGTGCACAAAATTTTAAAGTGCCTGGGTTCTGTGCTTTCAAATTAAGATTTTTTTATGCAGTCATTTGATTTTTAAAGTTATAATGACTATCTGTTTTCAAAGTATCCAGCATAATGGAGACAGCAAATACTTTAAGAAGTATTGGGTAAAAGTAATCTGCTCATTTTCCAAATCCACGGATCTGTCTGAACATGCCTTGAGCTGCTTCTTGGTCTGCATTCTGTCTTCTCTCCATTGTGCTTCCCATCATCACACTTGCACTTTCCTGCCTCTTAATACTGGACCATGGGGATTTGCTCCTTGTCAGACTGTGTGGGAGCAAAAGTTCTGGAAGTGTGGCCCTCCAGCCAGCAGTATCAGCATCATCTGGAAGCTCATTAGCAATGCAAATTATTAGGCCCCATCCTGACCAGTGAAATCAGAAACTCTGGGTATGTGGCCCAACAAACCCATTTTAACAAGTCTTCCAGGTGATTCTATTTGAGGTTAAAGGAAGGGATTAGGAACTGAAGCAGAAGAAGGTTGTGGAGTGAAAGAGCTAAGGCTTTTTGATTTCATCAGTCACTGCTCTGCTTCTTGACCACCCCAACTCCCAGCCTTCTTAAATGACTCTTTATTTTAGCTCTATGTAGAAATGTTCAAATCTTGTATTTATGCAAAGGGAGAGACCTTCAAGATGGCGGAAATGTAAGACGTGGAGATCACCTTCCTCCCCACAAACACATCAAAAATACATCTACATGTGGAACAACTCCTACAGAACACCTACTGAACGCTGGCAGAAGACCTCAGACTTCTCAAAAGGCAAGAAACTCCCCACGTACCTGGGTAGGGCAAAAGAAAAAACAGAGACAAAAGAATAGGGACAGGACCTACACCTCGGGGAGGGAGCTGTGAAGGAGGAAAAGTTTCCACAAACTAGGAAGCTCCTTCACTGGCGGAGACAGGGGGTGGTGGGGGGAAGCTTTAGAGCCACAGAGGAGAGCGCAGCAACAGGGGTGCAGAGGGCAAAGCAGAGAGATTCCCACACAGAGGATTGGTGCTGACCACCACTCAGCAGCCTGAGAGGCTTGTCTGCTCGCTCACCAGGGCTGGTGGGGGCTGGGAGATGAGGCTTGGGCTTCGGAGGTCGGATCCCAGGGAGAGGACTGGGGTTGGCTGAGTGAACACAGCCTGAAGCGGGCTAGTGCATCACAGCTAGCCAGGAGGGAGTCTGGGGAAAAGTCTCGACCTGCATAAGAGGCAAGAGACCATTGTTTTGGGGTGAGCGAAGAGAGGGGATCCAGAGCCTAACAAGCCTAAACAAGCTCCAGAGACGAGTGTGAGCCATGGCCATCAGCACGGACCACAGAGATGGGCATGAAATGCTAAGGCTGCTGCTGCAGTCACCAAGAAGCCTGTGTGCAAGCACAGGTCACTATCCACACCTCCCCTCCTGGGAGCCTGTGCATCCTGCCACTGCAAGGGTCCCGTGATCCAGGGACAACTTCCCCGGGAGAACACATGGCATGCCTCAGGCTGTTGTAATGTCACTCCGGCCTCTGTCACCGCAGGCTCACCCCACATTCCGTACCCCTCCCTCCCCTGGCCTGAGTGAGCCAGAGACCCCTAATCATCTGCTACTTTACCCAGTCCTGTCTGGGTGGGGAACAGAAGCTTTCAGGCAACCTACACACAAAGGTAAGGCCAAATCCAAAGCTGAACCCCAGGAGCTGTGCGAACAAAGAAGAGAAAGGGAAATCTCTCCCAGCAGCCTCAGGAGCAGTGGATTAAATCTCCACAATCAACTTGATGTACCCTGCATCTCTGGAATACCTGAATAGACAATGAATCATCCCAAAATTGAGGTGGTGGGCTTTGGGAGCAAAGATATATATATTTCTTTCCTTTTTCTCTTTTTGTGAGTGTGTATGTATATGCTTCTTTGTGTGATTTTGTCTGTATAGGTTTGCTTTTACCATTTGTCCTAGGGTTCTCTCTGTCCGTTTTTCTTTTTTTACTTTGGTTTTTCTTTTTCACTTTGGTTTTTCTTTTTCTATAGTTTTTAGCACTTCTTATCATTGGTGGATTTGTTTTTTGGTTTGGTTGCTCTCTTCTTTATTTCTTTCTTTTTTATTTCCTTTTTTATTACTTTTAAATTTTTTATTTTTAATAATTATCTTAATAACTTGATTTTATTTTATTTATTTTTTTCTTTCTTTCTTTTTTTTTTTTCTCCCTTTTCTTCTGAGGTGTGTGGATGACAGGGTCTTGGTGCTCTGGCTGGGTGTCAGGCCTGTGCCTCTGAGATGGGAGAGCCAAGTTCAGGACATTGGTCCACCAGAGATCTCCCAGCTCCTCATAATATCAAATGGCAAATGCTTTCCCAGAGATCTCCATCTCAATGCTAACACCCAGCTCCACTCAACAACCAGCAAGTTAGTGCTCAACACCCTACACCATAAAACAAGCAAGACAGGAACACAACCCCACGCATTAGCAGAGAAGCTGCCTAAAATCATAATGAGGTCACAGACACACCAAAACCCACCACCAGACACATTTCCTGCCCACCAGAAAGACAAGACCCAGACTCATCCACCAGAACAGAGGCACTAGTCCCCTCCACCAGGAAGCCTACCCAACCCACTGAACCAACCTTTGTCACTGGGAGAAGACACCAAAAACAATAAGAACTACGAACATGCAGCCTGTGAAAAGGAGACCCCACACAGAGTAAGTTAAGCAAAATGAGAAGGCAGAGAAATACACAGCAGATGAAGGAGCAAGGTAAAAACCCACCACACCAAATGAATGAAGAGCAAATAGAAAGTCTACATGAAAAAGAATTCAGAGTAATGGTAAAGATGATCCAAAATCTTGGAAATAGAATGGAGAAAATACAAGAGATGTTTAACAAAGACCTAGAAAACTAAAGAGCAAACAAACAATGATGAGCAAAACAATAAATGAAATTACAAATGCTCTATAAGAAATCAACAGCAGAATCACTGAGGCAGAAGAACAGATGTGACCTAGAAGATAAAATAGTGGAAATAACTCCCACAGAGCAGAATAAAGAAAAGAAAATGAAAAGACTTGAGGACAATCTCAGAGAACTCTCAGACAACATTAAAGGCAACAACATTTGAATTATAGGGTTCCCAGAAGAAGAGAAAAAGAAACAGACTGATAAAATATTTGAAGAGATTATAGTTGAAAACTTCCCTAATATAGGAAAGGATATAGTCAATCAACTCCAAGAAAAACAGAGAGTCCCATACAGGATAAATCCAAGGAGAAACACACCATATTAATCAAACTATCAAAAATTAAATACAAAGAAAAAATATTAAAAGCAGAAAGAGAAAAACAGCAAATAACATACAAGGGAATCCCCATAAGGTTAACAACTGATCTTTCAGCAGAAACTCTGCAAGTCAGAAGGAAGTGGCAGGACATATTCAAAGTGATGAATGGGAAAAACCTACAATCAAGATTACTCTACCCAGCAAAGATCTCATTCAGATTCGATGGAGAAATTAAAACCTTTACAGACAAGCAAAAGATAAGAGAATTCAGCACCACCAAACCAGCTTTATAACAAATGCTAAAGGAACTTCTCTAGGCAGGAAACACAAGAGAAGGAAAAGACCTACAATAACAAACCTGAAACAATTAAGAAAGTGGTAATAAGAACATATATATTGATAATTATCTTAAATGTAAATGGATTAAATGCTCCAACCAAAAGACATAGACTGGCTGAATGGATACAAAAACAAGACCCATATATATGCTGTCTGAAAGAGACCCACTTCAGACCTAGGGACACATACAGCCTGAAAGTGAGGGGATGGAAAAATATATTCCATGCAAATGGAAATCAAAAGAAAGGTGGAGTAGCAATTCTCATATCAGACAAAATGGACTTTAAAATAAAGACTATTATAAGAGACAAATAAGGGCACAACATAATGATTAAGGGATCAATCCAAGGAGAAGATACAACAACTGTAAATATTTATGCACGCAACAGAGGACCACCTCAATACATAAGGCAAATGCTAACAGCCGTAAAAGGGGAAATCGACAGTAACACAATAATATTATGGGACTTTAACACCCCACCTTCACCAATGGACAAATCATCCATAATGAAAATGAATAAGGAAACACAAGCTTTAAATGATACATTAAACAAGATGGACTTAATTGATATTTATTGGACATTCCATCCAAAAACAACAGAATACACTTTCTTCTCAAGTGCTCATGGAACATTCTCCAGGATAGATCATATCTTGGGTCACAAAGATATGACCCAAGATATGGGAAATTTAAGAAAATTGAAATTGTATCAAGTATCAAGAAAATTGAAATTGTATCAAGTATCTTTTCCAACCACAAAACTATGAGGCTAGATATCAATTACAGGAAAAAAAAAACTGTAAAAAATACAAACACATGGAAGCTAAACAATACACTACTTAACAACCAAGATATCAGTGAAGAAATTAAAGAGGAAATCAAAAAATTCCTAGAAACAAATGACAATGAAAACACAACCACCCAAAACCTAAGGGAAACAGCAAAAGCAGTTTTAAGGGGGAAGATAACAGCAATACAATCATACCTGAAGAAAGAAGAAACATCTCAAGTAAACAACCTGACCTTACACCTAACACAATTAGAGAAAGAAGAACAAAAAACCCCAAAGTTAGCAGAAGGAAAGAAATCATAAAGATCAGATCAGAAATAAATGAAAAAGAAACGAAGGAAACAATAGCAAAGAGCAATAAAACTAAAAGACGGTTCTTTGAGAAGATAAACAAAGTTGATAACCCATCAGCCAGACTCATCAAGAAAAGAAGGGTGAAGATACAAATCAATAGAATTATAAATGAAAAAGCAGAAGTAACAACTGACACTGCAGAAATACAAAGAATCATGAGAGATTACTACAAGCAAGTATATGCCAATAAAATTGACAACCTGGAAGAAATGGAAAAATTCTTAGAAAAGCACAACCTTTCGAGACTAAGCCAGGAAGAAATAGAAAATATAAGCAGACCAATCACAAGCAAGGAAATTGAGACTGTGATTAAAAATCTTCCAACAAACAAAAGCCCAGGATCAGATGGCTTTACAAGCGAATTCTATCAAACATTTAGAGAAGAGCTAAAACCTATCCTTCTCAAACTCTTCCAAAATATAGCAGAGGGAGGAACACTCCCAAACTCATTCTACGAGGCCACCATCACCCTGATGCCAAAACCAGACAAAGATGTCACAAAGAAATAAAACTACAGGCCAATATCACTGATGAACATAGATGCAAAAATCCTCAACAAAATACTAGCAAACAGAATCCAAAAGCACATTAAAAGAGTCATACACCATGGTCAAGTGGGGTTTATCCCAGGAATGCAAGGATTCTTCAATATATGTAAATCAATCAATGTGATAAACCATATTAACAAATTGAAGGAGAAAAACCGTATGATCATCTCAATAAATGCAGAAAAAGCTTTTGAAAAAACTCAACACCCATTTATGATAAAAACCCTCAAGAAAGTAGGCATAGAGGGAACTTACCTCAACCTAATAAAGGCCAAATCCACAGCCAACATCATTCTCAATGGTGGAAAACTGAAACCATTTCCACTAAAATCAGGAAAAAGAAAAGTTTGCCCACTCTCACCACTATTATTCAACATAGTTATGGCAGTTTTAGCCACAGAAATCTGAGAAAAAAAAAGAAATAAAAGGAATCCAAATCAGAAAAGAAGAAGTAAAGCTGTCACTGTTTGCAGATGACATGATACTATACATAGAAAATCCTAAAGATGCCACTAGAAAACTACTAGAGCTAATCAATGAATTTGGTAAAGTTGTAGGATACAAAATTAATGCACAGAAATCTCTTTCATTCCTATACATTAATGATGAAAAATTAGAAAGGGAAATTAAGGAAACATTCCCATTTATCACTGCAACAAAAAGAATAAAATACCTAGGAATAAACCTACCTAAGGAGACAAAACACCTGAATGCAGAAAACTATAAGACACTGATGAAAGTATTTATAGATGATACAAACAGATGGAGACATATACCATGATCTTGAATTGGAAGAATCAATATTGTGAAAATGACTCTACTACCGAAAGCCATCTACAGATTCAATGCAATCCCTATCAAATTACCAATGGCATTTTTAACAGAACTAGAAAAAAAAATTCACAATTTGTATGTAAACACAAAAGACCCTGAATAGCCAAAGCAATCTTGAGAACGAAAAGCAGAGCTGGAGGAATCAGGCTCCCGGACTTCGGACTATACAACAAAGCTACAGTAATCAAGACAGTATGGTACTGGCACAAGAACAGAAATATAGGTCAGTGGAACAGGATAGAAAGCCCAGAGATAAGCCCATGAACATATATATGGTTATCTTATTTTTGATAAAGGAGGCAAGAATATACAATGGAGAAAAGACAGCCTCTTCAATAAGTGGTGCTGGGAAAACTGGACAGCTACATGTAAAAGAATGAAAATAGAACACTCCCTAGCACCATACACAAAAATAAACTCAAAATGGATGAAAGAACTAAATGTAAGGCCAGACACTAAAGAACTCTTAGAGGAAAACATAGGCAGATTTATGTCTCTATGACATAAATCACAGCAAGATCCTTTTTGACCCACCTCCTAGAGAAATGGAAATAATAACAAAAATAAACAACCGGGACCTAATGAAACTTAAAAGCTTTTGCACATCAAAGGAAACCATAAACAAGACAAAAAGACAACCCCAGAATGGGAAAAAATATTTGCAAATGAAGAAACTGACAAATGATTCATCTCCAAAATTTACAAGCAGCTCATGCAGCTCAATATCAAAAAAACAAACAACCCAATCCAAAAATGGGTAGAAGACCTAAACAGACATTTCTCCAAAGAAGATATACAGATTGCCAACAAACACATGAAAGAATGCTCAACATCATTAATCATTAGAGAAATGCAAATCAAAACTACAGTGAGGTATCACCTCACACCAGACAGAATGGCCATCATCCCAAAAGTCTACAAACATTAAATGCTGGAGAGGGTGTGGAGAAAAGGGAACTCTCTTGCACTGCTGGTGAGAATGTAAATTCATAAAGCCACTATGGGGAACAGTATGGATGTTCCTTAAAAAACTAAAAATAGAACTTCCATACCCAGAAATCCCACTACTGGGCATATACCCTGAGAAAACCATAATTCAAAAGAGTCATGTACCACAGTGTCTATTGTGGCACTATTTACAATAGCCAGGACCTGGAAGCAACCTAAGTGTCCATCGACAGATATATGGATAAAGAAGATATGTCACATGTATATAATGGAATATTACTCTGCCATAAAAAGAAACGAAATTGAGTTATTTGTAGTGAGGTGGATGGACCCAGAGTCTGTCATACAGAGTGAAGTAAGTCAGAAAGAGAAAAACAAATATCGTATGCTAACACATATATATGGAATCTATAAAAAAAAAAAAAAGGTTATGAAGAACCTGGGGCAGGACAGGAATAAAGATGCAGATGTAGAGAATGGACTTGAGGACATTGGGAGGGAGAAAGGTAGGATGGGACCAAGTGAGAGAGTGGCATGGACTTAATTATATTACAAGATATAAAATAGATATCTAGTGAGAAGCAGCCGCATAGCATAGGGAGATCAGCTCAGTGCCTTGTGACCACATAGAGGGGTTGGATAGGGATGGTGGGAGGGAGACGCAAGAGGGAGGGGATATGGTAATATAAATATATGTATAGCTGATTTCTTTGTTATACAGCAGAAACTAACACACCATTGTAAAGCAGTTATACTCCAATAAAGATGTTATAAGTAAATAAATGAATGAATGAATTAATAAATATGCAAAGTGAGGAAACATGCATCCAATCCTATTTTCTAATTCCTTTTGACCCCTCTGCATTGAGCTCTCTTATCCGTAAAAAGAATTCCATGTCAAAATTACTGTAAGTATGTTGGCACCAAGAAAAAATCCAAAATGATAATAGTTAACTTTGATTTTGATGTTTCTCAATTTGGGTTTGTGGAAAGTCTGAACATTCTCAAGTTTGAACAACATTGATCTAGAACGGTGAGGGTCACAAACACTAGTCTATAGGCTGCTCCTGATTCATGACTAACTTCTTGTCAGAATGAGGCAAGATGTTTGAGGAGGTGTTTTTGTTTTTGTACTACTTTTGTTTAGTTGTTTGTTAATAAAGCCAGATATTCCATTTGAATAACTATGACTCTTTTAGGTCTGAGATTATGTCTTTCAAATTTTTTGTTTTTAATATGTCCTTTATTTATTTTTAACCCCTATATTTGGTACAACAAAAATTGGAAACCATGAGAGACACCTCAGTTTAAAAAAAATGTTGGTAATGAAATGCAAAAAGTCTAGGAAATACAGTTATAGATCATTTCTCAGGTTTCTGTATGCTTTCAAATTTCTGTGGTCTCATCCTCATCTCTCTACTCCCCCAATTTGAGGTGAAAATAAATTTCAAATCTTCTGAAGAGTTCTCTTGTGATAAATTGTTTCTTGTTTTCTTTGTGTGTGTGTGTGTGAATAATATAAAAGTCTATGGTTCTGATATAGCTGTTCAGAGGGCAGAGTCTGTCTGATCCAGTGTTTGGAATATGGCTCAAGTCACCCCTGGTATAATTCTCATTGCTGGTAACAATGGGGAGCAAGGGCTTTCTTGTGCAGAAATAGTTTTATCAGTAACAGAGTCTTCTGAGGAAGTTTGCTGCATTAAAGCAAAGGATGAAAGAGATACTTGGTTTAAAATCATCATGATTTTAATTTTCTATAAGCCAATGCTTCTCTGTTCCTTCAAGCTCCAAACCAAGAGAGACTCTGCTATCATAGTTAGGTAAAGGCTGCCATTTGCATAGATACTCTGTTCACTACCTGTTAGAGGTTGAAGTGTGTTCTCCCCAAATTCATATGTTGATGCCCCTGTCAGAATGTGACTGTGTTTAGAGAGTCTTTAAAGGGGTAATTCAGTTAAATTAGGTCATTAAAATGGGCCTTCATCCAATAGGATTGGTGTCCTTAGAAGAGAAAATTAGGACACAAATCCACACAGGGGAGACTATGTGAGGCATAGGGAGAAGGTGGTCATCTATAAGTCAAGGAGAGAGACTCAAAAGAAAGCAACCTAGCTGATACCTTGTACTTCTAGCCTCCAGAATCCTGAGAAAATAAATTTCTGTTCTTCAACTCAGAAGAACAGAAATTTCTTCAAACCACCTGGTCTGTTCTACATTGTTGCAGCAGCCCTAGAAAGCTAACACACTAGTGCATCAGAATGCATTTGCAAGGGAACCATCCTTTTCTGATAGGGAGGATGGTTTGAGTTCCTCGAATAGTGGAAAATCTCTGAGCAAGATTCTTCTCTAATGTCTATGACTGAATTATGAGGTTTCCTCAACCCGATTTCACAATGTATGACCTTGTAATCTTTTATATTCTGAATCATAAACACTCCTCCCTAGAATGATGGAGCTGAAGAGATTTAAGGGACCATCTGATCTGTCTGCCTTCCCCACCACTTGTTTATAGAAAGAAATCTGAAGTCCTAAAAGGTTAAGCGATTGTATTTGAGTCATTGGCTAGTTACAGGCAGAGACAAAACTTGATCCAAAGTTCTGACCCCAATCCTAGTTTTCTTCACCATGTCAATCTGCCTTTGATTCTTTCTCCCCATATGTTTATTGAACTATTATATGCAAGGTGCTGTGATACAGGGTTTAGGTTAAGGACAACATCTCTTAATCAAAGGTATATGACAGAGGACATGGTGAGATTTTTCAAAATGTGGACACCAGGCCTTTACCCCGGACCTACTGACTCCAAATCTGCTGGAGTATTTGACAAGTGGAGTGTCAAAATCATATGGTGGGTGTATGGTAACTGCAGAACCATGGATGTATTATTTCCATTCCTATCAGCAGTGTATGGAAGTTCTGGTTCCTCCACATGCCCAGCAACACAGTTGGGATGGTCAATCTTCTTAATTTCAGCCACTTGCATTATTATATCACAATGTTTTTAAAGTCTGTATTTTATTTCATAGTACGAAGTGCTATCATTTAATTAACCAGTTTCCTACTGATGGATATTTAGGTGATTTCAGTCTTTTGCTATGACAACAATGTTGCCCAATCCTGCACATTCACTTTACATATTGAAACACTAAATTGCAAATTTCCAGGAACCATTATTCCCACTGTAGTTTATGTAAATGACACCTCAGATGTTCATTCCAGCATCCCAAATTTTTAATAAGTAGGAAAAAATTCCTTAAGAAAAGCATACTACATCTGTGCCAACATTTAAATATGTCTGCACCAGTACATGGGTTTTTATCAGAAATACTAGAGCAGGAGTAAAGGAAGTAGGTAAGATCAACCAGAGATAATCTGAGAATCTGAAGGATGAAAAGAGATGATGCATAAAGACAGAACTATGTGAAACACCAACATTTAAGGTATAGACTGGGGGAAAAGGAAAAGCCAGCAAAGGTGAGAGGCAAGAGGAGAAAGAGAAGTGGACATTAAGGTATTTAAGTAACTTACCCAACACTGCATACCCAGAGGCCAGCAAAGCAAAGACGACACCTGACAATGTCCTACCAGGGTAGTTTTCTTTCTGGCAGAGTAATTTCTGTAACTTACTTTGTCTCTCTGTCTCTCTGCCTGTCTCTCTCTCTCCATATTTTTCTTCATATTTTCTAGAAAGTTCCATTTTTAGTATCTACAGCTCTAACAGGCACAGGCCATGCAAACTTGTGAGAGTACCCACATTTCTGGTATATCATTGGTGATGAGATGTGCTTTGAATGTCAGGGAGTATAGGTGTCTCAGACACAGAGGTGCTTGTATCCAGGGTGGAGAAGATGCAGGGAGGGTGCCCCAACATCACTGAAACCCAACAGTTGACCTCATGGTGCCCTGAATTGACCAAGCTTGACAATGCATTGCAGGAGATGGTGATGATATTGACAATGACATCCCTTTTGGGAAAGAAGGCTAGTATTTGCAGGATTACTCACTCATGGTGATCTCCCTCTCCTGTGAATACCCGTTGCTCTATAAACACTTGTACCTTGCAGGATTACTAAAATGCTTTCCATAATGTAAGCAAAGCACCTAAAACAGTGGCTGGCACATAGTAAGTGCTCTCCATGTGGTAGCTAGTGTGGTCATCGTTGAGTACCTTGATATGACCTGATTGTAGTGATGACTGAATGACTGGCTCCAGAGCAGCACCCCAGTGGGAGAACAATGCCCACCCACAATGTAAAAGAGCACATATCTGGAGAGGGATATGGAAAGAACAGGAAGTTTTCTTTAATTACTCTGCTTCACTCTATGGAAGACCACACAACTTCTGTCTGCACGAACATTTGCTTTGACAACATCAGGACAGGAAAAACTCATTCCTTAACCCCATCTCACTCACTGGCCTGACCTGAAGACATCAAAAAGGTCAGAGCTGGAATTCAAGCTGAGTGTTGTAGCCTGTACGCGTTTTAGGGAAGAGAGGTGGTTGTACCACCAAGACTCAGAAGCTGGCTCACAGCTATATAAATGGAGAGGGTGTGTGTGCACGAGAGAGAGACAGAGAGACAAAGAGAGACAGAGAAAGGGATACAGAGACAGAGAGACACACAGAGAGTAGAGTAGGAACCACAGCTCCAAAAGAGATGGAAGCCTGTTTCTCTTAATCTTCTGGGGCTTCCCTGTGAAACCTCTCTGCAGCCTTCCACTAACTCTTTCTGAGGAGCTGTGAATGTTACTTCTGTTGGGGCCTACACATTTTCCCAGTTAACTTGCCTCAGGCATCTCATCTTCAAAGTTTCCAGTAATGTTCACAACTGGCTTTCAATTCAGGGAAACAGACCTACAAAGATAACACTTCCTTTTCCCTCAAGATGTCTCAGAGCCAAAAAGCAACTAGCCATAGGATTCGGTTGTAGGACAAGGTTTCTGTGATAAGTACGGGAGCTGTCAGCCCTTGTGCCCTCCTGGACCACTTCTCAATCCCAATCAGTGGGTTTCCCATGGGCAGTTCTGACCAAGCCCTGTGCATCCCAATTAGTGCTTTGGAGACAAGGGAAATGGGAAGGGCACATAGAAAGCAGGCAGAAGGGGAAACAGGTACAGCTAAAAGGTTGGAGGAAAAAAACTCAAGGTGGGTGATGAAACAAGACTAATAGAAAAATTAGGGCAAAGAAAGAACAGGAAAAAAGAAAAGGGAGAGTAGAAAAGAAGAAAAAAGTAAAGAGGCAAAAGAATTAGGCTACACATGATATGATAATAAATCTTTTAAAGTACTCATGGAATAAAAGCAAGATTAAAAATTAAATGAGGACTAATTAAAATGTGCCCTCACCTGGGCATGCATGTGTGCGTGTTGGTCAATGGCGTCCTTGATCTAAAACCCAAACATCAAACTGGAGCTAATGCTCTGAACATAGAGACACAGAGATGCTCCTTGGTACCCACATAAAGGCCTGTTGTTGATTCGAGGCATTTGTTTCTTCAGAGTGACCACGCCTTCAGCAGAGTTATCAAGGCTTGTTAGTAAATCATATTGTCTGAATTTCTGCAGGCGCATTTACATTCCATTTTCTTCTATGTCAAAAACAGGATCTGGCCTTAGCGAGGGGATCCTTCTTTTCTCCTGGTGGTTACTCGGATTATTGATATCTAGTCAATGTCTCTGATTCACCGAATGAATTCGACATTTTCTAAACCAGTATTGAAAGTCATTGGGGGTGTTGTATAGCTGGAAGGGAGCGGGGAGACCTCACATTGGATCCAAGAGGAGACGAAACCCAGAGAGGCCAGGTCACTTACAGGAGGCCACACACTTCGGCTCTGCCTCTAGCTCAAGCTCAGGCAAGTGACTCAGCCTCTCTGAGCTTGGTTATATCTTCTCTAAAATGAGTGTTAAGTTTTTGCTTCAAGGATTTTTTGAGAAAATTTTAAAAAGAATGCTTAAAAGGTAAAATAGCACAGACTCAAAGTAGGTCTCAGTAAATGTTAAGCACATGTGGACACACATACACAGTTAACAGGACCCCATACTTGCTTGTGCATGAGGCACAGAGGAGAAACAAGCCCGGGGTGCTGACTATGATCTTAAGGTTCTTGTCAGAGCGTCATGGGATGTAGCCAAGTCCAAACATAAGATAATAGAAAAAGAGCAAATGAGTGAACCAATTTATTAGCTAATTAATTAATTAAGGAAAATTATTCCCCCTCCCTAATTTAAAAAAAAAAGTAAAAATAGTTTTATAAAAGTCCTTAAAGAAGGAAGCAATTATTTCAAAATTTACTTATGTAAAAATCCCCTCCTCAATTGATACTGAGGCAAACATAAACAGAATTATCAGTTGTTCCCAAGTGAAGTTTGCTTACACACATATATAGATGCATGCACTTTATGGTCCTGTGCTCACTATCTTGGAGGCAATCCCCCCAAAGGATGCTGATCCCTATCTTCTATGTTCTTAAAAAGACGCTAAAGGGAATTTAAAAGAGAAGAATTATGGAAAGTGGACAACAATGAAAATATCACTTCACTCAGGTTCATAAATCATTAAAAAATTTCTTCCTTCACTTCCCACCACCCAGCAGATTTATTGAAAGTTTATCACCAGTCCTTTCAGGGAAGCTTTCCCTTGTTCAGAAGAGAGAGGATTTTGACCTAAATTGCCTAACAGCTAAGCCAGAAAGCCATTGTAGTTCTGCGGCTCCATTTCAAAACTAGCCTGTATTTTACAGAATTTCAAACATTCAAGTCACTTCCAGTCATAGGAGCTAAAATTGGCCAGGGTGGAACTTGTGGCTGTCAGAACTGATAAACATTTCCTGAATGCCAATTGGTTGGGGAACTATGTCTCTGAATGCCATTAAAAGAGTCTGAAGTCTACCTCAACATGTAACCCCAACTTTCAATTGCTTGATGGGAAATTGAGACTTTGTTTGAACAAGCTCAACCAGTTTTTTAGTCTCTTATTCTGTGGTGAAGGGGGTCTTATGAGTGCTCAGATCTCTGGAGAGAACAGGCCAAGTCTTTCTGTTCTTCACTGGGATGAGAATAATAAAGTTCAAATCCCTCGATCCTGGGGTCAGGGTCTTTCTGCATGGACTAGTGACTTCCATGGGCCTCAGAAAGTCTCAAGGAGAAGAAATTAAAATCAAATCAAAGAATCCAATATTTACTATAGTAGGACAAGATGGAATTGACAACGGCTAAGATCTTTTCTGTGTTGGAGGAGCTTTCTTCTCTAAGGCAAACTTTTCCCTTGGCAAAGCTGGGTTTCCTTTTGCCACTTCCCTAACTTCCCCTTCCTTTTCTTTGCAGTGACCCCCTGCCAGCTAAGCATTTACTGCACAAAATCAGACAGCCTGCTAACATCTTCTCAAGATAGTATTTGGTAAATGTTTCCCCTTCTCCCAATCTCTTTGATAGAAGGGGGTCTCCAGTGTGTGTTTTCTCCAGCACGACCAAGAAACTAACTCAATTCTGACACTAACTGGAGATAGTGTCAGATCCCACAGGTTAAGGGCTCAGTCCTACAATACTGTCACCGCAGACACCAATTGCTAATCCAGGGCATCACCTGTGCTTCTTACTGACTAGCTGTAGATTGGAGGCTCTCCAAACTCTTCCTCAGGTTTGATTAACTCGCTAGAGCAGCTCACAGATCTCAGAGAAACATTTTATTGCTAGATTATCAGTTTATTATGAAAAGATATAACTCAGAAACAGCCATATGGAAGACATGCATAGGACAAGGTATGTGGGAATGACACAGAGCTTTCATGTTCTCTGAGCACATTGCTTTCCCAGCACCTCCATGTGTTCACCAACCCAGAAGCTCTCTGAACCCCACCTTTTTTAAAATTTATTTTATGTATTTTTTTGTTTTTGATTTTTGGCTGTGTTGGGTCTTCGTTGCTGCGCACGGGCTTTCTCTAGTTGCGGCGAGTGGGGGCTACTCTTTGTTGCAGTGCACGGGCTTCTCAGTGCGCTGGCTTCTCTTGTTGCAGAGCACGGGCTCTAGGCATGCAGGCTTCAGTAGTTGTGGCACGTGGGCTCAGTAGTTGTGGCTCACAGGCTCTAGAACACAGGCTCAGTAGTGGTGGAGCACGGGCTTAGTTGCTCCATGGCATGTGGGATCTTCCCAGACCAGGGATCGAACCTGTGACCCCTGCATTGGCAGGCGGATTCTTAACCACTGAGCCACCAAGGAAGCCCAATCCTTTGGGTTTTATGGAAACTTCATTTCAATGGCGTAATTCATTAAATCATTGGCTATTGGTGATTGATTCAACCTCCAGCCCCTCTCCCCTCCCTGGAGGTGAGAGGGGTGGGACTGAAATTTCAACTCTCTAATCACAGGGTTTGTTCCCCTGGCATCTAGCTCCCATCTTTAGGTGCTTCCAAAAGTCATCTCATTAACGTAAAGTATGTTGTGATTGAAAGGGGGTTGTTATGAATATTAAAACACCTTTATCTCTCTATGACTTAGGAAATTCCAAGGGTTTTAGGAGTTCTGTACCAGAAATGGGGATGGAAAACAAATATATATTTCTCATGATAAATCGCAATATCACAAGGTCTTTTGTTCATAATTGACAAATCCAATCTGAACTAGTTTAGGTATAAAGGGAACTTATTAGCTCACGTGGCTGCTAGAAGAGCATAGGTGATCTGGCCCTCAAGGACACTTGGAATCAGAGCTTATAATTTCACTACCTTCCTTTTTCTCTCCCTCTCTCATCTGTGCTTCTGTCTGAGTAAGCTCCATTCTCTCCCACCATAAACTGGCTTCTGTTATAATGGGGAACGTGGTTGCCTACAATTCCAGTGCCTTGTCTCGTATCACTGGGGAGTTTCTCCTCTTTTAGAGGCCAAATTTAAAAATGCTGAGGAAGGGCTTTGACTGGGTTAAACAAAAGCCAGGCACACATGACCAGAATAACAAACTGGCGTCAGCAAATTGAGGGTCTATAACTGGCCCCACCTACTCAGGGGGTGGATCAGTTAGAAAAAAGCTGCTTCCTTTTGAACTCCTTGCGGGAGGGTGGAAGAGGAGTATTTCTGGAAGGAAGAAGGTAGATAGGAAGGGTTAGACAAAGTTGTGCATGTTTCTCAGAGGAATCTTCAAATATTCGTAAAGTAAATCTCTCGCTCACACTTAGGTCTTAATATAGGTGAGTAGCTGAGGCCAGAACCTGAGGTGCTCAGGCCTAGGCTCCAGGCCTCCACGGCCCATGGAAGGCAGCCATACGATTATTCTCCTTATCGGTATCTCTTCAGCATTACTTGCTTGCTTGATTCTAGTAAAGTTATATCTTTTTATTCACCATATTTGTTTATGGAATGTGTGTGTAAATCACTTTTTCTAAAGAAAGAGTGAAATGTTAAATGAAATAGGGGAATTTACTTTCTTAAAAATAACCTTTTTTGAAAAGTGATAATTCTGCTTAAAATGTTGAAATAGGCTTAGAATTTACTTTGTGTTTGAATATAGATTTTTATATAGGGCTTACTTAAATTGGAAGGGAATGGGGTCAGGATGGGAAACACCCCTACATTTAACTTGGTGTTCTGTTGTCAGATGTTCTGAAAATCACTTTTGGGCTGCAGCACATTTTTTCCTGTCACTGCAGTTAAGGCAGTCCTTTGTGAAGGCAGTTTCTTCTCTTTCTAACTGGATGATCTTAAACAAGTCACTTACCTCTGTTGAACCTCATTTCCCTTATCTGCAGAATGGGGATTATAACAATAGTTATTTCCACGTTAGGATATTAGTGAGAGGTTCAAAATGATATAAGCCTATGAAAAAATATTTTAAATTGTACATTATTGTGAGACACTAATGCTAATAATCTGTTATATAAAATATGTATTATTTAATATTATGTTTCTTATTGCCTAGGACTATGTTACATTATACCTCTTACCACCTTTCTCAGTTTGCTCAGGCTGCCAAAACAAGATAGCACAGACTGGGGGCTTAAACAATAGACATTTATTTTCTCACAGTTCTGCAGTCTGGAAGTCCAAGATCAAGGCGTCGGCAGGTTTGGTTTCTCATGGCTCCGTCCTTGGCCTGCAGATGTCAGCCTTCTCACGGGGCACTCATACGCCCTTTCCTCTGTACACAAGTGCACTCTTGGTGTTTCTTCCTCTTTTCATGAGGACTCCAGTCCTAATGGATTAGGGCCCTACCCTAATGACCTCATTTAACCTTTATTACTTTCTTAAAGGACTTGTCTCCAAATATAGTCACATCAGAGGTTAAGACTTTAACATATGAATTTTGAGGCTACGGAATTCAGTTCATAATAGTCTATGCAGAAATGTTATGACTTACTTTGAAAAGTAATGAAGTATCTTTTACATAATAAAAAAAAATACCTAAGTATCTTATAAAAGAGCAAAAGAAGAGTATAAACTCTTGAATAAAATATACCAAGTCTGAGAACTTGAAAATTCCACTGCTCAAAAGAACTTATTAAATGGGTAAAGGGATGAACGGATAATTAGGAATAGATGATGATGAATGAATGAATGAGTACCTTCTGAAGAAATGATGAACTAGAGTCTTAGCAATCTTCTCCATCCTGACTGCACAGAGCAAACTGGTAATATTTGCTGAAAATACCCCCTTTTCACCTGCACTCTACCTACCCACTTGGCAGTCAGTTGTGGCAACCAAGTAAAGGCCAAGCCAGAGTGTCCTCACAATCCAGAAGGGTGAAGACAAGACACTCTTATGGCTTCCTGCATCCCCAAATAGCCAACAGCTTTGGTTTCTCTGAGATCACACTCGATGAATTATCCTGCACAAAACTGGTAAATTCAAGAGATGAGATGATTATGGGAACTGAGGAAGAAAAGGTAAGGCAAGGGTCATGGAGATGTCTGGTGACAGGGGACGAGAATGCAGTTACTGCAGTACAGAAGACATGGTGGGGACTTCTGACTCCTTCTGTCATGGGGGTCTGGGGAATATCTCCAAGCTATATCCTTGTACAGGCAATCTGGGCTATGAAATAATTGCAGATCTCAAGAATCCCCAGATCCTGAACCTCAAACACCTTTCCCACCAACCTGGGAACTTCACTTAGAAGTTTATTCCTCTGCCTGTTATAGGCTCCTTGGCCCCCTGCAGAAAGGAGATGCTGGAAAGGGCTAAGATGTGAGGAGTCACAGGAGATTAAGAGAGGCACTGAATGGAGATGTGTAGGGTGCCTAAAATACCCTTCAAATAATTGTGTGATGAATACATCTGACTGTGGCACATGGGGTAAACATTTAGCAGGAAGAAAGCTGAATTGCCTCATGAATAGCATCACTAACTGCCATCTATGTCCCCTGGATCAAAGCAGTGTTTGGCACATGACTAATTCTTAGTGAGTGTTGGTTGGCTTGAATGAATGGATGGATGGGGAGATGGACGGATGAATGAATAGATGGGTCTTCCTTTGGCAAACTTTTAGCAAGAGTGTTTGCACTGTCTCTCCTATTTTTTCTGCTTCTTTCCACCATAATTTCTCTGCACCCTATTCCTTCAGGACCTGGATCACAGTGGGTGATTCCTCTCCCTCTCCGCCACCAATGGGCTTGCTGATTTGAACATTTCTCATATAGGCATATCTGTATATTCATGTTTATTTTAAAGCTACTTGCTTTTAAATCGAAAGACATCTGAAATAACTCATGTTTAAGGCACATCTAAAGCCAAACAAATAAATATTGACCAGAAGATTCAGAGTTATTACAAAAGAAAGCAGAGCAAATGATTAGTAAAAATTTGAATAAAGGTGAATCCAGGTGTTGAGGAAGGGACTCCCAGGCTTGCCTTCCTAACCACAGTAAATTTTGCAGATCAGAGCCAGTCTCTCACCCTTGCAGACTAAGAAAGCTAGTTTGGTCAGCACCCAAGAAGGACTAGGCTGGTCAGGAACAGTCTCCAATTAACCTCAGAGACATTGTGTAAATCAGACTGCTTATTAATTAATTTACCCCAAACACCATAACTCCTGTGCCAATCAGATTGGGTACAGTCATCACATTCCTGCTGGTAGACAGACACACTTGGCCTGCCAAAACCAAAGCAGAAGTTTGTTTGGTCAGCAAGGTATCAGAATAAGGGAATTTTGACAGTTAATGGCTTCAGATTCAGACATCAATGGGGCTGTGACGTGCAAAGCCCATGCTATGGCGCCCCATCTCTTGGACCCTGCTGGGTGGGCACTACCCACACCAGCCTCCTTGATTCTCATTTAGTCTGTGCTTCTATTGCTGAATAACACTCCTTCTGCCTGATCCATTTTCCCCAAAGATGTCTTGAAACTCTCAATCTGCTTACAATCAAGATCTACTCATTTGAAAACTTTCTTCTCTATAAGGAGACAGCTAATATCTGTTGTTTCCAAATTAACTTTCAAGTCCTATGAGCAACCTACTTTTGTCCCTTTGCGTGATCATTCCTTCGGGTTGTAGCTGAGAGTGCTGGTTCTAAAGTCACAGAGTACTGGTTTCAAATCCAAACTAGGTGAACGTGGGTGAGTCACTTAACCTCTAGGAGCCTGCCTGCACATCTGTAAAACAGTCATGAAAATAGCTGAGAAGACTATTGTTAAGATTAATTTATGGTAATGTTTAGAAGCACTTAGCATACCTGCAAACTCCCACTCACAGTAAGCAATAATAAACGTGACTATTAGTCATTATCTCTCATTCCTCCGTTCAGCCATCCTTCACTGAGCACACACTAAATGTGCCCAGCAGCACGTTAGCCCGGGAATCCAGCACAGGGCGATTACTACCACTGAATATTAAATTTAGCTCTTAGCTTCCTGGCTGCCAAGGCCCAAAGGGCCATATTAATTATTGCTAAGGTTTTTTTCCTGAGCTTAAGTTTATTCGATCCTAAGATAGTTATACAAGAAGCTTAGTACCAAAAGGTTTAATCTCTAGAGGAATGACTATCTAATTATGGACTTTCAGATACTGAGACAATTAGATGAGGACGGCACCTTGGCACTCAATAGGCTGAACCTGGTGGTAGCACAAATCAACCATGTTGACAATACCTGATGCTTCCCTGCCCTTCTAAAGTAGCCTAAAAAATATAAACTAAACATGCAGGTGACAGTTGCAACATCTCACACTTTGAAAATAGGATTGGTTCTCCTGGCTGATGAGAAGAACACGCAGGTTTAGTCTAATAGAGATGCAACCCTAGTTATTAATTATTTTTTTATAATTTTAAATACAGTGTTAAGAAATGAACTCACATGGCTAAGATGTGCACGTGCATTCATTTAGGCTGATCTTGAGTAATTCACATTAATAAGAAAGACACAGAGCCCCATCTCACCATATGTTGTCAGCCACTTTACTGGACTCAACATAGAATCAAAGTAATAGCTCCATAAAGTAAAGCAGTTAGTAATAACCTAAACTCCAAAAGCCCTTTAATTTTCTGATTCATATCTTTAATCAATTTGCAACATGGAGCAATTGAGTTTTCCCTCTAGTTTCCCAATTGTTTGCTCAAAAGGGCTGCTCTGCTGCCTTTGACTGACGTGACATTATTGCATTTATATTGACTTTTACGGCAGTTTTTACAACATTCAAGGTGCATAAGTTACATGAAAATGTAGCATGGGAACATTTCAGGATGAAAGTATGCCATAAAGAGAGTGCCTGGCTGTAATGTCTACAATTTACAGTGTGAGGACATTACAAATGGAGCTGAGCAAACTGGGCCTGGGTTTGGCATCATCTGCTTCCAAAACCCCCAGGAAATTGTCCAAGATGCCTCCCCGCAGACACCGGATCAGGAAAAACCAGAGCCCCGCCGGCTGCTTTGGTTTTTCTGTGCCATGAGGTGCTCCGAAATACTGTCTTGGACTCTTAGAACACAGAACCATCTTCTAGCTTCAAAGCTGGAGGAAAGGAGGGTGCTGTTAAGGCAGGATTGTTTTGAAAATCAAGTAAGTCATGTAAAGTCTGAAGGAGGCCAGGGGACTGCTTGAAGATGCTGCTGCTCCTGGTTGATTGTCACCTGTTCTTGGGCTGCACCCCAATCTTCACCATTCACTTCCTACCAGGGATTGGCTGGGAAGCAGAATCACATGGAAGGCTGTTTCTCACCCACCAAGGACCCTCCCTTCCACTGTCTCCTATAACTGGAATGACTCCAACTCAAGCGCCCAGCATCTCCTACCACATGGCCTTTACCTCTTCAGGCCCTCCCCTCTCCTGTCCACACTAGAGGTCTTTTTCTAAGATGTCATGTCTCAGAGCATGTCAGAGCAGGTGTTTTCTTCCAAAAACATGTCTGGTGGCTTCCTGCTCCCTCAGAGTAAGTTCCCAGCCCTTTTCCCGGAATCCAAGGACAACAGCTGCATTTCACCTTCCAGAGTTATTGCCTCTATTCCAGCCATGCTAGGGAGCAGTTGTTCTGTGCACCAGCATATTTTTACCTCTAGTGTTCCCCACCACTCCTTTACCTGTGCTCCAGTATTTCTTCATTTACTAGAAGATTCTGAGAGGTCAAGAGCTAGCCAAATTCCCTTGGTTTGATTCTCAGTGGTACCACTTACTCCCTCTGGGACCCTAGGAAAATAACTTTTCTGTGCCTCAATTTTCTCATCTGCAAAATGGGTATAATAGCAGTACCAATCTCACTGGATTTTTGTAAGCATTAATCCATTCAAAATATGTGAAGAGCTTAGAACAGTACCTGTCCAAGTAAGGGCTATTTAAGTGCTAGCTGCTGTTTCAATGTTGGATTCTTCTCCGTTTCTTCTTGTAAAATGTCTTTCCTATTTTCTCTGCTAATCAAAATCCAGTCCTTCAGTAATTAGCGTGTTTCCTCGCCAGTGAAACCATCCTAGGTTTTCCTGTCAGAATGAGGCACCCTCTGTGCCCTCCTTCCCTCCACATGTGTTTCTTACTTAGAACCTTTACTAAGAAGGGCATGGTTACCAGAAGGGCATGATTTCCATCAGCAGCAGCAGGAGCCACTGCATGGGAGGATTCTAGCAGGCAGTCTGCACTGAGCGGCAGTGACAGGTTTTGCCACCGTCAGGGTCCCCTCGCAGGTACTTACAGAGCACAGGGTTAATTTCTGTTACATTACCTGTGATTGGGTCGTGACTCATGTCAGGAAAAGCTCAGAGTTCCAGGGAAAATTTGAATCAGCAAAGCTACCAAAATTTTTCCTTGGATCAGCCCTCAGCACCTACAGTCCCCCTTCTGGACAGATGGGCAGTGGTAGTAGGATTGAAACAGGGACCTGGAAAGGGTGGGTTCAACACTTTCCTTCCTTGGGAGGAGCCAGGCTGGCTTGTGTTTCCCGGGGTGGCTGGGGCTGAGTGCAGCCACCCCAGAGCCCGAAGAGGCAATTCACTAGCAGCTACTGCTCTGGAGGGGAAAGAATCTAGTCCTTGGTCAATATTCCCAGTGGGAAACTTTCTTTCAACACGTGGCCTTTTATCTTATACACACCTTTTCGAGTAAACACTCCTCATGTACTAGCATGTCTTTAATTTATTCTTTCTGATAATGTAGTTAATGTTTCTTTGTCTGCCCTTCTGGGGTGTAAGGTCCTTGAGGTTGGAGACTACACCTTTTAGGTATTTACTTTTGAACATTTTATTTTGAAAATACTAAAACACAAACAAAAAAACATCTCTAATATGACTTTTAAAATATTATGTGAAATAAAAAACCAAGAGTGTGGCTCTTTTCACTCCTCCCCCCACATTGCCTTTAGTTGCACATAAATTCTTCCTAAGTTCTTCTAGTTGCTTTCTCTCTTGCTCTCACTCTTTCCCTCTCTTATCTCCTACCTATCATCTATCTCCATCTGTTTGTCTACATGCATAATATGCCTATAGCCCATAAACATACACACATACAGTTAATAAACATGAAATCATTGGCCATTTTCCCATTTAATGCTATATCATAGACATCTTTCCCAAGTTATCTATATCTAACTCATTTTTATCAATGGCTGCACTCCTAGATGTGCTGTTATTAGGTCAAGAAGCCTGGGCAGTTGGGGTAGCATTCCCTCAAATTCTGCAGCAGCGGTGCCAGCTTAACTTTCAGACATTGCTTTCTCTACTCTAACCTCTCTTTAAGGTTTCCTTGAATAGAATAAGCCCTTCCATGTAGCTCTTGTACTTTATAATTATATTCACCTTCCTCCCTACTCAGTGCCCCGTAGAGTGCTATACACATAGCAAGTGCTGCTGTAAGCACTTGCTGTAAAAGCCTGCTGTAAGAATGGATGTACCTGCAGGAAGCCCAACTTAATGCTACCCAGTCAAGCCCATAACCACCTGCTAGACGGACAGCATATGTAGCTGAGGGGCTTTCTTGTGTTGCTTTCAGGATGTTACTGAGCTTTTTTGTTTCCTCAGTTTCCCATTCAACCAGTAAGTCTAGAGATATTGGCTTGTCTCCCCGGAGACTCTGGGTGGAATCTGGTATTTCAAAGTGCTTAATGGTGCTGCTAAGTAAATAAAAGATGTCATTAATATGCATGAAGCTATTTCATCAAGAGGCCAACAGAGCACATTTAAAAGCTATCTTCAAGGGAAAAGAACTAAACTGCCATTATCATGCATACTAATAACTACAATGGAAATCTGCAGGAGCCAGGACAATGCCCTCCCCGGGGCCCCTCAGACCCTGCTGAAACTTTAAGGTGCCCTGGTCTTGCTGTCAGTCTCTCCAGAAAGGGGCTAGAGAAGGAGAATCATCTTCTGCCTCCAGACTCCCACAAGCAGCACTGGAGCATCTCAGCATGCGTAAGTGTCTTTAGATGATGCATCTAATGCTTTCCAAGAACTGCGCCTAACAATATGAACAATTAGATGGGAAACAGCCAGTGCATAGGCAGGAAAAAGACTTGGGAGGATTTACGATTTGCCACCACTCCAAGGTCACATTTCCACTCAAAGGCATGAGAAATGGGGAGTGTGGTTAAGGCAGAGTCATTAGCAGTGAGTTGGGTGCACTGCTCCGTCTAGAGAGTCAGCAGCTGCTGGGAAAGGAGATTAGGAGCCTTGGGATGCCAGTGACCTTGGCAAATTCCTAAAACTCTCTCTACCTGGAACCTATACCTCCTCCTATCCATACCTCATCTACAGGTAATCGGAGATACCTGCCTGGGGACCCTGCATGTGCAGGTTAGCGGGGAGTCTAGTATCTTCCTCTTGAGTCTTCTCCTTTTTTTAATTATCCAAGAACTTCTGCCAGTGGGGCCAGTCTTCATTCCAAATGTCAGGAGAGAGAACTCGGGAGACTGATGTGTCCACTAATGGGTACCCAGTTGAGCTGCCTTTATTTCTACTGTTACCACAGGTGTTGCCATGAAAAGGGTTCCATACCACACAATCTCCTGTGTTCTTTTTATGGCTGAGATGATGCCTTTTCTGGTCCATATCCTGTTGTAGGTTGCAGTAGGTCTCCTCACACATGACCCCCTAGTTACAGCCATCGGTGGTTACACATCCATGCCCAGAAGCTCTATTTCTGGACTCTTCCCCAGACTTCCAGGCCCTGGGGTTGAGACCAGAACAATAGTTCTGGATGTTTCAAGTTCTTTCTCACCTGCAGATATCAGTTGACCCATCCCAAGCTACCATAGATGATCTAAAAGGGGAAGTTTAGAATATCACTCTCTCTTGCCTCCCAGGGGACCCCTTGGCATCTATGCAGACTTACTCACATCTTCTCCAGCTAAGCATACAACAGGGTACGGGAAACTTCACATCTTATATTTGCCTAATTAGGAGGGAAAATTCAGGAAAGAGGCAAATTTAAAGTGTTCCAAAGAGACTTTCTGTGCCTACCTATAAAATGAAATGGCAGATAAATTCTCCTGTTAAAAAATAATAAATTCTACTTTTATAGGTATTTTGCTATATATATATATATATAGAATGTGCTTTACAAATTGACCTGCTTCATCTATTTCACTTATTTGTGAGGATCAAATAAGGCATTTGATAAAAACATGTATTTTGCAGAGCAAAAAAACACAAAAAACAAAAAAACACTAAATAATACAGACAAGGAATTGCTATATAAATGATTCATTCCATTAGAAATAGAGTTTGGTTCTAGAAACTCTGGGTTGACTTCTAGGCAGGTAGAGAATAAAAACTGGCTCTCCAGGGAAGTTCAGGGACAGAGCAGCTTGATTTGTGGTGCAAACACAGAGGGGAAGTCAAAAGAATGGAATGATAGGTGAGAATAGTCACAAGGACAGTGTTACTAATTTATAATATCTATCTCCCACTTAAATAATTGCTGTTCCTTTAGCTTTTCCTCCAAAATTCTGTATATTTTAGAAGCCACTTAACCACTTTGAGACTCAGTTTCCTAAATGTGAAATGAGGGAATTAGACTAAAATCAGTAGTTTTCATTTTTTTTTTCTTTTTAGTCATAGAATGCCTTGTATGAGCAAGACTTAGAGGATGACTTAAAGATGCCCAAAGAGTAAATCCACTGAAATAGAGTGCCTGAACACTCGAAGATTATACATAATCATAGATAAATGGTAATCTTTCAAAATTTGTTCACACCTTACAGAGTAGGAGATGCCACCCTACCTAGCAAGTCCAACAGGAGCCCTCTGGAGATGTTCTCATGCAACGATATTTAGTGGCCATGGCCCAGATCCTTGGCCCTGGGTTACACGTATAATTCCATTGAGCTTCTTGAGTAATCTGACAATGTTAGGTGGATGAAGGAATTTAGTAATCAATATTTAATTTTTCCTAATTTTTAAATAGGAATATAACTATTTAAAAAATAGGGAGAATAACTGACTCTGGCCAAAGGTATAATATGAAGAAATTACCTCTGATAAAGCCTGGAATGAGTAGCAGTCCAGGAAATGAGTAGCTCTGGTGGCTTCTCTTCATCTAATATTAGGCCTGCATTCTCCTAATGAGTTAATTTCTTACTTTTCTGATAGGTAGCTCTAAAATCACTCCTTGTTCCAAAAAAACAGAGGCCAGTGTAGAGATAAGAAACAATTTCACTTTTCTACATGAAGGCACTGTGACTACTGGCAAATGCTTTTTGATGGGGGCAGTGAGTGGAGTGGAAAGTGAAAAGCATCTGGGAATAAACCAGAAATACAAAGACAACCTCGGAATGCAATAAGGCTAAAAGGCACTGACAAAAATCAACCCAGCAAGCCAAAGGAAGCCATGAACTTGAATCATGCCAAACATATGGCCCAATCATGGCCTAAGTTTGTTTCTTTTCAGAGTCACATAGATTGTCCTTTCTTCATAAACATTGTCACAACACACAGGAGGGATCCTAAGCAAGACTATGAACTAGGGGAGTTTTGTGTTTGGTTTCTTCCAATGCTCTTGGGTGCTTAGACTCTCATGCTGTACCTTCACCCATAGCAGGAGAAAGAGACACCCACTCATCAGGGGCAAAGAGTCACATCATCTGCTCGGCAAGAGTTTTGTTTGTGGGGCCCATTTCATTGTGAATAAGGCAGCATTTCAATAATATGTTTCTGTTAGCCTGTGAGTTTAGATTAGGAGAAAGCTGATCTTAAGAAGTCAAGTTGTAGAATTGCCTAAACAGTATAAGCACCCCTTTTACACTGTGGGAGAAGGATCGTCACACAAGGTCTGTTGAGCCCCTTCCTTCAGGGACAGGCCCTCACTGCCTTTCCAACATGCAGATTCCATTGTCAGATCACTCTTAGGGCTAGAAAGTAGATAGAAACTTAGGAAATCCATTATTTCTTACAATTTCAAAGACAACTTCAAGAGAAAGAAAATATTTGAGTAGTAAAAATGCATTTGGAGTAGTAAAAATCTCTTGTAGGCATTTAAATTGGAGAAAAATTGGGGTGTAAGAAGGCAACCTATAATCTCTTCTCTCACACATCTCTTCCTGAACTGACACAGCTCTGGTAGCCTGTTGCACGTAGTTTGGCACTTGATGATATTTTAATCATATTATCCTCTGTGGTTTCCTGGGTGTGACTCTGAAGGGGGCACACACTTGCTTAACAGCACTCCTGTGACACCCAGTCTGCAGACAGCTGGCTGCTCTTTAAAGCCCTTGGTGACTAAACCAATTAAGCTGAATATGTAGCAGATTTTTTAAAGTAACAACCCACAATGTATTTATAGTCTCTCGAGTTGGGTCACAAGGAGATTGTCTATGATGTCAGCTTGGTGTACCCTGGTTTGCTAAATGGATCTTCAAAGCTGGAATCCAACTTGGTTAATCCTTTTCCATTTCTGAATAGTCACTGGAATGCCAAAGAATTAGAACAATGGATTGAGATGTTAGTATAATGGCCTAGTTGATCCTTCCTTTTCTGCTCCGAAAGGTTCAATCCAGGTTTAAGTTCTCATCATTTTGTGTTTTCATTATTGCAGTGGGCTCTTAGTTGAAATCCTTTAGCCTGGTTCTCAAGGTGTTATATGAAAGGCTTCCAGCTTTGTTACTTCTTCCCAGAGCAGTCTATGTTTCTTCTTTGGTAACACTCTTGACACATGTAGTTACTTATTGGAAAGATTGTTTTCACTACCACACTATAAACACTCCACAAAGGTAGTGGCTGTGCCCTGGAGAGTCACTGGGACACTCACAACACTCACAGATGCTCAATAACTACTTATTGAACGAAAGACCTAATTCCTCACATGCACCTCATAGCACTGTGCAGTCAAGGTATGTACCACCCTCTAAGCAGGCCCCCAACTCTCCTGCACTGTTATCACTCATGCCCTTTGCTTACCTTTTGCCTTATAGCCGTACTAAAAGAAAACACCAGAGACAGCGTGGAGACAATAATTTGGACATATTTTGAGTGATGAGAAGGGAAAGATGAGAGTATCCTGGCTGGAGATAAGAAAGGATTCTTAGGGTCACCAACTGAGAAAGCCTGAGCTTGATCATCAAGATGCCAAGATTTTATTATTCTGTTATCCTGTGACCATGGCAGATTAAACTCTCTGTGCATTGGTCTGTGAAGCTTGGATGGCAATGCCGTTCTACCCCATGGTGTTCCCACAGGCTACGTAGGGGACTGTAAGGCACTGGGCTTTGGCACTCCTGCTAATACACTTATTTTTTTGTTATTGTTAAATATTTAACATAATTGCAAACTGAGCTCAAAAAAGTTTTTTTTGGTGTTTGTTTTTTTCTGCCTGAGGTATTACCACATCAAAATTCATTCCAATAATTTGCAAAAATAATATTAGGAAAATATCTTCTGGAAAACAACAAACTCTTCAAAACTCTCTTTGAGTCTGCCTCCCCTGACACTCTGTAAGGATTGGATTCAGTTCAACAACATTTCTTAAAAGCCTTTCATATGCCAGGCCCCATGAGGAGTAGTTGGGGGAAAAGAGAAGATCTATCCTCAGGGATCTTGTGGCAGGCCAAATAATGGCCCCCAAAGATATCCACGTCCTAAATCCCCATAAGCTGTGAATATGTCACCTTGGATAAAAGGATGCTGCAAAGGGCTCTGAGATCAGGAGGCGTTCTGGATTAGTCAACTGTGTGGAGCAAAATCTAATCACACAGCTCCTCAAAACCGGAGCCCCTTTCGTGGCTGTGGTCAGAGGTGTGACCACAGAAGGATGGTTGGGATGGTGACATTGTTACTGGCTTTGAAGTTGGAAGAAAGGTCCAGAAGCCAAAGAACACAGATGGCATTCAGAAGCTGGAAAAAGATAGAAAATGAATTCTCCCTTAGAGACTCCAGAAAGGAATACAGCTCTGCCAACACCTTGATTTTGGTCTAGGTTGGACTTCTGACCTAGAGAACTGTAAGATAATAAATTTGTGTTGTTTAAGCCACTAACTTTGTGGCAAGCTTTTATGGCAGTTATAAAAAATGAAGTCAGACTTCATGCAATAACAAAGGAGGAAAAAGGGAAGAAATCACAACAATCTAAGGACACCCAGGATGTCCTTAGAGTGAGATAAATCAATCATATTAAGGATAATGATGATAGTTTTGATGATAACCCTTAAACAGCATTTAATATCATTCATGTGATGTTTGAAATATGTTTTATTATAGATCCCATTTTACAGATGGGGAGACTGAGGGACAGGGGTATTAACTATCTTGCCCAAGTTTATAAAGCAAACACATGCAAGTCCATGTTCATCCCATAGGGTGGAATGATGAGTCCCACCTGGGAACCCACCAGCATCTTCCTGGGCTAGATTGCATTGTGCTTGACCTTGGACTGGTGAGTAGAATTTTGAGTGAAGAGACCAGAGAGACTACCACGTGGAGGAAGTGATGTGAACAGTGGTGTGGTAACAACTCTGTGCTTGGAGGAAGGTGAAGAGTTTGAGTTGGCACTATGTCCAGTGCTGGAGGGTGTATTGGTGGACACAGGTTAGAACGTGGGTTCAAAACAAATCATGAAGGTCTGCCCATGCTAGCACTTGTGTTCTAATCTGTAGGTAGATGAAAACTAAAGTTTTTCTGTGGAGGAGTGACTTGGAAGAACTCATTTAACTTCACCTCATCCACCAAGAAAGCAAGAGTTGGAAGGCTGGAGGGGTGGTGGTGGTGGTGGAGGGGGAGCATTTATTTTTTGAAGAACCTAGACTATGGGAAAAATTGCTGTCTTGACTCTAAGGAGATTGTATCTATTATTCACATCTCACGTTCTGATTTTTTTCCTCAACCTTTAACTCCTTAGTTATTAACTCCTGACTTGTAATCCTCTGGAAGGCAGGAACTGGCTTCTATTTGTGTGCATCCCCAGCACCTACCACAGGGCCTAACCCCACATAGGGGTTTCCTAGAGAAGAAATTGATGAATGAATGTTCGGGTCAAGTCATGCCTTTTTGAGCTTTGTTTATTAAAGCTTATTCTTCGTCTGCTTTCTGAAAAGACTAAAAGCCAGTAATACACAGAGCAGACGTACAGGAAACATGTACATGCCAAACCAAACAGTCTTGCTAAAAAATTGGTGACGGTCTCCGGACACCAGATTTCAGCAGTTTCTCTGATTTCTGCCCTGGGAGATGTGATGGTGGTGAGGGGAAGTGTGTGCTGCGGAAGGCCAGCTGGCCCACCAGGCCTGCTCTCAACCACAGAAACCACTGGAGAGGTGGACCAGCCCACAAGCTCAGCGACTGCATGACCATGGACAGTCACATGACAAGAGTGCTGGATACAGAAGGTGTGGGGCCTGAGAAGTGTGACACCAGGCGAGGCAGCCAGAGCTGAGCTGTTTGCACTGGGGTGTCTGACTGAAGCCTCCCAAAGCATCCAGCGAGGTCTTGAGCTTACAGAGTGCTGAATGCCATTAGCTTTCTTATGGAAAATGGTGAAGGGTAGCATTTTACCTCAGGGTATGATGACAGCAAAAGGCAGCGTGATGCCAGGGAAGAGCTCAACAGGGGACCCTGTGAGAGACACTCTGGACTTTTTGTTACCCTGTAGGTTAGAGAAGGGGAGGAGAAGGTGGCAGGCCCGGAGACCCTCATGAAGAAATCCTCTTCTAAGAGGGACATTGAGGGCCATGTCCGGAGTTTGTGGTAGTGCCCTGGGCATGACCTCTAAATCACCGAGACTCTAGAATGGACCTAGAGAGGTGAGAGACCCCAAAAGCCACAGCGAGCCTCCCCTGGTGGCAAGAAGGGGAGGGAGGGTGTCCACATACAGGTACAGCCGAGAGAGGGCTCCCAGAGTGAGCCCCCAGGCCTGCTAGTGACAGCACCACCTCTAGAAAATATTCGTACCATCACATTTCTCTTCTACAGCTGCCATCATGGTAACTCAACTACATATTCTTTTTCAATGACCCTAAATATTTTTCCTTTTCTTTTTACCAAAACACAATCCAACTTTAAAGAAAATGTTGTAATAAAAATAATCATCTCATATGCTGTCACCTCACACAGACTGTTGTCATTGTCTCTCATTCTTAATCCCTCTAACCAATGACAGATTCTCTCTTGTCTTATAGAAGGGACATTCTCAATGAGAAAATGGGAGTAGAACAGGAAGAATTCTTCCATTATCTTTTTAAAGTGATACAATCTACTTTAAATGAAGCACAAAGAGTCTCTTCATACATGAACATAGATCCTTTTTTTCCTACTGTGGAATCCATCCCCAAGCCTTGGGGCAAGTGTGAAATTTAGCAAATTAAAGTAATTAACACATGTGTCTTGTTAAAACAAGAGAATGTGGCTGATAGGAGCATAGAAACAACAGTTTATGCCTATAAAGATGAAGATGGCTTTTAGGATCTGTACTTAAATTCTACTATAATCCAAGCCCCAGTTGGCTTTCCAATCTGTGCTCCCACCAGTTCCCCACGTAAACTGGGATCCAGACCTAGCCTGGCCTCACCATCTTTATACTTGCACCTTCCCTCTCTGGCACTTCCCTGTCTCTCTGACCGTCCAATGCCCAGGTCATATTTTAGCTGTGGAGCAGTTGCATAAAGCCATTCTTGTCCTTCCCGTGTAGAAAGCAGAGAGACAAATTCTTCCTTTCCTCAGCCTTCCTTCCAGCTGGGGGTGGGGGGGCATGTGACCCCCTTCTCATCCATGAGACCTAAGAAGTCTGCTTTTGTTGGGGAGAGGTTGGTCCTGAAAAGCATTTTCTTCCCTGCTGGAAGCGCTGGCACCAACCTTTCTCCTTTCCATCTTCCTGCCTCAAATACAGATGTAATATCTGGAAGTGTATGGCCTTCTTGTGACAAGAAGGTGATGTGCATGTAGAAAGGGCAAAGAAACAGTCCTCCTCCCACTGCTGTTGACTGAGCACCGGCAGCTGCCTAGCTCCAGACTCTCATTAGGTGAGAAAAATCAACTCCTGTTTATTTGTCACCATAACTCAGGTTTTTTATTGCTTGTAATCAAAAGTAATCTCAACTGATATCACCACCTTCATCAGCCTTCCCCAAGTAATCCAGCCTGAGAGGCAGTGCATATAGTGGTTACAAACTTGGGTTCTGGAGCCAACCTTAGTTTTGGATCCCGGTCTACCACTGACTAGCCATATGACCTTGGGCAAGTTATCTAACTGCCATAAGCTTCATTTTACTTACCCATAATATGGGAATTACAGTGGTATGTGCTTCATATAAACGCTAAGTGAGATAATGCACATAAAATACTTGAAACACTGGCTGATAGGTAAGTGTCAAATACCACTGGTTTTCCTAGTAGAGATGGTACTATCCTGCCCCATTACCCACTGAAGAGCAATATTTCCGAACTCTTCCTGTGTCCCACAGCTCGTGCCCACTCCTCGTGCCCCCAGCGCCCACATCTGACTGTGCACTGAGAAGAGAGAATCCAGAGCAGTCAGCCCTCCCACCTACCCTGGCCTGCTTCTCGTGGGCCTCCATTCTGGAGCCTGAGTTGGACTTGGCCGTAACGCTGTTTGGCTTCCTCAGCTGATGTGGGGCCTCATCATACTTTACCCATGTGGTTGCTTTGAAGGAGGAACTTGCGGCAGAGAAAGGGAAAGAAGAGAGCCATGAGACCGTTTTCCATGCCCCTGCTTGCCAGTGACCCCAGACGCTCTACTCGTTGCCATGGCCGTGGATTCTGGGACACCATCACTCCCCATGGCTGGCACTTCAAGGATGGGAAAAATAAATCGTTCAAAGAGTCTCCTTCCCCCTTGGGAACCAGGGATTATGCTGAAACTTTATTATTACTTTAAATAAATAAATTACTCCCTTGAGGCCAGATGAAAACATGCTCTTATTAAATTTTTTAAAGAAGGAAAGCAATTGGAGAATAAAATCAAAGGTGCTCAAATGAATTGAAGTGGCTCCTCAGAAGCTGACATAATAGCAATTTGTATTTATATTATGCTTCTCATCAAAGGAGCACTTCACAAAGGCCCTGTTTCCTCAGAGTTGCCCCATGGAGCTCGACTCTAATGCAGAAGAGCCCAGAGTCTTGGGGGTTTGCCAGTGTCCAAAGCCCAGCCTCAGGCTCTGACCACTGCAGACGATCTCCCGTCTCTGGACCTCAGAGCTGGTTTAGCCCCAGAGCCCTTCTGGGAGCTGTGAGGGAATATCTCTGTCCCCTCTGGTCAGTGAGAAAGAGAGTGGCTGCTTCTCACGTAAGGACTCCTAGTGGAGACAGATCATGGAAGCCTAATCAAGGGCTGATCACACACACACACACACACACACACACATACACATACACACATACATACATACACACACATATACACACACATACACATATACACACATACACACACACACACACACACACACACACACACACACACACACCATGAAAACTGGTGGAAATAAGAAGAACCTAGCTCTGCTTGAGTTTCCTCCTGACTATCCAACTGCAAAGACACAGACTTCTGACTGTGTTTGCTTTTCCCCAAGTGTTCAAACATGCAGGGCAGTGATTAAGAACTTTTTCTTTCCTTGTATTCTAGATGGGAGACAAGCCATATGCATACATATATGTTCAAAAAGTAAAATATCCATCAAAGGATCCTCTTTTATTTGTTTTTGCTTCCACAGTGCTTGATATATGGTAGAGGTTAAATAAGTGTTCACCAATGAAATAACTGCACAGGTGAATTGATGAAAGAGGAAGGTAGATCAATTAGATGGTAAGTGGAAGTTTCCAGGTAGGAGGGACCACTTGCTTCCTGGGAAGCTGGACAGGATTTCACTCCTCAATTATAAAAGCAGTTAAAAAATTGACCTACTGTTTATTGAAAATTTACTCTTTGCTTGGCACTGTTGCAGAATTTAATATGTTTTTAAAAGAATAATCTTCACCATAAGCCTTCTCATAGTATCACTTTACAGATGAGGGTCAGAGAACTTGTGACTCATCCATGGACTTGGTAAGGCCAAGGTTGGAACCCAGCTCTAGCTGGTTCCAAATTCATGCTCCTCCTTGGTGCCTCTGTGCTCCTCTACCCATGGGCTTGCTTCATCTTTCCACTGTAATGTCCACATCCATACTTGTTCCATGGAAATTCCACACTTGAAATACCTTCTTCCTCCTTTATTTAACAAAAATTCTATATTTTCTTTAGAAAATACCATACTACCCCCACATCTTCCAACATCCAGAGTCTGCCCCAGCACAGTCATCAACCAAACACTCCATCGAGGAAGACAGAGCAGGGATCCCACATCAATTAATGAAGGCTTGGATATTCTGTGTAATGGCAAATACCACCTGTAATAGGGCCGTTTCTCATCCTGAACTTCCATCTTTGTGACCCCACACACACTGTGATTGTGAGCTCTGTGCAGTCGGAGCCCAGGGTCTAAGTCTCAGCTCCATCACTTTGTGACCTTAGTCAGGTCACTGAACATCTCTAAGCATTATTTTCCTCATTTGGAAAAATGGAGATAATAATATAGAACCCACCTCATAGGGTTATTGGAAGGGTTCAGTTGAAGGATAACTATATATAAAAGACTTGGCACTACTTGACATGTAGTCATGTTGGCCATGGTTGTCGGTGATGAGAAGGTGATGATAGAGATGTCAGTGCTCAGGTGCTCCTCATGCAGTGTTGGCCTTGGTGGGGTGGCTGAGGTCCTCTGTGGGACTGAGAGGGGAGTAAAGTGTTTTCAGTGACATTAGCTGAGTGTCATTGGGGAATGGAGGGGCAGACAAATGAGGAGACCATCCTGCACTTTTTAAGTCCTATAAGTGGCCGCTTCCCATGAGTAGAACCAACTCCTGGGGAGGTTGATCTCCAGAAGGTGATCAAAGTGTCAAGCAATAGGATAAAAACGGTCTAGAATATTTCAAAGAGATAGTATGCAGTGTTATCCAGAAGGGCAGAAGGTGACCTCTGCAGGCCTGAGTGCCTCTATCTGGGATAAACGTTGCCCTTTCCCACCTCTCCTCTCCTGCTCACAGCCCCCTCCAGCTGGTGCCCAACCCCTATTCTCAATGACCTCACCCCCTGTCTTTGTCTATGTTAATCACAACCATCATTACAGCGCAGTTGAAATCCCACCATTCCCTGAAGCTTTTCTCACCACTGAAGTACAAATGCCCCCCTTCCTCTGAGCCCGTAATTGGAACTCTCTGTACCTTTCACGTGTCAGTTTCAGTATAGTGACCTGGCACTAATATTCTATTGTTCACACTAAGCCTTGATGATTGGTCTGCAGTTTTTCATGGATAAGACCCAGGCCAAATACAGATTTTTGCATTCCAAAACTGAAGTCAGGGGAATTCCCTGGCCGACCAGTGGTTAGGACTCCACACTTTCACTGCTGAGGGCCCGGGTTCCATCTCTGCTCAGGGAACTAAGATCCCGCACACCGCGAAGTGCAGCCAAAAAAAAAAGAGACCAGAGCTCTTCTGGGACGTTGGGCCTGGGCCTTCTGGCACTTACCTCCCTAAAACAAAACCGAGGTCAGTTGAAGTTGATAACCAGTTTTCAAGATACACACTTGTTGGATAGACAGATAAGTAGCAACCAACTGACCCAGCAAGGTCTTAAAAGTTCATACAAGAGAAATCCTTTCATTTGAAATAAATGAGTAAACTGAGAACCAAAGAGAGGATGTTCCTAGACTGGAGTCATAGCCCAGACTAGTGTTTCTCTATGGGAAATGTTAAGTTTTATAAGAGAAACGAAACCAATTATTCTATCTTCTCCCCTTTCCCCTTCATACCTTTATCTTAATGGAAGTTCTAACAAGCTTTGTTGTTTCATTGGGAAAATAGTAAGAAACACAGGATCACTTTTGATCCATTGTGGATCTTTTTAAACTGCCTATTCTGAAGACATGGACTCAACAGCTTTAACTTTTACATTTTACTACACCACATTGAAATACCTACAGGCCCCCTAAACCTCCTACACAAGGCTTTGCATTCCTTCTCTATGTCTCACTTCACTTGGCAAGTCTTCTCCTCCTAGGAGTTTTTCTAAGGTCATTACCTATGTGAAGTCTTTGCTGATCCCCCAAAACCCTGTTGGGTGTTCCCACCAAGTTCTGGTTTAGCAGTCTGTGCATTTTTCCTGATTAGAGTTAGATTAGATCACTATTCAGAGTCCTTTTTGACATTGCATTGAAATGTTCCTGCTTCTTTGACTGTGTTTGACTCTCCTAAAGATACACTGGGGTACCTGTGTGGGTCACACTTCCCCTTGTGCTAAGGTTTTTTTGGGAGATCTCCTCCTCTTCCCCACCACACTTATTCCCAAAATATGTTACAGATGAGGGCTGCCATCTTGGGAAAATCCTGCCTCCCTGGCTGCAGTGACTGATCTGGCAATGGGCGCTGGCTGACTTTGAACAAATCAAAGTCCTCACTGCTATGGCCACGCTGATTGGTTCATGGAAAACCACCTGACGCAAGATAAGCCAATCAGTGGCTTTCTCCAGGGTATTTCAAGCTCAAGCTAGGAAGACGGCATTTCCTTTGCTCTCTAATAATGCACTAAAGATGAAGGGCCACAGTGCTGGAGGCCATGGTTCCCTCCTATGGAGAAGCCCTTCTAGAATGATGAAGCTGACTGAGAGAGAACAACATTTAGAGGAACAGAATCTTGACCATATTTGATCCCTTATTTTCCCAGTCCATCTCCCACCCTGCCAGTTAGAAGATTTGAGCAAATGACTGTATTATGGGGCTGAATTGTGCCCGTTCCTAAACTCATATATTGAATATCTAACCCCAAGTACCTCAGAATGTGACTATATTTGATGATAGGGCCTTTAAAGAAGTAATTAAGTTAAAATAAAGGTGATATGGAGGGTCCTAATCCAATATGACTGTTGTCTTTATAAGAACAGGAAATTTGGGTATGCTAAGAGACACCAGGGATTCAGAAGAGGAATCCACATGAGGATACAGTGGAAAGACCATGTGAAGACACAGAGTTAAGGCAGCCATCTGCAAGCCAAGGAAAGAGGCCTCAGAAAAAATACAAACCTGCAGACAACTTAATCTTGGATTTCTAGCCTTCAGAACTGTGAGACAATAAGTTTCTGTTATTTAAGCCACCTAATCTGTGGCACTTTGTTATAGCAGCTGTAGAAAATTTATACAGATCCCAACATTCCCTTTTTTGTTTGAGCTGGTTCAAGATCAGTTTCTAAGTCTTGTAATTCAAAGAGTACCAGTGCAGGCTTTCAAATAGCTTCAGCAGATGTAATAGTGATTGTATCCCCAAATAGCTTCATGACCTGTCCCATGGCCCAAGGCTTGTGACATCAGGGACATAGACAGGCTTACCCATGAACTCATTTATGGGCCCAGGTCAAGCCTAAATCAGATAAATGTAGAACTCTGTCTCAGTTTGATGAATTAATGGCTGCCTGAAACATTTTGTTTGATAAACAACATTTCCCCTTATCTGAATCCAGAAACCTAGGACTGAGCAATGACAAAACTGACATACAGTCTGTGAGTAATAATTATCTGGATACCTCTGATTACCCAAAAGACTTGGCATTTCTTTTGAAATGGCGTTTACTTCAGAGAAACTCTCCTGCAAAATAAATCTGATGAAGCTGGTCACTCAGCTAGGTAGCTTGCTTTAAATGTGACTGGATGACACTTTGTTCTTGGAGCATTTTTCCAACTTCCAAATCAGCTACTTGGTCACTACCAGAAGTGACTATTTCCTAGCTCTATTATGAATGACTTTACCTGATAAAGATCAACATTATGCTTTTTTTTTCATCTAATAATGTTGAGTTCTAAGACCACCATTCATATAGCAAGTATCTACTACATGCCTACTAGTGGTCAGAAAACCAGTAACCTGACCACAATTACTTAGCTTCCTACAGAAAACCAGTAACCTACCATGTTAACTTAACTTCCTACAGAACATCTATCACTGAGCTAAAATTCAAAGTCTTAACCTTAAACAAGTGTCAGCCTTGGGGACTACTTCTTAAACTTTTAACAGCTTCACAGTCTATTTACACTTAATTTTGTGTGTTGGTTGTTTTCCCCCCTGCTGTCCTTATGCATTGCTGCCCACTTTTTTTCATTGCAGACATAATCTCCTTCTTAAAATATAGTTTCTGAATATATTTTTCCTACCTCCTCATCCCTCAATAACCCCCTCACTTTCTTAAAAGTAAGCTAAATGTGTTTAATCAGAAAAATTCAGAAAACAGAGGTTAAAAACAATGAGAAACTTACCAAGTTATGAAGTCCCTAGTAACTGACATTTGAGGTCTTCAGAAACATGAAAACAGAAAACTGATTTTTTTTAAGTTCTCTTTGCTCTTTTTCAAATGCATCTTTTCCCATGAGTCTCACAGAGCTCCCTTAATATTTCATCCACAGCTTTGATAATCTCCTTCCACCTTTCACCTCCTTCCCTTCCTCACTAGATTCTAACACTTGGGGAAATCTTGGCTAAAACTCAGTTCTTTATGGTGAACATGCTTCTAACAAAGAAAAGTATCTTCATTTATTTCTTGCTTCAGAGATCAAAAGACTATAAGAAAAGTTTGATTTAAGCAACCTTTTATTTAAATAAATTTTATATAGTTATTTTTAAAAATTAATTTATTTAAATAACATTGCTATGTCTTCCGCAAAAACGCAGACAAAAAATATTAAAATTGTTTACCACATCTATCTCTCAATATTCTTTATGTGGACACAAGACAAATTCTTAAGTTTAGGTAAAGGACAAGTAACAGATGAATTAGCTGACTATGACTCTAAGTACCTTTGTCCTAATTATGGGAAAATTTATTTGTGTGTCATGATCCATTCAGTTCAAGACTCTGAGAGGACCCACTTTTTCAGGTGCTCTCATTTTGTTAATTTCTTAAAGATTTTACCTTGTTTTAATCCAGAACATTTTGAAATATTCCAAAATAACTACTAAAAAATGATTCTGAATTCAGATGTGCTTCGAAAAAGCTAGATAAAATAAATAAAGCATGGGGATTTTTTCATTTGTTTGTTTTTGTTTTCTTTTAGCAGTAAGTCTTTTCAGAGATTTTAAAATGCGTGTGTACCATGAGAACCTACAGAATGCCACTGGAAGCAGTTCACAAATTTGACCTTCCGCATCCCTTCTGTGTGAAAGATGTTTCAGCATTATCGGTCTGGGGAACATCAGCTTGATGTCTCTAGCCACTTCAATGACTCACAAAAGAAAGAAAGCTCTAAAGGCATAAAATAAAAATATTTTTATTTTTCTTTTAAAAATCTAAGCTACTACCCTACTTGACCTTAAAACTACTATCAGCAGCATTAGAGAAAGTGTTATTTCTAGTAATATTCTTTCTTTTTAGAAAGGACCATATTTAATTCCTTGCATCAAATGGTCAAATATTTCATAATATAAAGAGAATCAAGCCACCAAAAAATACCCAGAGATGTATATAAATTCCCATTGGATGGTAATGATCATTTTATCTTCACCACTAACTTGAGGTAACGGGTACACAAAATGTGGTACATACAAGCAATGGAATAGTATTCAGCCTTAAAAAGAAAGGAAATTCTAACACATGCTACAACATTAATGAACCTAGAAGACATTATGCAAAGTGAAATAAGCTAGACACAAAAGGACAAATACTGTATGATTCCACTTATATGAGCTACCTTGTGTGGTCAAATTCATAGAGACAGAAAGTAGAATGCTGGTTGCCAGGAGCTTGGGGAGGGGTGAAAATGGGGAGTTATTTCTAAAAAGTACAGAGTTTTAATCTGGGAATATGAAAAAGCTTAGAGATGGATTGTGGTGATGGCTGCAGAACAATGTGAATATACTTAAAGCCAATGTACTGTACACTTAAAAGTGGTCAAAATGGTAAATGTCATGTTATTTATATTTTACCACAATAAAAAAGTAACCTGAGGTGACCATCATATGGAAATCCCATAGATAAGAAGGCTGGGACATCAAGAAGAAAAAAGACTAATTTGTATTAAAGAATATGTAAAGTAAATCTCTATTCAGATTTTTAAAAATATTTGTCTTTAATACAGGAAGTAAATGAACACAGCAATTTTGAAAGAGAGCTAAAGGAAAAAGAATGTTAAAGTCCTAAGTTTTTAACATGTTACATTTTTTTATAAATGTATATGAGGACCTAATATGTACAAGCATAGGGCTAAGTAATACTATAGATAGAAATACAAAAAGTTTTTGTCCCTCTCCTCAAGTAATTTATAATCTTATAGTAAGGTACACCCATGAGTAACTTGGAGACAATGAAAACTGCACTGAGATTGCATGAGGTATAAATACAGAGCTCCAGAAGCAGTGGGAAGAAGATATTAAGTCTGATTGAAAATCCATTCCCTCTTCTTCGCACCTACCCTACTTCTTCCATCCCTGAGATCCAAGTCAATTCCACTGCCTCACTGTCTTAACCCATTGTGGTTCAACTTGTACTCTCACTACAATCACACTCAAGTAACTATTCAGAGCCTTGCCCTTTTCTCTCAATGGTTTTTGGTAGACTTTGTAACATGGCTAATATATACGTTTATGTATTTTCACACATTCCCCCTATTTGGTTAGAGGCATCCATTGCTTTGGAGATGACTAGAAATGTTAAAATAAGAATGCAAAGAAAAAGAGAAAATTGGGTTTTGAGTCCATAGTGACAAAAATATTTTTTTTGAAACCCACTTGGCTAAGAGAGAAAGAGTTTACTAAATTCCAAAAGCTCCCTTTTAGGTCAGAAGCCAAGCTTGGCGAACTCAGTGGCAGAATTTTACAACTAACTCATAGTGTAGAGATTAGAGACAATAGGGAAGTTCCTATCAGGTAAGACAAGGAGAAAGCATTCCCAGACAAGGAAAAGAGCAGGATTTTGTGTGGATGCCCCCAGGGTAAGAATATAGTCAGATTCCCTGAGAATCAAAGGCCCAGGCTTTCTTGGGCCTTGACCAAATTTGGGGAGTTAGTTGACTAAAACACTAGACTCTACAGCCTGAGGTCTTCTAGAACACTCAGGCTGCTACTCTGCCCCTCTATATCCAAGGTGGCTGGAGAAATCTTATCAATAACTAGAGGAGTCTGAGAGAGAGAGCTCTGATTCTACATGATGTGTGCATTGCATGCAGAAGTCCTTTGAGTTCCCATAGGCCGTGATGGGGAGGTGGGGTGGACACATAGGTACTGAGACCTAAAACACTAGGTTAAATGAGAAGGATAAAAAATGCAGGGACCTCCCTCCGGATATATTTGATAACTATATATTTTGATGGTGTGAGTGAAGCACAACATCCACCAAAAAACAAAAACAAAAAATCCAAAAACAGATGATATTAGCCATAGTGGGGAGATACCAGCACAGAGTGTTCAGGAACTAGATCAAACTAGCCTCACTTAGGTGGACAGTATGGAGGACAGCATGCAGGGCAGACCCCTCTCCCCAAAAAGGGCAATTAAGACTTCCCTGAACACATCCAACTGTCTTGGGAAGGAACGTAGAGATGCTTCTTGTGAAAGGGAATATCCCTAACTGAGCATTTATACTTCACACTCACTGACCATATTACACCTAAGATGCTATTCTAAAATGAAAAACGTTGAGTTGTATTTAATTAGAAAATTTAAATCCAATCACCACCTGATGGGACTAAGGAGAACAAGCATAGAAAATAACTTTTTTCTTTTATTATTTGATCTAATTATCTTAGAGTATGTAAATGTCCATCCCTTTTCCCTTGTTTAACACAATGAGGAGGTCTGTGGAATGCTCTACACTGTGTACGTGATACAGGACCCTAAGTAAACGCTGCATGAAGAAACAAAAGGAAGAAAATATGGATTTCATTTCTTCCTTGCCTCTCATTCCACCAAAGCCAAAATAAATTATAAAACAGAGATTTTTTTAAAAAATAACATAATTCACAGGGAGAGTTTTGGAAAGAGAACTGGCATTAGGAAAGCCACAGGGCTTAGTCCTTAGAATATTAGTACTGCTGGCCACAGATAGTTTTCCTGCCAAGCTTTCTGTCAATAAGCTGAGGTAAATATCTAGCTGGACCAGTAAAGTTCCACAAAAGTAATAAGCAAAGTTTTCAATCTTCAAAAATGTTTGAATGTCTCTTTCTTATAGAGGAAAAACCATGCAACTGCTCATAAATGCATATTTCCCTTGGGGAACTAATATTTTCTCCAAGGTCAAACTTGGGTTTTCTTAAAGATTTGGGTGGCAACATTCACAAGAAAGTCACTTTTTTCTTTCCTGTTCTATTACCTTAAAATTCACTTTGCTTTAAGAAATCATTGAATATACCTTTTTTTTTTTTTTTTTTTTTCTGATTAGAGATTTTAGTAGGGAAGAAACTAGGGCAAATTTTAGATAAAGCAAAAGACAATCTTAAAAGTTGTCAAACAGGCCAGGTAAGTCTTAATGAGAAAGTTGACAGACTGTCTGGCCTTTCCCTGGTGTATATGACGAGGTATGCAACGCTATTAACAACAGAACTCTGCAAAAAGCATTGTAGAAAGCAGGTGAGTTGATTCTCTGAAGCTCATAAATAGCTAATAAGTCAACTGTAATTTAAAGATACAGACACTATTTTATTTTTTAACCTGGCACAGTGGCGTTCGGAAACTCATTATATTCACTATCCCATAAAAATATCCTTCTCATCTTTATGAAGCCACTCAAATTTCATCTCATTCATAAAGCCTTCCCTGACCAGTCTAGCCCACACCAATCACTTCCTTCTCTGAACTCCAAGAGCATTTATTGCCTGTAGCACTCACTGGGCATAAGCCATTAGGTATCTTTTCTTTCTTTCTTTCTTTCTTTCTTTTTTTAAACAAAAATGGTCCAATAGATAATAAAATCCTCCAGGGTAGGGATCACATTAAGTTCATCTTATCCCTAGTACCTAGCCTGGAGCCTTATCCACAGCCCACAAGGTTCAATAAATGTTTGTTGTTAATGATGATATGTTGTAGACACATTTGAAACATAATCTGGATAAACACAATACAGGAAAAGTGCAAATCATCATCTAACGAACACGAAAGCCAAGGAATCAATACGAGAGAGCTGTCTGAGCACGAAGTGAAAGACAAAGTAATGCCCTTCTCCCTGCCCCAACATCCAACATGGTGATGGATTATGCTACACAAAATTATCGATGAAGCCCAATGTAAGCACAATGATTTCTAAACAGTAGCAAGAAATATTAGATACAAAATGTAACATTACAACAAAGGCAGCAGAACTGAGAGGCAGTACATGAAGAAACAGATTCAGCTGATGAAGAACCTCTTTGCAAATAAGTAACTTCAAGCATAATGAAAACATGGTGCTTTCATTTCCTCCTTCTCTTCCCAAGCCCAGAGACTGAGATGCTGATTTCTTGCAAGATAAGTCAAATGAGCGTCATTTGCCCCTTAAACAAAGGAACAGGAAGGCAAACTGGGGCATTCATCCTTTGCCAAAACAAACCCAACCCTTCCAAATGAGTAACGTTCTCACAATGTGAGTCAGGTTGAGTAAATTCATGCAAGTCTCATTTACGTGCACAAAGAGAGTAGAACAATCTACTTACCTCTGGTTTGAATTCCTGTCTTCTTCCATGAGATTTGACTTATTAACTTAGTAGTAGAAATTTCGGGTCAAATCTGTTCCAGCAGTGAACCTCATCTTGCCTTTCTTTGCCTGTCACTCTTGTTTACCTTTTCTCTACTGACATCCTTTCTTTTATCCTGGAAGTGGGGGACTCTTAGGCAGAAGGCTTTACTATTTTTATTGGACCTATAGGTAACATACTCAGCAATAGCATTGGTATAACTGATGTGAAACAGTGAAAGAAAATCCATCAGACCAATCCAAACATGCCTGGACCCTAGGCCAAGATCTGGGGCAAAGGGAGAGCAAATGGGGACCACAGGTTGACATTCCTACCCCCACCCAACTTGTATGTGCTTTGTTGTTATATGGACAACGGGAATAAGATAATAATTTAACTGATCACTTCAATGGAACAACGATAATGGCATGATTGATTTTTAATAGTGTTTATTAGTTCTTTGGTTTAAATAACCAACCAACAATATTGGAATTAATCCTCCTTACCTCATCCACTACCATGTTTCTCAGCCACCTTTAAACTTTTGAACGGGGTAAAGAACTTGCAAAATGAATCGGTTATATAGACACAGATCTAATGACCTGGTTTTTCTCTACCATTGTTAATATTTTCGGTGCATTAAATCCACTAGCTAAAGGAAATAAGGATTGAATTCCATGGTTTAATTGATGTATAGCAGTAACAGTATCTATAAACAACCTGGCTTCCTTCATAGTCAAAGGAAAGCCAGAACCAGCTCATCTCTTTGAAACAGTTGGCCCGTAGCATTTTTTGGGGGCCAAAGTTTTCATTGCAATAAATAAGTAAATAAATAAATAAATAAGTACAAAGTAGTCCCAAATTTAGTAATGCAGAAACCCTTCATTAAAGGATATAGAGTTTTCCTTCTAGATCCTGAAGACATGGACTTAGAAGTGATTCATGTACTCACAGTCATTCATGTCCTGTTGACCCAGTGGACTGAGGTGCCCCAAGCCTTTTCCTTGTCTATAGGTAGAGGTGGGAATATTTCAATGCGACGTACTCACGTCCAGAAATATCCAGGAAGAAAACTGGAACAGGCCTAAATAGAAGTACATAGGAACTCTTTTAAGCTGTTTCTTAGGGTGGTAGAGACAGCCTGCAAAATGGTGAGTTGGGGCAATGGCTGGAGCCAGCACAGGAGACACTATGGCATGGAAAGTGGAAAGCTCCACTGGATGGAGCTAGGGTACATCTGAGGCACCCATGGTACTATTATCAAGGCAGAGCAGGGAGATAGAGTCCGCTTTTATACCTCTGTAGGTGAGGCCTTATACGGAGTGACATGTGGATTAAAGTGAGTACATGTGAGTATTTCATACCTCCTTAGGTTTGATCCTACATTGAAGGTACACTTGGGGTGGCACACGTGTGTTATTATGAGTATGATTGCGTATGTGGGTACGGTTGTGTGTGTGTGTGTGTGTGTGAACACACATATACATGTATATACCTGTGTGTGTTTATGTACTCATATACACACATATATGTTAGATTATATAGATATGGGTTGATATAGGTATAGATATAGATTGTGGGCCATTAGTACAATAAATGGAAGTCATGCTGGAGGAAGGAAGCTAGCTTCTGCTGAATGTGTACTGTGTGCCAGGCCTTTTCATATGCTTTCTCATTTAACCTTCACAATAGCTATGAAAGGTGGCTATTATTACTCCCATGCTTACCACAGAGGAAATTTGATGAACCTCATGCAGAACTTGCCCAAGATCACACAGCTGGGAAATTACAGGACCTGGATTAAAAACCAGTTCTTCTGAGCTTCAAAAATCTTAATACAGTTTTCAAAACTGTAATATAGTCACACTTAACATCACATAGACTTGCGATAGTTTCTTGCAGTGTGCAAACTAAATCTTGGGAATATGGTTTGTGGTATGTTTTTACAAATAACACTGACATGTGCATTATACAAAATTAAAATGACATATGCTAAAGTTTGATCTATGTTGGAATGCAAATATATATAAAAAGTTAAATAAATACCACATTCCACTTTTCCCTGTTTCACCCCAAGATAATTATTAGAAAAATGCACAAGAATGAATTCCAGTATATGATTCAATTAAAATAAGTCATTTAAAAGAATATTAAGCTTATTTTCAAGTGGATATATCAAATCCACATGCACACATAATTGAATGCATTCACTATTTGCCACAGAATACATTAGCATTGGGGTAACAATACAAATCCCATTTACATTCCCTCTTTATGCTGTAGGAAAAGCCATTTCCACTGAGATGAATGGAGCACACCTAAACTTGACCCACTCCACGATGCTCCATCGTCACTGAAGACTTTGTAGCCTTTGGGCCCCAGCCTTTTTTTCTTTTTTTTCCTGTTCAGAAAGTGTGTTGTTCTGTAAGTTGTGTTTTTGTAGACAGATTAAAAAATGTAGTGCATATCGAGCATTTAGCACGGTGCCTGGCAAATAGTAAGTGCTGAAAAAAATGTCAACAGTGGTGATGAAGATAACTCTTAAGGTGAAAAAAGAAGAAGAAACAGAGGAGGGAGACTTGAAGGAAGAGGGGACTAAGAAGAGGAGAGAAAATGTAAGAAAAAGAAGAGGATGAGAAGAAGAGGACGGTGGAGTTGAGAGAGATATGGGATCCAAGTGGCAATTCACAGTTCTTGTTTTCTTGGTGTCAGAGCTTCTCCCCAAAGGTATAAAAGTATCATCTGAAATTATGTGGAATTTAGATATCTGCCCTGCACCCTGCAAATTATTCTATTCTTCACCTGAGACTTCATGCAGTTCTCCTTTTTTTGTTGTTTTGGTCTAAGATTGGTTGCTGTTCTGTAGGAAGAAGGTGCTGGGCACTGAGCCCCTGGCTGGGATGGCAGGACTGAGAAGGGGAGAGAGAGGCAACATTTCCTCAACATGTGCTGTGGGCCCTTGGAGAGTATGTCAGCTGTGTGCCTTGCTAATGGACTATTTGGTGCCATAATAAAGGTTAACTTTGGCCTCTGAACCCAGGTGGATGACATGGAAGCTCCTTCTAGACAAGTCAGAGTGAAATACATTTTCTCTGGTGTTTCTGTTCTCAAATTAACAGTATCTGAAAGAAGTCATAACTCAGGCAGAACGGGGGAAAAGGAAAATATTCTCAGTTACCTTTGAAGGTAAAATTCCATTTAGAAAATTTCTTAAGTAGATTTTTGTCATATCAGGTCTCAGTCTTTGTTTTTCCCTTTGTGTTGGGGAATGTTGGAAATTGAATTGATAATAAAATAATAGTGATAATAAAGACTAGCATTTATTGAGCACTTACTATATGCAAAGCACTGCTTTCCATACTTTATATAACTTTATACTCAGTACAATCCCATAAAGTAGGTACCATATTACAGATGATAATTTAAATAATTTAGCTAAATAGAGCTAAAACACAAACCAAGGGCTAGCTGAAAATGAAGCCCTCTGTGGTCCACCAGATTATACTTAGATAACCTACAATATGCCTCCTTCACTGCCCAACACACAGTCAGTATACGATAATGCTCCTCTTTGCTTTTTTAAGCAGTTACTCCCCTTGGATTATTACCTCTTTAAATAAAGCACTATTTTCATTTGTATAAAGGTTGGGAGAATGTCACACCAGGGATGTGATGCTAACTTTGATCTGGGGGTCTGAAATATTCATTCTTTCCTGGATATTTCTACTTGTAGATCTTAGCATAAAAGCCTAGCATTCTTCCCTGGACTCAATAAGCCATGAGACATGAGGCAACAATTGGAGGTTACCTACATGGATTCTTTGGGGAGGTGAGATGTGCAGTGGTGGGAAGGAAGATACCTGACTCTTCTGGGCTTTCACCCCTGCTATTCTGGCACATTCATACTTACATGATCGTGTGATATACTTTAAATTAAGGGAGAAACCCAATGCTTGACTTGTTTCCTGAGCTATTAGAGAACTACAACAAATTGTCTCAGGAGCAGTTGGCACAGTGGCCACTAATTAGTTATTACCTTAATAAGAGGACATGACCATCAACTAGAGCTGCTGTTGTATGAATAACTATCTCAACATTTCCATTACTGTGTCCTGTTATCTTCTTGACCAAACTAGGATAGCAAGATGAGTGAGGAAATTGAGGCCCATAGATGTCCAAGTTCACACCTTTAATCTGTAAGTGAACTAGAACCTAGGTTTCTTATCTCTCAGTCAGAAATAATCTTTGACTAAAGGTGTCTCCACAAATAGTGAAAGATGCATTCCTGGAGAAAGAAGGATGATCCTAATTAGTCAAAGGTGTTTAGGAAATGCAGCATTCTCTACCATTTCAGAAATAAAATGTACGTTTTGCATATGAAATTCTCTCCTAAATCCTGCTGTAGATTTTTGTTTGTTTGTTTTTCGCGGTACGCGGGCCTCTCATTGTTGTGGTCTCTCCCGTTGCGGAGCACAGGCTCCGGACGCGCAGGCTCAGCGGCCATGGCTCACTGGCCCAGCCGCTCCGCGGCACGTGGGATCTTCCCGGACTGGGCACGAACCCACGTCCCCTGCATCGGCAGGCGACTCTCAACCACTGCGCCACCAGGGAAGCCCTGTAAATTTTTAAGAGTTGGTTTTACCCACAAATGTGGGTAAAATGTACAAATTCTGTACATTTTAATCACAGGTTTTTCTTTTTTTTTTTTTAAACACCTATTAATTTCCAGAGGCACTAGTATTTCTCAAAACCCATTTTAAGTAATACATCTCAAAGCAATTCAGAGGGAGTTCCGGGAATGTTTCTTATTAATAATAACGGTATAAATAATAATGATAGTAATTGCCTTTTATTGGCATTTCATGTTCATACTATCTCACCTCGGGATACTACCATATCTTCACAACAGGTCTCTCCCATCCCCAATTCTTTCTGTCTGATTGATTCCCTGAGCTCCTACTATATTTGCCTTCCCTAAGTACCCTTTCACTGAGCCCTCCTCCCACTCTATCATCACCACGACACACACTATACTCAGTATAAAATCCAACTTCTCAGCATGGCATTTCAGTCTTTCTCTCCAGGTCCTTTCTCCACTGCTCTCCAAGGTAAGCCCTTCGGTTTAAACAACTGGCTTATTTTCTGATCCTCAAACAGGGAACACACTTCCTCACTTCTCCCTCCTTTTTCTCCCCTCTTTCCATTTCTGCAGTTGTGTTTTCAATAGATCACAGGTTCCTTTGAGAGCAGAGGCTGTGATCTGCTCATCATCATTTCCTTCACAGAGCCTGGCCCCAGGTCTTACACCAGGGATCTTGTAGCTTCAGCTGTCCACCTGCACTGCCTTCACTCCTGTCTTATGTCTCTCAAACACGAATGTCCACAACTAGGGTCACATCTGACCTGTGGTTTTATTTTTAAACTTTAACTATGGTGACAAAGTATTATTATTATAAAAGTTAGAAATATGTGAAATAATTGCATTTGAGGAAAAAAACCAATGTCTACTTTAATTCTGTCTTTAAAAAAAAAATTTAAAGTCTAGACCTTCAAGCTCAAGTTTGTATATTGGTTGAAAGAGTAGCTTTAAGTGCCCATGAGCTTGTGTCAATTACGTACTCTGCCTTCCAGGTAGTTACATCTCTACCTTGTTACAGACATAACTGTTTGCAGAGGGATCCATGGATAAGAAGGCAGAGAGGATGAGATGGGACAGACAGTCTACAGTCAGAAGATCTGGCTTTGAGTTTCAGTTTTATAGCTGACTTCTGAGTGACCTTGGGAAAAGCCACTTACTCTCCCTGGGCAGCATTTCCCTTGGCTGTAAAATAATAAATCTAATATTTAAACTCACAGGGTTATTGTGGGAATTAACTGTGGTAATTGCTAGAAAATGCCTTGTAAATTATAAAGGGCTCTTCAAATGTTAGTTATTATTAAAGTAACATTCTGGTCATCTCCAAGTTTTTTTGCATTAAGCAATACTAGAGGTATTTCCAACTACCCTCGAATAATTTCTATCATGAAACGTGTGGTTCTCTTACGTCTGTATGAATGTTCCGGTTCTAACTCTGTTCATATTTAGATGCAGCAGAGTCAACTTCTTAACCAAAAATTCTTTTCTTTATTGTTTAAAGACTGCTGTTCAAACTTTTGTTAGTGACCCAATGAACTATTATGGTTAAACTTGCCATTTTAGATGCTGATTCCAACCTTGAACTTTCAACTACACACACACACACACACACACACACACACACACACACACACACCATCAGGTTTATTTTCCTTTCTCCTTCCTTCCTTCTATCGCTCCTACGTTTCTCTTCCATCCTTCTTCCTTTCCTCCAGTGAGTCTAGAAATATTCACATGAGAAAATGCCACGTGACTCTTTGACCAGAGTGACTATATTTTATTTCTCCCCTGCCTGAGTCTGCTTGAAACGCTTGTGAAGCCTCACCATTTTCCCCAGAGCATTCAGATAGTCTCTAGTAGGCAGAATGGACCTAAATGTGTGTTATTTACCAGTTAGGTCCCAGAGCAGACTACAAAGTGAATGCATAATCTACTATGCAGGATACTCGATTACTGAAGGACATTCCCCAGGCATTCCATGGCCTATAGAGGCAATACATTTTCTATGATATGAAGGAAATTATTGACTCACTGGACCAGAACTCTCTCCGAGTCCATGTAAAGACCCTTATTTCCACAATGGATTGAAAAGCCAACAGACTCTGGTTTCCTGCCTATTCACAGTTTGTAGATTATTGATCTGATAATTAATCAACTCAGCATCCTCTGGGTGTCCTTAGCTCAATGTATGTGCAAAACCCCTTCATGAAGCCTGAGTCGCAGAACACCCTAAATCAGCACCTTCACAGCAGCTGCTCAAATTATTTTTGTCTTTAAAGTGTAGTATTTCAGCCTTCCTTAAAACATACAAGGTCAGGGAAAGTAATACCCCCTAGGAAATAAGTGAATTGCCATAGACATATAATTATAAATAAGAAAGGCCTATAAAAATATAATCATAGAATTTTCAAGCTGAAATAAAATGTAATAAAATTGTTTACAATTTATTGCACATTAAGGCTAGCCTTGGAGGATTACAGACAAGAGTTCTTTTTAAAATTAAGTATGTGTGTATGTGTGCCTGTGTGTGCCTGTACTGATTTCTTTCCTGAAGGATCATTGTTGAAACTTGTTTAATTGAAGGCTCTTATGTCACAGCCTCTCAGGAAAATGTGTTCTCCAGTGACTAATATAAGCCACAAAGAGCTACATGGAATATTTTGTGGGGAAGGTCAGAACTTGATCTCATCCCCATCTGGTCTGTTAGGAATTATCTTCTATATTTCAATATAAAGATCAATGCTTTTTCGAATGACCACTATCTCCCATATGCAGATGAAACAACACACTTTGCTCTTATATTTCCATGGCCTTTCTGTCCCTACCAGCCTCTCCAAATTATCTTTCCATCTCATACTCTAATGACAGTCCCTCTGCTCCAAGCAGAACTCTGAATTAGAACCCGTGCTCTGAACCATGCTTCTTCCTCCCACCCTCTTCTCCCCTGGGAAGTCCCCTCTCTCTCCCCATGTTCCTGTCTTCTTGCACTGGAGTGGAGGAGTTCTATAGAAGATTCCTTTGCTGAGATCTCAAGGATTCACTTATATGAAGTGTTTGCTTTAATATTTGTTGAATAAAATAATGAATGGGCCCAGCCGGGAATCCACGCTATAAGCCCTTGCCCTCTGATATGTTCCATGTTCCATTGTATCTTCAAGTTTTTAATATGTGAAGAATTAAAAAGGTCTATAAACTCACAGAGTTGGTTCTCTAGTGCTAGGATTTTAGCTTCAGTGAAAGCAGTGAGATCTTAGTCCTGTGTCTTTGAATGGCACCAACTCAATCTATTTTTCCATCAAGGGCTCATAAGAACTACGAAGGCAGTGATGACCTTTTCTCTACTTCTGTGTTTAACCCCCAAGGCCCTCATTATATTGCTCTGTTCAACAAATGCCGATGCCCAGCTCTTTCTGCTCCTTCTATCTCCAGATAATTTAGAGTTGACTATAATAAAATGTTTTGTAACTTACTGCATGAAGTTGTTAAATATCCTCTGTCAGGTAATTGATAAAAGAACATTCCAGCCTGTCCTTCACATACTGGCTCCAAGTTTATGCAACTTATACTTGTGTACATCGTAACTAAACCACATTTAGCCTGTTGATGTGAGGATATCACCCATTAGCAGATGAATGGTAATGCTATTCTCTGGTCCTCCAAGCTGTCTGACAGCTGGTGCCACCAGGGGATGTTCCGGGCCCCCCTGCCGCTAGGATGCTGGAGTGCTGGCATACTCGGGGACAGGATCTTGAGATGGCGTTGTCTCCATGTCCAGCACCAAATAGCAGCCCCCAGTTCTTGCCTAGTTTTATATCATGATCAGGGTCATAATTGTGCCTCAATACCTATATTTCATATCTCGGTGGTCTGAGCAAGGCTCAGGGAGCTGCTACCCAAGACACGTATCTCCTTCTCTCAGCAAACCATCGCTTACTTCTCACTTCTCCTCACCTTATAACATTTTCTTTCTCCTCATGAAAAATTAGTATATATGGAATGTAAAGCAGAGGGAGTTTCTGGGAAGTAATTAGGTAGATGCCTTACTGGTAAAGGTTTTTTTTTGTGGTATGCGGGCCTCTCACTGTTGTGGCCTCTCTTGTTGCGGAGCACAGGCTCCAGACGTGCAGGCTCAGCGGCCATGGCTCATGGGCCCAGCCGCTCCGCAGCATGTGGGATCCTCCTGGACCGGGTCACGAACCCGCGTCCCCTGCATCGGCAGGCGGACTCTCAACCACTGCGCCACCAGGGAAGCCCTGGTAAAGGTTTTTAAAACCTCAAGTAGAGGTTTAAAAATTGGAAGTAGCTTTTAATTGATGCAAATGTATTGATTGAATTTGGCTTACTGATATAAAATCATGGCTTATATGTCCAATAAAATTTCCCTTGACATCAGCCAGTTAATCTGAATATAAGGCAATGATTTGTTGATTATCTTTCTTGTATTGGGAAGACCAATTCGCATTTGAATTTTTAGGCATAATAAAGTTATAATACTTGCCTTACTCTAGAGAGACAAAATAAGAATGCACATTTACCACCATTGCTTTCAAATCCACCCTTATACAAAACCTAAACCCACCACTGTACAATAACCTCAAGGGTCTTCAAACCCCAACCCTCCATCATACCTGTCAAAAGGTTCCACAGTCAACAGGGAGCAGTACATGTCAGCCCTGCAATCACACCCCGTGAAGGTAGAGCAAACCATCGGATAGACCAAAAGCTTTCCATTCTACAGCCATTCAGAGAGCTTGAATAATTAGAATAGATTTCGGAACTTCCTCCCATGTGCACAAATAAAGCTGTAAATATGCCCTCTTGTTCTACTGACGGGAGCCTCTGGAGGCTGATATTCATTTGTCCCAAATAAACTCGTTTGAATTCTTGGGGGATTCCCTTTAGCTTTTTCATTACCACTCTGGAATAATATGCAAATAATTAGGTGACAGCATTCCCTTTGAACATTATTAAATACACAATTATCATATATAGTATATTCCATGTACATACAAGTCCCTTCAGAATAGTGCATATTCTCAACCCCAACCAAAAAAAAAAAAAAAGAGAGAATTAATAACATTCACTCTTCAAGCGCCGTAAAACCAACTCTCAAATTGTGGCACTAAACACTCACAGCTCTGGCATCTACACAGGCTGGCTGGAGAATTCATGCACTATGGTGTTTGACACACTCATTCTCTCAGGTGAGTGGGAAAAACTGCATAATTTATTAGACTTATACAGCAAGGCTCAATAACTAGATCATCTCCTTGTACAAGGCTACATTTTATGATGATCTTTTTAATGCTGTAATCTACATTGAGGTTGGAATTGAGGCATGGAGGGGGGTTGAAAGTAAACTAATTGGGAGATGCTGTACATGAAATAACAGCTATATTATTCCATACCATCAAAAGTAGGATCCTATCCTCAAAAGGTTTTCAAATCATCTATATTATTAGCTAACAAGTACCTAAAATATTTTAGTAGCAAGAAAGTGATTATACATATGTAAATATATATATATATATATACACACACACACATGTGTATACAATGTTGCATTTTTATTTTGATAGGTGGGGAGAAAAAGAGAAAGAAGCCTTGAAGCCAGTAATTTCCTCCATGAACAGGTAGAAAAGAATTTCCAAATCTTGGCAAGAGAAGACAAAGTCAGAAAAAGAGATATGCCTTACCTCACAGTGACTCCTGAGGCTTGAAATGATAGTTTTGAGAAAAGTATCCAATGTCACCAAAGAGACAACTTGAAATAAGAATTTGGAATCCTTCTCAGGTGATCAAGGCAAAGAAGGCTACCAACATGGAGGACACAGGGTGTCCAGGTGTTTGCTAACCTGTCTCAATTGGTCCTTCCTCAGTCTTTATCAACAACTGAGCACTAAAGTGGGTCCGTCATTCTAGGAGATTTGCTTTTGAAGTGCCTCCCCTCGGACTGTGCTCACTGGCATCCTGTTCTCCTTCAATGGTCAAGTGATGCATGAGGATAGGGTTGTTTTCCCATTGGATAACTTTCTTCTTCTTAAGTAGCAAGACAACCCATCTCAGGGGCCCCAGAGAAAACCATTGGAAGATCATTCTTCCTGTGGCCAATCTGGTTCTGCTTGACCTCCCCTCTGCCACATTGTTTCCTCCTTTTTTTTTTCTTTACACATTACTGAGAAGTTAAATTTTTACAAATCTTGTATTCATAAGACATTTTTGTCTTTGAGCTGATGGAAGATAAGGAGGGCTCATACACCTGGCCTTCCCAGGATGGAAAACTCCATTTGAGAAATTAATTTGCCATCTTGAAGGTTCGTACATGAGCATACCTTGCCATGAAATTCAGGTGGGAGAAGCAGGTTCAAAGAAAAGGTCATGAGAAACCCTTCCCATAGGATCTGGTCCCTTTCTCTTTGAGAGAGGACCAGACCAAAGTCAAGTTCCATCACTGTGGTTATTTCTGAACTGAAGCAACTTACAACTCAAGTGCCTAGAACTCCAGTTTTCATCATCCTCATTTCATTCTCCTCCTCTTCATTATCATTATTACAAAAAGAAACAAACTAATTTTTTATTTCCAATATTGAGTAGAATAATTTGCCTTAAGCATTGGGTAAAAACTAAGGCTCACTCATACTCACTGTTTCCTTTGAACATTACATAACTGGTCCCTAGATTTTCCTGAAATCTTAGATTTTATTCTGAAAACCTTACATTAGCTATGAATTTATCCTAAGGATCAACTCCCTTTAAGCCTCAATATGTATCCCTTGCTTTTAGAAATGGAACTGTTTTTCCAAAGGCGCAGCATGCTCTCCTTTGGAATTTTGCTATATCTATAGCGACCACTCTGTTGGGGTACCTTAAAAATAAAACTGGACTTTGGAGTCTGGGCACATATAAAAGGATACATTGCAATAATAAACATTTAGTTTCTTTGTTTAAACCAGCAATAACAGCTTTTAATAACTGCTGAGGTCTTGCCCTTCGTTCTGATTAAAGAAAAGAGATTTTAGTTCTTAAAATTTAGTGTATTTCCAGGTTAATTTACTCTTGCATTTAAGAAATCTTCATTTGTTAGTTCAATATTAGACCCATGTTTAGAAGACATGTGTGGTCTCTATTGGCAATTATAGGTGAAATTCTTTGCTATCTTTGTGGACTTTCCTAATTTTCTCCAGGAGTTATACATCCCCATTTTGAAAGTCATCCCTTTCAAAGAAATCATGGCTTTGTGAGATCACTCACTTTAATCTCAGCATTCCTGTGAGACTGACAGGAGGAAAAGTACCAAATATTTTATAAGTGGGATGAATAAAGAAAGTAATGTCTAGTCATGTTGGATTCAATGCAACTTTTTCTTTTAGTCAATAATCTCCTTACTAAAAGGAACCAGGGCTCCTTGGAGAAACAGCTGATTCTAGGACTGGGGCAGGAAATACACAAGATAAGCTTAGAGGATTTTGCAGCACCAAAAATATAGAAAAGTGTTTAAATACATAACATATACACACAGACAATGTACACATAGATGGTGGGCATGTCAAAGGTACACAAGAGAAAAGAGCTCCCAATGGCCAAAACTGGAATAATTTGGGCAACAAAATGAATAAAGTAGTAAAATATAATAAATATCCATAAGTCTGCAGGGGAGGAAAAGCTTCCTTCTGTTTTCTTAGGTTCTGCAGCTAGTGCTAAGAATTAAACTAGCAGAAGATATATTAACAGGAGAAACACATATAAATTCTATTAAATATCTTTATGTGTACATGGGAGTCTTCAGAAGAAAAATGAAGACCTGAAAAAGCTGTTAGGCACAAAAACTTATATATTGTTTTGAACAAAGAATGATAAATTGTGGGGAATGTGAAAAGACAAAGTGTTGGAATAGGGGCAGCAAATCATGGCATGGTGACTAGGAAATAGATGGAGAAAACCAATGGAAGATATGGGTCATTTTGGAAGGTTTGTTTGTATAGGTCCATTTCAGAGTTGATTCCCAGTTTCTGGTGATAGCAATGTGCTTCTCATCCTGGTACAGAGAAGGTACCTTTCTCATGGGACATTTTAAGACCTGGTTTTAAGTATAAAGGGGGAGGTCAGAGAGCCCTTCTTGCATCTGCTGTTTCTCAAGTGCCATTAGCTCAAAATAATCGATATGCCAAAGTGGCATATTATGAAGTGGCATGTTATGAACCCTTTCATACTAAGTTAGTTAATAAATGAATACATAAATGAACAGAATAGACAAATCTCCTATGCAGAACAATTCCATACAACTTATGTCGATAGTCAGCCCCTTAGAAGGTAGAACGTGACTCTACACTCTTTAAGTGTTTGCTGCTCATAGTGTATGTCCTCTTGGGGCATGAATAATAGTTCATGAACAAGGTATGAACAAGAGACAAAGAGTAATTTTCCAGTTGACAAATCTTACAAATATTACCTCAGACATCAAAAATGATGTCATCTTGATCGCATGTATCCTTGATATGAAATGATGTTAATGACATGTTACCTCTGTGTTCTTCCTCCAAAAAGCCACAATCCCACTCTAATCATAAGAAAAGCATCAGACAAATTCCAACTGAGGGACATTCTACAGAGTACCCAACCAGTAGCCCTCAAAACTGTCAAGGTCATCAAAAATATAAAGTCTGACTTTCTGTCACAGGGAAGAGGAGCCTACAGAGACATGATAACTAATGTAATGTGGTGTTCTGGATTGTATCCTTGAGAAGAAAAAGGTAAAAACTAAGGAAATCTGAATAAAAGTAAAATGATGGATCAATGTTGGTTCATTAATTGTGACAAATGTACCATACTGATATTAGATGTTAATAATAGGGGGAAATAGGTGTACAGTATATGGGAACTCTATCTTTGCAATTTTTCTATAAATCTAAAACTCTTCTAAAAATAAAAAGTTTATTTCTTTAAAAAGAATCTACTGACTACTTCCCAGGCACTTAAGTGCATGGACACATTGGTATTCAAAAAATGTTTGTTGAGTATATGGAAACAAAATTTGTTCCTTAGTATCTGTAAGTTTACCATAGTGCATCACCTTCCATCCAAGAGTTCTTCTTTTATTTAGTATCAAAAAATGACTTTGAGGGTGGAAAAGGAATATGAAAAAAGTAAATTCTATGGTGGAGAACTCAGAAGTAATTTCTTAGCAATGTAAGTATATATTGACATCGCTCACAATTTCCATCAGAATAGAAATGTTAATGACACTAAACTTTTTGTTTTCAAAATACTTTCATATTTATTTGCAATGTTGATTCCTGCAATAATGAATTGATAAGAGGCAAGGTAGGTATTACTCTCTGCATTTTGAACATCAAAAATCTTTAGGCAAAGAGACAATGTACGATGTGTTTAAGGTGGAGAAGAGCTTTATAATCTACATATTGGCAATAATTTTGGGCAAGCTGGCTCACTTTTCTGGGGTTAAGTTTCCATGTCTGAAAAATGAAGGAAATTTCCATGGTAGAGGAAAGTTCCTGTGTAATACACACTCCCTTCAACTCCAAACACACAGAATAAAATCAATTTATTTATTTAAAAAGAAACACAGAACTGTACTAAATATTAAGAAAAAAGAAATCCAAGGCCCAAAAACGAAAGGAAATTACAGATATAAGCAGAGGCTGAAATCTCATGGTCACCAAGGGGATGAGACTAGCTGTGTGTGGATAATCCTCAAATCAGAATGTGTGGGCTCCAAACTGAGATCAGACTGTGATAGAAATTGGAATATCCCCTCTTGTCTTCCCAGGTGGCTTCTAGAAACATGATTATTTCCAAAAGTCTACTGCCAAAGTCAAGATTCTCACATGAGCCTGATTCCCAGGCTGTTACAGGTACTGGCATTGAGAGTAGACCTGAGCTGCTGACATCAGGCCTCCTACAGATCCAGACCTCGAGAGGCATGGGCTGAGGCAATCATAAGATGGACCACAAGAAAGGGGTGCAGGAGGGAACTCTTCAAGAGATGAGTGAAACCAAAAAAATGGAAGAATTCTTATTCCAGGAAAAAAAACATAATGAAAAAAATCTAAAAATATCTTTACAAATCGATATCCTTGAAATTCTCAAAGGAATAAGACAGGAGTATGGGAAACTCAAGAGTGGGTTAAATATTAGGCTAACATAACCAAAGAAATTACAAAATGAAAGATAGAATTGAGGAAATTTCCTAGTATGGAAACAAAGAGATAAGTGATAGTAAATAAAAGAGAAATTGACCTGGAGGCTGAGAAGTATCAATATATGTCTAACAAGAATTTCAGAAGAAAAATATAAAGAATGAGGGAAAAGGTCTAAAAGAGTTAAATAATGGCTGAAATTTTCTAAAATTAGAAAGAGAAGAGTCTTCAAATTAGGGAGAGCCATGATGTACACAGCAGGAAAAATAAAAAGAATACATCCACACATAGACTGAAAAACCAACTAGAGGAGACAATTACCTAAAAAGAACAGCATCTGGTTGACAGCTCATTTTTTAATTAATAAAAGAATTCATTCAAAGTGCCATGGGAAAATAATTGTGAATACAGAATGTTATGCCTTCAAGAGTAAGTGTAAAACAAAGACATCTTTAGACATTTAAGGACTAAGTTTATTAGTATCAGATACTCACTGCAAGAATTATTAAAGCCTATAATTCGTCAAAAAGAATAGTAAATTCAGAACTAAGGAGTGGGATTCAAGAAAGTTGGTGAGCAAAGAAATTGAATATAATGATGATAAAAATAAATAGATATTTACTATAAGTAATAAAGAAGATATGTTTCTTTTGTGTTTAAAACATGTTGGAATTAAAATTCTAGATAGCAATAGCATGAAAACTGGAAGTGAGGAGATCTAAGGAGTATGAGGTACACTAAGATTCTTTACGTACAGTTTGTTAGAAGATTAATAATAGAATATGTATATTGAAAATTTGAAGGCAACCACTAAAAGAATAGAAATAAAATGTGTAACTTACCAACTAGTGTATGTGGGGAAAGAGCAAAACAAAGAAAATTATATCAATCCAACAGAGACTGCTAATAAAGGGGAAAAAAGAAGTAAACCAAAAATATCATAATGAGAACATGCAAAATAAGGTGGCAGAAATAAATCCAAATGTATATGCAGAAGCAAGTTTCAGAATAATACTTTGTGTATAACATTGATGCCTATTATGTAAAATTTTTAAGTCTCATAAAATATGCACATGCACATACATGTAATCAACTCTACAGAATGTGTTTTTTTTTTTTTACAGAATGTTTTAAACAGACAAAGAATCAAACTCATGATAGTGGTTGCATATTGGGTGAGGGGTCCAAGAAGACTCCCTTCTATAATATATTAATTATTTGTATATTGAAGAGATAATACAAGTATAGGAAATTTTCAGGTTTAATTAGAAATGATGGAAACCCAAGTATTATTTGATTTTTCTTTATATGCCTTATGTTTTTCTACTTTCTTTTTTTACAAAAAGTGTTTAGGCTAGGTTATGCCTTCTAAGTCTAATAATGTGTATATCTCTGTATTATCTCAAAGCACCCAGGTAGCTACAGGTGGAATCAAGACTAGCACCAAGGTTTCTTAATTTCAATGGTTCTTTCATTTACACTAATATTCTAAATGTTCTAGTTATAATCAATTTTAGCTGCTCTCTTGTGTCCTTAGAGATGACTTTTGAAAGTTTGTACAAGTTTTGGGTTTTCATTACTTTTTCTTCTACTTTCAATGCCTAGATTGGCACCAATTTACCCTGGAGAGGTTCTTGTGAGCCTTAATTGAGGACCACAAAAGATAGCAAGATATTTAAGTGAGTATCTCTGAATAATTTCCCCAAGCAGATCACTCTGTGGAATTTCATTTTCAACATGAATGGTCACACTTCAAGCAATGAATGAGATGCATTGTTCAGGGGAAATGACGCACTCAATTCTGTAGCGCTGCTCAACAGTCCCAGTGCAACTGAGCAGTGCGTCAGCATTTTCATTATAAACCCATCAGTGGGATGTAAGTGCCCAGAGGCTGCCTCCAAAATCAATTTGCTGAGTCACTGCTGAGAAGGACCCACAAGACTGTCACAGACATAAACACCAACCTCTTCCAGGATGTTTTTCCTGACTATACTGGTCCTCACCCTGACCTCCTTATGACGCTGAATTTTTTCCTTGTTTATGGAGCCTCTTAGCTTGATTATTATTGGTTCATATCGATAGCATTTTACTTTTCTTACTGGGTCACAATTTTTCTCTACAACTGGATAAAATTTGAGGGTAGGTGGTAGGTCTTTTGTTTATCATGGTTACAGAACCAAGTTATTGCGTATGCCACAGGTTTTAGGGGTAGGATAGCTGAATGAGAAAGGTAATCAATAATCTAATACGTGATCACACATTTAAATATAATGAAAACTCTCTGTCATGGCATTGGACTCACTCCCAGATTAGAGAATTAGTTGGAGCACATAATAGGCCATTATTTTTTTTCTGGAGTGGGTACATGATGGAGGACAAAACCTGTGTGACGCATTCAAATTCATGAACTAATATCTTCTGACTGTGGAATGCCCTACATTTCCCTCTAGGTGTCTAAAGCCTATCCATCCTTCATGATTAGTCCGAGTCTACCAGAGAAGGCCCCTCCGTTTGCTCATCCCTTCTCTGTTGCCTCTGAACTCCTTTTGTACTTATGTTATATGCAGCTTAGCCCTTATTTATATGTTGTTTTGGTCTGTGATTTATTTAGGGGATATTAGGTTCTGTTTGCCAAGTAAATAGGAGAGCCTCCGGAGAGCAGCTTCTTGTTTCAGGGGCTGAAACAGAGTTTAAGAACAGTGCTGACAACTTACAAGGCACTAGAGAATTAACTACATGTTTCTGGATTGCTGTGTGGCAAGTTATATGGCTCAGACTGCTCCTCTGTGGGGAGAAGATACCAGCTCCACTCCTCTGGATCAAGCAGAGTGAGTTGGGGCCCAGAGCACCCTCAGACTGTCTATAGCCATACTTCTCCACTGTTCTGCAAAGGTAGCAGTCTGCTTTAAGAGATATTGCTCAAAATTACCTTAAGGTTGACAAACTCAAAGCAGATTTTGACTTAGAGGGAGAACCTAAAGGACTGTCAGCAACAACTGTAAACCTTCCCTTACTGAGTAGTGTCTCCTGCACTTCAGAGAATCACAGCTTTGTAGAGTGAAAGTCCTTTAGCTCAGGAGCTTCAAAGTTCTTTAACTGCTACAAAATCTACAAGAAAACCTCCATTTTATATTGCAGCATAGTGCATACATGTGATTGAATGAGAGAGGAAGAGAATGAGAATGAAACAAAAGTTTCTGGAAACTCTAACTATTGTATGTGGTTCAATTGATATTACATATCCTGTCTTCTCATATTCTATCCCATCCTATGCTATTTTATTCCATTCTAATTCATTTTTAATGTTGAAATGATGACTATATTGAATTTATGACTCTAACATATAAATTACTTTTCCACATTCCAAATAGGAATTTCTTATTCCCATATAATTCAGTACCTGCTTCAGCCTTTTTAGCAACCCTCTGATCAGTAAAAAGTTCTTTGGAATATTTGATAAGATCCTCTATCTCCATAACTTCTGTGCCCAGATGTGTTTTAGAGCTTTTCCTGTTGTCCTGGATTGTGGCAAAGGCCAAAGTCCCTGCTCACTGTGAACAGTTGCAGCTTCCCTTCAGGGCTTTCTGAGAGTCCACAGATGGCTCCCCCCCTCAATAAACCCCACCTCCTCTTCCCATCCCCAGTCTCAATAGGAAGAGGAATAAAATTTCAAATTAAAACTTTAAAAGAATGACTTAAAAGAGCATGAAGAACATAAAATATTGAGGGGAAATTTGACAAAATATGTGTTAAATTTACACATTGAAACTGTAAAATATTACTGAGAGAAATTTTAAAAGGCTTAAATAAATGTGTTCTTGGGGTAGATGTCAATTTCCTCAAATTCATCTCTAGATCAATGCAATTGCAATCAAAATCTCACTAGCAGGCTTCCCTGGTGGCGCAGTGGTTGGGAGTCTGCCTGCCCAGGCAGGGGACACGGGTCGTGCCCCGGTCTGGGAGGATCCCACATGCCGCGGAGCGGCTGGGCCCGTGAGCCATGGCCGCTGGGCCTGCGTGTCCAGAGCCTGTGCTCCACAACGAGAGAGGCCACAACAGTGAGAGACCCGCATACAGCAAAAAAAAAAAAAAAAAAAAAAAACTCACTAGAACTTTTGTAGAAATTGACAAACTGATTCTAAAATTCCTCTGGAAATACAGAGAACCTACAAGAACCAAGGCAACTTTGAAAAAGAACAAACTGGATGGCTAACACTACCTGATTTTAAGACTTACTATAAAGCTACAGTAATTAAAACAGTGTACTATTGGCATAAAGATAGACACATATACCATTGAATAGAAAGGAGAGTCCAGACATAAATTGCCACATATACGGACAACTTATTTTCTTCAAAGGTGCAAAATTCAGTGTAGAAAGACAATTTTTCCTACAAGAGGTGCTGGATATGCATATACGTAAAAGTGAACTTGAGTACATACTCATATCATATGCAAATATTAACTCAAAATGAATCATAGACTAAATGTAAATCCTAAAAGAATAAAACTTCTAGAAGAAAACTGGAGAAAAACTTCGTGCTCCTGAGTTAGGTGACAATTTCTTAGATATGACATTGAAAACATGATCCATAAAAAGAATAATGAGGTAATCCTTGTGAAAAATCTTAGCAGAGGGCTTCCCTGGTGGCGCAGTGGTTGAGAGTCTGCCTAGCAGATGAAGGGGACACGGGTTCATGCCCTGGTCCAGGAAGATCCTACATGCCGCGGAGAGGCTGGGCCCGTGAGCCATGGCTGCTGAGCCTGCACGTCCGGAGCCTGTGCTCTGCAACGGGAGAGGCCACAACAGTGAGAGGTCCACGTACCAAAATAAAACAAAAAAAGAAGAAACTAATAAATTGGACTTTCTCAAAATTGAAAGTGTTTGCAAAAGACACTTAAGAAAATGTTAAGAGAATTTTTTTACTGAAAAAATATCGACAAAACACTACCATTTAAGTTGCACTTCTATTTTACTTGCTTTTTGAAAGGCCCACAAATGGGTCACCACCCATTTGAAAACACAAGTCCCAGACAGGATCTAAATATGGACAAATTATACATCATAAAGGACTTTTATCCAGAATATATAAAGAACTCTCAAAATGTAAAAATAAGAAAACAAGCAACCCAATACAAATATGAGCAAAACATTTCAACAGATATTTGACCAAAGAAGATTAAAAATTTTTAAATAAGCGCATGAAAAGAGGCTCATTGGGGAAAGGAAAATAAAAACTGCATTCAGATACCACTATAAACCTCTTAGAAGGCTAAAATTTAAAGACTGACCATATCCAGTGTTGACAGATGTGGGGGAGTTAGAAGTTGTGTACATTCCTGTGAGGATGGAAGACGATACAAGCAATTTTGAAGAGTTTAGTGTTGCTTAGAAAGTTAAATAACACCTGCTATATGACCCAGCCATCCCAATCCTAATTATTAACCCAAGGGAAATAAAAACATATGTTTACAGCAAAGATTTGTACATGGATGCTCATAGCAGCTTTATTTACGATAGCCAAGAACGGGAAACAATCCATGTATCTATCAACAAAAAAATAGATAAACAGATTGTGGTATATCCATACAATGCCATAAAAAGGAATGGAGGGCTTCCCTGGTGGCGCAGTGGTTGAGAGTCCGCCTGCCGATGCAGGGGACCCGGGTTCGTGCCCCGGTCCGGGAAGATCCCACATGCCGCGGAGCGGCTGGGCCCGTGAGCCATGGCCGCTGAGCCTGCGCGTCCGGAGCCTGTGCTCCGCAACGGGAGAGGCCACAACATGAGAAGTCCGCGTACTGCAAAAAAAAAAAAAAAAAAAAAAAAAAAAAGGAATGGAGTTTTGATACACACAATAGCATAGATGAATCTCAACATAATTATGTTGAGTATGTTAAAGGAGCTAGAAAAAAAGAGTTACATACACTGTAATTCTATTTACAAAAAATAACAGGATATATAAATAAATGCATAGTGACAGAAAGTAGATCACTGATTGCCTGAGGAGAGGGTGAGAAAAGAAATGACCACAGGAGAGACAGATTGCAAGAGAGTACCAGAAAACTTTTGGAGGTGATGGATATGTTCATATCTTGATCTTGGTGACCATTTAATGAATATATACATATGTCAAAATGTATCAAATTATATTCTTTAGCTATGGGCAGTTCAATAAAACTAAAAAAAAAGTTTCGAATGTATGTCTGATACCACATCTTCAAGTACATTAAAAAAGAGAAAGAGAAAAAAATTTTCAAAGATAAAAAACTATACTAGTGTAAATTTCACTAACTGAAAGTGAAAAAAATAATTCTAGAATTAGGACAAAATGTCCACTGCTACCCTGCAGGAAGAAGGGATTCAATGACGCACAGTTGAAAGCTGAGACTGGAAAAATACAAAGTCATGGCATATGGATGCCCTCAGTGAATTGGGACTCCTCAACAGGCAGGCTTTATTCGTATACACAGATCATAATTCCTCTTTTGGTGCTCTTCCTTCTTTTTCATGACAGTTCATCAAACGCACCGAGGCAGTTGCCCTAACTCCTCTTAGGTCTCCTTTTACCCAGAATAAATACCCACAGTTTCCCCAGAGGCAAGATATGGTTTCCAGATCTGTTCATGGGTTTTTCACCTTGTTTCTCCCAACCACCACCTAAATTACCCAGGGGAATGGGTAGATTCCATGTGTATGCTTGAAGGTCCCAGGTCTCATGCCACTAATATGAACAGGTTCCTAGAGTTGCAGTGTTGACAAGGAAAGTTGGCTGTGTTTGGACAAAGCCCTGGAGTTTCACTCTAAAGGACCTGAATCATGGAGACAAAGGAGGTCCCTGACCTAGGTCCCTAAGAAATAGCCAGGCCTGGGCATGAGGACAAGAATATGTCATTTAATTCAGTACTTAAGATGTATACAATTTCTTTGGGGATACAACTTAGAAATTGCCCTACTATTCAAGGTATTCTAAAACAAATGTGAAAATGAGTGTGTACCTTTGTATAATTTCCTCCTTAGGCATTCTGATTCTTCCAGGGCTCCTGGAAAGCCTGACAGGTCAAGAGATAGCTTATATTGGATCATGTCTTTCTGATTCAGCTCAATCTGAGATTCTTTAACTCATACGCTTCCATTTTATTTATCCTCTCACACAACACATCTTTACCTCATGCAAAGTAGGAGTGAGACCATGGGTCAGGCACCAGAGGTGGGGTGACAGAGGGCAACAGTGCTGAGCATGACTCCAAACAGGTCACAGCCTCTGCCTGCAAGGAGCTTGGTCTACTGGGGGAAAGGATTGGGATCAGACAGGAATCTGGTCAGAATGTCACTTAGAGAGACATAAGCCAAGGGGAGGGAGGCTCAGAGGAGATGAAGCTTGCTTCCAGTTGGGAGAACAGGGGCTGCCCTCCTATCTCCCCATTGAGCTGTAAGTCCCTCAGCACAGGGAGGATGTTCTCTTTCTTTGTACCATGTCAATGAAAGCCAAAATGCCCTACCTGGAGCAAGGGAAACAGGACAACTTTCCCTTCTAAGGCCACATGGAATAGCAAAAAATGCACTTGGTTGTAATCCTGGCCCTGGAGTTCTGAGCTATGAGGACTTGGGCAAATTATTTACCACTTCTGAGTGTCAGTTTTCTCATCTGTAAAACTTGAATAATAACAATACCTTCATTTTTGGTTAATAAATTGGATGATACCCTAAGGGTTGTGTGATAGTGCCTCTCAGTAGATGCTTTATACAAGCGGGGCTGGCAGGATAGACTTCCTTTGTGCCACAGAATTTGTAGGAAGATGTCTGGTTCTCACTGAGATGCAGGCAATGGGAAGACACTGGCTTTGGAGGAAGAGAGGTGTGAAATCTGGTGAACTTCGTGACACTGACAGCCCATCTTCATCACAAATCAGGCGTTAAACCAGTTGACCAACTTGGTCATTGATTCCGTGGCAGAAATTCCAAAGGGAGTAACCTGAAATGCTGATTCCTAAACCCAGCTGTTTACACTAATAATCTGCGGCATCTGGTAAAAATTCAGACTATTAGGCCAACCCAGAAGTTCTGTTCCATTCAGCCTGGGAAGAGGGGAAGGGAAAAAATATTTTTAATTACCTTCTTCAGAATTTTAAAGCACCATTTGGAAACTGGTACCCCTTGAGGTCTATTTCAACACAAAGTGCCAATGCTCATTTATTTGTCTATCTTGCAAAAAAGGATTTGCAAACTTTTCTAGTTTGATTTCCTGCTTCCCCAGGCAAGATCTAAAGAAAGAGTTTGTACAGAAAATTGTTGTATAAACAAGGAAAATGTTTAGCCTGCTGAAGAAAGGTCAACAAATGGTTGCCAGGCAACCTAAAAGCCACTTTGCATGCAAATAATGCTGTTAAACAGGGAATGTGCTAATTACAAGTGATTCTTTTCACACCTGAAAAGTTTTTCCTGATTTTCAAATTCATATTAGAAATCTGTGCTCTGTTTAGGACCCAGGCATCAGCTGTATCTTGGGGAAACCAGGGCCCTTACCTCAACCTTTATGCTTTTGGGTTTCTTCTGGAGCCAGGCAGTGACACTACCCAGAGAAATCCTGAGAGATGGGGGGGACTCATCTAAATATGAACTAGGGGTAGCACTGCCTGCCTACTTACACACACACCCTTGGCTCTTCCTTCATTTGTAAGATTTGTGCTTTTGCCTCCATTCTCATCACTCTAAGCCAAGGCCTTTAGGCCTTCACACCTAGATTAATGGTTTCATTAATGACAATTGTTACCTCTTTTATTCTGTTGTCGTTTTCTTTATTTATGTATTAAATTTTATTTTATTATGGCAAGAGCACAACATGAGAGCTACCCTCTGAACAAAGTTTTAAGTGTAAAGCACGTGACTGTTGACTATAGGGACAATGTTGTACAAAGATGTCTAGAGCTTATTCATCTTGCTTCACTGAGACTTTATGCCTATTGATTAGTAACTCCCCATATCCACCCCCCTCCAGCCTCTGGGAACCACTGTTCCACTCTTTGAGTCTATGAATTTGACTCTTTTAAATACCACATATAAGTGGAGTCATGCTGTACCTCTTTCTGTGGCTGGCTTATTTCACTTAGAGTAAAATGAAAGGACAATTGTTATCTCTTAATGAGAATTTACTAAGGACCAGGCACTGCTTTAAGCATTTCACATGCTTTTTCTCAACATATACATGAAATATACATGCCTTGCAGATGTAGGAAGTCAGGTTCAGAGAGGTTAAATAACATGGCCAATGTCTCACAGCTAGTAAGACAACTGAAGTGTAAGTATAAGACCTGGGTATTAATCATACTGCTCTACTGCCTCATACCTGCAATAACTTCATTTTATGTATGATGACAGTTTCTCCATAGGCTAAATTCTCTTGCATTTGGCTTGCAGATTTATTTTCTATCAACAAGAAAGACAACACTTACTGGCACATAAGTAGTGTACGAGGGACACTTCCAAGTGCTTTTGTGCATTATTTCATTCAACTCTCACAAGAACACTATGAGGCAGGTTATATTATTATTGTCATTCAATCTAAAAAGAAACTGAGCCTGAGAGTTTTGCTCAGAGTTACAGAATTCATAATTGTTGAGTCTAGATTTGAACTCAAGTCGTTCTACTACAAAGCATGAGCTCATAACCGTCAAGCATACTTCTTGCTTTCTATAATATTTGTCCGTATCTTTTATCACATAACACATTTAGTTTAATCTACTTACTAGTTTCTTATGTAAATCAGCTTTTTCTGCCTCAGAAATATGGGTTGGCTTTTGTCCTGGAAGTTGAGTCATGAACTCTAACCCTAAGAGAAAGCATGTAACTGCCTTGTTCGGAACAGAGCTCAAAATATAGAATCATCCAACAGGAGGCCTCGAGGAAAAAGTGTCCCCACTTTTAGCTGTTCCTTGACATATTGTCAAAGAGCTCATTCCTCATTTCCCTTTCCTTTGCCATCTGACACAATGTAGTGTCCTGAACTCTCAATTGTCCAAATAACTTTGATCCCTGGCTCTTATTTGATCTCTTCATTTTGGGGAACTCCCCAAGTCTGGTTGCCCACACACTCCACAGTAGGCAGGATTGACAGGGAAAGGAAGGGATGTTTCAAGTCCTGGTGACAAGGCATATCCTTATTGTGGGGCAAAGAACTCAGGGAGGCTCTAGAACAAAGACCATCAGTCAAATTCTAGGCGATTCTTAGCAGCAGGAAAATTTGGGAGAATGTGAAAGTAAAGATGTTTTAGTAGGCAGAGATTTGTATCTGGAAGGCCCTATGATAGGCATACTAGTCCAGGGTCTGTGACAACAAGTAGCTGGAATACAGGGACAAGAGCAGGAAGTTCTAGGAACATAGTAGATTATAGTCCTAGAGGATCCCAGCTTGCAGATAGGTTACCAAATCAGAGAATTAGACATAAGTGGAAAAGATGATAACATAGTTACAAGACATAGGACATATGTTGGATCAGGATCAGTGGCCAGTATGAATTAGTAATAGTCATAATTGAGCAGGTGCCCAAAGATTCTGTAAATTCTCACCTGTGGGCATTGGAAGAATGGGAAATAGGGGATTAAGGCAAGATATAACACTACTTTTGGTTGCCTACTAAATTTTACTTTTCTTATACCTCCTTCAAGCTATATCCTTGGTCTACCAACACTGACTCCATCTTCCATCATCTCCAACTCAACCATTATGTCTGTTCTATAAGAACCTCTAGATTGTAGCCACACCCAAATATTTAATTTGTAATACCATCTAACTTATACCTTTCCAACAGGGAAGATTAATGTCTCCAGGATATGTATGCATCTTATAAACTTTGACATAAGTCTCACCCGTCCACGGAGACTACTCTGAAGATTTACTTGGCATGAGAAGCGAGCCTGGAGGGCAGTGACTGCCTATGGCACAGACCTGTCCTTGATGAGTTGGGAGATACCCCCTATCAACAGTGATAGAACACTTCCTATAGTAGCCATAGATGCCCTCAAGTCTCAATGCAACATAGAAAAAAATGAAGCCTACTCTGTCTCATAGGCCCTTTAGGAAATTTTACTGACTTCATAATACCTGCTGGCATGAAATGATTCCAATTTGACTCAAAAGGACATATTTTCACAAAAATAAACATTAACAACAACTTTAAGGATAAAACCCTCTTATCACCAAAAAACCTAATTTTTTACAAAAAGCAGAGATTGGGGGAGGAGGGTAGTTATCAGAAAATATGGAAGGAGGGATTTGGAAATGCTCCTTTTGTCCTGAGTCATTGATATTTTTCTGTAGGAGCATTATCAGGTGACCTCATTTTCTTTGGTGCTCTTCGCAACCACCCATTAATGTCAGAAAAGTCCTAGTTGATCTAGGGATCTCTCAATGCCCTGGTGCTAAGACTATCTCCTCCCCTGCCTTTAGTAAACAGAAATATTGTTTTATCCTAAGAAGAGTGTCCTAGGGAATGTAAATCTCAGTTCACAACTTTAGATTCCCAAAATAAATATCATTATTGTTTCTCGACTTAATTTCATTCCAGCTGTGAGTCCCATTCTATTTGGATTGGTGGCAGACAACCTTATTCCGTTTGGCGTTCCTTCCACCCCTTTCTTCAATATTATATTTAAAGTTGGGTTTCATGTCCATTTAAACTTTGAGGTTGTCTGTCTACCCAGTCACCACAGAACCATTCCAAATCTCCTCAGGTCCTCCATTATTGGTTCATATAGGGTCATGGCTTATGCTTTTCTTGTTTCTGCCACAGTTACAAAGGAGACTAAAACATTTTAAGATAAAAGAGAATGCAGAATGTCCCTGGGTGTTGAGTTAACTTTTAGAGTAATCTATGCCCTGTAAAAGAGGGATTCTTTGAGACAGCAACCCAATGAGTGTTGTGGTGGGCAACAGTGGTTTCTGAAAACTCTCTAAAGACTTCTCACAAGTGACTATAGAGGATTTTCCCAACAGAGAAACTGATTGAGAAGCCATTTATGTCAAGGAATCTCAGAGCTTAAGACAGAGTTCTGAGGTTATGTAGAGGTTCAGCTAGAGGGGACTGATGGAGCCATAAGAAGATTTTTTTCAGAGCATTACCATGAGAACCTGGTAGAATTCCTGGATGAAAATATCACAAAAGTGTGAAGGCTCTCCCTAAGACTACAGCCCCCAGAATTTTTTTATTCTCACAGTAGTTCACTCTCAGCCTTCAACAATTCATCCAAAATACCATGTAAGCATTCTTTCTAGTTTATGGCTCGGGTGTGTGTGTGTGTGTGTGTGTGTGTGTGTGTGTGTGTGTTCTGTTCCAGTTAAGCATATCTCAGTTGTAACACTTGGGATATGACTGTCTCTCCAGATTCTGGGGTGGCCATTTACCCTGTAATTTCAGGTCCCTAACGGGTCCAAGAAAATTCTTGATATTCAGCTTGTCTAGCTTTTCTTGTATTAAGGAAGAGAATGATTATTTCCAAGTTCTTTACATGTAGGAGCTGAAATTGAGTCCCTATATTTTCTTCTATAAGTTTTATAGTTTTAGATTGTACATTTAAGTCAGTGATCCATTGACTTAATTTTTGTAGTTAGCCCAAAGTTCCAAAGTGTTGATTGAAGGTATGTTTTTCTTTCTTTCCTTTTTTTTTAAAAAATATGAATATCTAATTGTCCCAGTACTATATATTGAAAAAACTACCTTCTTTCCATTTAGTTGTCTTTGTACCACTGTCCAAAACAAATTTTTCATATACAAGTGTCTCTCTATTTTGTTCTGTTGGCCTTATGTCTATCTTAAAACCAATACCATATAGTCTTGATTACTATAGATTTAAAATAAATATTGAAATCAGGTGGTATTATTCTGCCAATATTTTTCTTTTTCAAATTCTTTGCATTTCTATAGGGATTTTAGAATCATCTTGTCAATTCCTACAAAAAGAGACTGCTGGTATTTTGATTGGGATTTAGAAGTCAATATGGAGAGAACTGACATGTTAACAATATTGAATCTTCTGGCATATGAACAATGCATATTGTTCCAATTATTTAGACCTTTATTTTCTCACAGCACTGATATGCAGTTTTATGTGTATTGGTCTTATACTTATTCCTAAGTATTTAAATATTTTGATGGTATTATCAATGACATTATTTTTTAAATGTAATTTCTGATAATTTGTTGCTTGTATATATAAATACAATTGATTTTTGTATATGACTTATTACTCTGCCACCTTGTTAAATTCACTTATTAATTCTAATATCTTTTTTGTAAATTTCATATTACTTTTACATAGATGATTATATTGTCTGCAAAAAAGAATAGTTTTATACTATCCTTTCTAATTCAGTTGCATTTTTTTTCTTGCTGTATTTCACTGGCTAGAACCTCTAGCATAATGTTGAATAGAAGTGATGATAGTAGATGATGTCAGCTATATGTTTATTGTAGATGCCCTTTATCAAATTGAGGACATTTCCTTGTTATTCCCATATTGGCATCCTCTGAGGTAACCATGTCTGTGTAGACTCTACCAACCTCATGTGGCTATAATCTGACAGATTTGCACTGTGTTCCTCTCTTTTCCTTATGCTCCAGGTCTTTCCTGTTGATGTTGAAGCATGAGACGATATGGGACCTGCTCAATGACACATATGTACAACCTGGAAGTTCAGGGGAATTATGTTGAGTAATACTTTGACCCTTGAGAAAAGTGGTAGATAAATTCTTCTCTCTCCTTCTGTCTGGAAAGCCAATCCTGATACATAAATGTTTCTGTAACCTCTTGGTGGGTCAAGCATATGATAAAATCAAGCAATCAGTGGTGCTTGATACCAAGCAGAAGTCAACTTGATAATTGACTCTCCCTCCATTGTTGCTTCACTCTCATTTTCCCTCACTCCTGCTTCTCTTGAATTATGCTTTCTAATAAAATAGTAGTATGTAGACTTTGCCCTCTGGGGAATCCAAACTAAGAGGGTTTGCAGATGTGAAACCTGGACCTACTATATTCATCTTGCCAACACAAGAGGAGTTTGTGAACAATGAAACCAACAGAGGTGAGTGAAGATATACTAATCACAAAGAAAAGGATCTGAGGTCACTAGATTATGTCAATGCTCTGCAATGTGCTCTCTCTCTGGATTCCAGTTTTGTGAAACAATACAATTTCTTATTGTTTAGGCCAATGAAGTAATTTATGTGCTGTTAATTTCAGCTGAAAGTATACTAACTACGCCTTGTTTAATGTTTCAACCATTATTTGTGATTTCTTCCATTACTTTTAATCCCACAATGGTTTCCCATTGTGTGATTAAAGAAATATCTACCTTTTTTTCTTGGCTTCAATGTTATAAATTAAACTGCTTCATTTATGTAGACCGTTCTGTGTGTATTCTAATCAGCATAACAAAATGAGCAGTGAGATAGCAAGTGACGTTATTTTAACTGTTGAGCGTCTTCAGGGCTCATTAAGAGACCTTCAAGGAGAGAGCTGTCTACAATGGGAGACTTTATCAGCTTCCACAAAATGGATAAGGTTTCCAAAAGGATGAGCCAATGAATGAGGAGCAGCAAGAACCTGAATGATGTGCCTGGATTTAAAACACTGAAAGACTACATCTCAATCTAATTTGGTGGGAATATTTTAGGGGAAGCCATCTTACATTACCCTCACAATCACTTTGGGCTTATGAACAGGTGAACCTATGAGCAATATTTCTAAATCTAACTGCTCGTAATTTTAATCTATACTAATCTCTGTTTTTGGCTTTTATACTATTCTAGTCACCCAGTCTGTCAAGTCTAACACCAACACCATACTGTTATAATTATTCCCTCATAATTTTAATTTTTTAAAAAATATTCCTGGCAGTGGTGTTGAGGAGCTGCCAACAAAGCAGCCACAACCCTAACTGCGGCATGGGAGACACAGCCCCTCTGAACCCCTCAACTTTCCATGACCCTGCACAGAGATCTGCAGGAGCAGCAACAATGGTGGAGTAGAGAGACCCTGAGTTCACTTCCTCTCATGAACACACCAAAATCACAACCATCTGCAGAGCAACTCTCAATGAGAAAGACTGGAACCTACCAGAAAAGATCTACAACTAAAGACATAAAGAAGGAACCACAACAAGATGGGTAGAAGAGGCAGACTTGTGATATAATCAAATGCAAAACCCCCCAGGTGGACAATCCACAGACTGGAGAATAATTATATTGCAGAGGTTCTCCCATAGGAATGAGAGTTCTGAGCTCCATATCAGGCACCCCAGCTGGGGGATTTGGCATTGACAGGACAAACCCCCAGAGAATTTGGCTTCAAAGGTCAGTGGGGCTTAGTGCAGGAGCCCCACAGGACTAGGGGAACGAGAGACTTCCCTCTTAAAGGGCACACACAAAATCTCATGTGAAGTGGGATCCAAGGCAAGAGCAGCAATTTGATAGGAGCCTGGGCCAGTCCTACCTGCTGGTTTTGGAGAGTCTCCTGGAGAGGTGGGGGGCTACAGCTTATGCTGGGGACATGAACACTGGTGTAAGACATATTTGGGAACATTCAACCTCATGAACACTGCTGCTGGTGGCTGCCATCTTGGCTCAATAGCACCAAGACTTGGCCCCAACCAACAGCCTGTAGGTGCCAGTGCTGGGATACATCAGGCCAAACAACTAACTGTGTAGTGATATAACCCCACCCATCAAAAGACAGGCTGCCTCAAGACTTTCTGAGCCCACAGCCACCTCTAGACATGGCCCTGTCCACCAGAGGGCCAAGACACAGCTCCACCCACCAGCTGGCAGGCACAGCCCCTTCCCTCCAGGAAGCCTGCACTAGCCTCTAGACTAGCCTCACTCACTAGGGGGCAGACACCAGATGCAAGGAAACTACAATCCTACAGCCTGCAGATTCAACCCACCAACAGCAGGCCAGACCCTACTCTGGTACCAGCTGGGCACTGGCAATGCTCACTAGCAGGTCAATGTAATCTTCAGGACACTCTGAACTCCATACCTAAGTATGTCAGGAATTCTCTCCTCCCCCACCATCTGAAACAAGCTCTGGGATCCCTGGGCCCTGCATCCAGACTCCAGGAGCCATCTCTGTCTGCCAGTAGTCCAGCATTTACCCCAGGACCTAGCTTCACCTTCCAGTGGGAGGGCAACAGCTCCAGAGTCTTCAGAACCCTGACTCTGCTCACCAGTAAGCCAGCACTAGCCCTGGGATACCCTCGGGTTCCACAACAAGCTGCTTTATGACCAGGCCTTGATAAACAGCAGCCAGCAGCATTCACTCAGGGCAGGACCTGGCAACCAACCAGACTAGGGTCTAACCAAGCCTAACAGACTGCCCACGTAGTCAGCCCATCACAATAGAAGGATCCACGCAACCCTGTTAGGGGGAATCCCTAAAGCTTATAGCTTGGGAGACAAGAGGGGAGTGCACTACTGGGGCACATAGTATATCTGCTACATAAGACCAAGGTTGAGAAATATACCTATCCTACCACATACATAAAAATACAAATAGCAACTTAGACAACCTGAGATGGTAGAGGAACATGTTCCAGATGAAGGAAAAGATAACCCCCCAGAAGAAGAACTAAGTGAAGTGGAGATAAGCAATTTACCTGAGAAAGAGTTCAGAGTAATGATAATCAAAGAACTTGGGAGGAAAATGGATACACAGAGTGAGAAGTTAGTCTTTTTAACAAAGAGTTAGAAAATAAAACAACCAAACAGAGGTGAAGAATACAATAACTGAAGTGGAGAATACACTAGAAGGAATCAATAGTAAACTAAATGATTCAGAAGAACAGATCAGTGAACTGGAAGACAAAGCAGTGGAAATCACTGTCACTGGACAGAAAAAAAAGAATGAAAAGGAATGAGTACAGTTTAAGAGACTTCTGGGACAATGTCAAATACACTAATATTCACATTATAGGGGTCCCAGAAGGAGAAGAAAGAGAGGAAGGGCCTGAGAAAATATTTGAAGACATGGTAGCTGAAAAATTCCCTAACCTGAGAAAGGAAACAGTCACCCAAGTACAGGAAGTGCAGAGTTCCATACAGTAATAACTCAAAGAGGAACACACCAAGACACATTGTAATCAAAATGACAAAAATTAAAAATAAAGAGACTATTAAAAGCAGCAAGGGAAAGGAAACAAATAACATACAAGGGAACTCCCATAAGGCTATCAACTGATTTGAATCAATAATTTTAAAACTCCCAACAAACAAAAGTCCAGCACCAGATGTCTTCACAGGTGAATTCTACCAAACATTTAGAGAAGAGTTAACATCTATCCTTCTGAAACTTTTCCAAAAATTGCAGAAGAAGGAACACTTCTGAACTCATTCTATGAGGCCAGTGTCACTCTGATACCAAAACCAGACAAAGATATCACAAAAAAAGAAAATTACAAGCCAAAAGATTTCTTGACAATTTTTATTCTTCCAGATAAATTCTAGAATCACTTAAGATTGAATTAACCTGTATATTACAATCAGAACTGTCATATTTATAATATTTAGTTTTCCTATATATAGAAATAGTATATTTCTCATGTGTTAAGTCATATTTATGCCCTTCAGTTAACATTTTTGACTTTCTTCATGTGACTATAGCACATTTTATACTTGACTACTTTATATGTTTTTGTATTTTTTTACTGCTTTATATATTTTTGTGGTTTTGTATTCATTTTAAAAATTGCTTTTTAAGATAATTTCTATGTGCTTTTGCTTAGAATACAGGAAAAATCCTGATTTCTGTATATCTTTTCTGTATTATCAAATATTTTTGTTGGATTTGGTGGTTTTTGGTTAATTTTCTTGCTAAATACTTTCCATTGTTTTTCTATGCTCTGGTACAAGAGAATTTTCAATTTTTTCAAAGTTTGAAATAACATATTTTTTGAATCAGCTGAAGTATTTGAGGACTATTTTTCAATTATTTTTCATCTCTATAAATCAATGCGCAAAGATGTATCTTTCCAAGAAAACCATCCATTTCTTTGAGAATTTCAAATTTACGTCCATAGGGTGTTATATAGCAGTATGTTTCTTTAACAGTACTGTGTATCTATGTACTTTTTTTGGCCACAAACCATACATTTTGATAAACATTGCTCTTGATAAAAGCAATTTTTATGGAAATTGCCTGGATTAAAAAAAATGAATTCTTATTTAATATATATCAATGCAACCTCATTTATTATTATATTCAAATCTCTCAATTAGTCTACTTTATGCATTAAAGAGTGATGGATATATATTAAAGTGTCCTGTTTTGTGCAAATTTCTTTTTATGTTTCTTATGAATTTTAAATTTATTTTGATATTATTCATTGGTATATAAATCTCTGCTTTAGATGACATCTTTTATCAATTAAAAATGACCCTTTGTCTTATTTTGTACAATTTTTATTTTACTTTACTTAAAATTAATATTGTCACTTGTTCTTATGCTTGAATTTTCTTGTTACAGTTTTTGCTTTTTAAACTTTTTGAGAGCTGTTTTACTTATAAAAAAACATATACTTGAAATTTTACAAATGGAAAGCCTTTTATAAAAGAGGAGTTAAGATAATTTACATTCACTCTCTGCCTTGTTTAGTCTTTCTTCAGGGTAATTGAAAAGATCATGCAATGACACTTTGAGTGACACTGTCTTCCTCTGAGAAGCCACAGTGCCCACAATATCCACAACTCCTTCCTAAGGCTTTGTGCCTCTGCTGACCAGATGTAATATGACCAGGAATAGGACTAGATGAATAGAAACAGGTAATATAACTGAGTTGGATCAGCCACCTGATCCAAAGAGATTCTATGAAATGGGTGGACTCGAGACCTCAGTAGGCCACCCTATACAGAGTGGTGACTGGGCAGCCCAATCACTCCTTCACCTTTCAAGAGTTTGAAAGCAAGACAAACAGAGTGAGTCAGCAGTCAAGAGAGAGGTACAAACCCCTGAGGACACACAGACCATGAGCAGAAGTCCTGAGGAGGAGAGGAGAAGATGAGAGAACAGTTGGTTGGTGGCATCTGGGGATGCTGAGAGGACAGTGGATGGGCTGCCCTGGGGAACTGGCGTGGGGAGTAGAACACAACCAGGCCAACAGCCAAATGGCATTCCAGGTCTCCATCAAGCTGGGCTGTTGTCCTGAGCACCTGGACTTCCCCAGGTCCCCTTCTCACCCTAAGGAACCCAAGAGTATCTGAATTTGCAACCAAAGGGCTCGGATAACACATTACTTCACATTTTCTATTTGTTATACTTCTTTGATCTTTCTTTTATTTTCTGTATTTTACTATGTGGAATATATGTTGTTTGATTTTTTTGTGCTCCAGAGACTTGAAAGGATTATATCCTGTTTTGAAATCTATTCGTGAATACCCTTCAGTTTTTCAAAAATATCATTTTACTATGTTTTAATTTTCTGTAACTATTAAAATCAAGAATGGATTGTAATCTCTTGAGTCCTGTCTATACAAAGGAAGAGATTTAGCATGGTTGTATTCCCCTGCCTTGACACTACTCTTCTTCCTTTAAAATATAAACTGGGGGGCTTCCCTGGTGGCGCAGTGGTTGAGAGTCCGCCTGCTGATGCAGGGGACATGGGTTCGTGCCCCGGTCTGGGAGGATCCCACATGCCGCGGAGCGGCTGGGCCCGTGAGCCATGGCCGCTGAGCCTGCATGTCCGGAGCCTGTGCTCCCCAACGGGAGAGGCCACAACAGTGAGAGGCCCATGTAACGTAAAAAAAAAAAAAAAAAAAAATTATAAACTGGGGTTTTTATATAGCTTGTCAATAAATCACTCTTCTTATAATACATATATCATCTCTCAAATTCTTTGTAAACCGTGTTTACAAAAATTATTTAGTTTTAGTTCTGTGTTTAAGTGGATGATTTCAATTTATTTCTCAATCTTTTATACCTCAACTTTCACATTCCTTATTACAATTAACAATAACTGCATAGCAATTTCTAGGTACCAAGAATTCTAAGCACATTAGAATAATGACCCTTTTAATCCTCATAACAGCCCTATGAGATGTGTACTAATTTTATCCCTGTTTTATAGTTGAATAAACAGAGGCACAGAGTTAATAAATTGCCCACAGTCACATGGCTAGTTTTCAACAGAACCAGGATTTGAAAGCCATGCAGCAAGGTGCTGCACCCATGATTTCAGTAGATTTGCTCTGCTGCCTTTCATGAGTAAGTTCTTAAATTTAATTAATCTCTCTATGAGTTCCTGTCATTTTTTTAAATAAAACAGTACTTGAATGGTGTATTTTCTGAGTTCTTATATGCCCTACAATTATTCTTTATTCCTTTCATTTACGAAATATAAATTTATTTGTTTAAATTAACCTTGAGCATATTCTTCAAACAACAGAGAATGTTTATTCTTTTTAACAAGGTGGAAAAAACATGCACAGAATAACTTTCAGGGAGACCCCTGTGTTATTTTTGTTTTTTATTTTCTTTTTCAAAAGAGAACATCAATAAACTGTTAGGGCCAGGAGGCAAGATTCTAAGAGCATTGACAAAGGGAACTGGTTAGACTGGTGTGTGTGAGGCAAGGGTTGGGGGAGAGGAGAGAGATTGGAGGACAGAGCAAAGAGAAAGGGAAGTGAGAGTCAGACAGGTGGCCTACAACCTACATCACGTTCTGCAAAACCTCTTTAGGACCTTTCCCAAGTCTCCCAACTCATGAAGGTGAATAGTTGATTTGGTGTCAAGATGTAACATGTGGCTCTGTGGAAACTGAGGGAGGGACTGGGTCTGGCACACCAACTGATAAAGGTGGAACAGACACAGTGCCTGGGTAGTCAGAGAAATAGCAAGGAGGCTAAAGGAAAAGTAAGCTCCCTGGGAATTTTCAGAAATCACTTGGGAAGTCTTCAAAATGGTTGTCTGAAGCAATGGAAGTGGAGGTTAAAGATAGTTTACTTAGATCTGTCAGGGGTAGGGAGGCCCCAGTTGGCATCTGCAGCAACTGTCTATTTTACAGAGTTCTCTGAATATGAACTTGCTACAATATTCTAATTATGAATTTTACTGAGAAAGTTATTAATCCTTTCTATTTATGTGATCACATATTTTCTTTAACTCAAATTTTAAAAAAATTAATCATACTAATTAGGAGTAGCAGTGCTGGACTCAAATAGCCAGGGTATGGCCAGAGCTCTCTCATATGTGAGCTGTAGAACTTAGTACAAATTACCTCACCTCTTGGTGCCTGAGTTTCTTCACCTATGAAATGGAGATAAACATTATCTATTTGTACTGTTTGGTGCAGCTGTAACAATGTACTCATGATGTAAACCTGCTTTATCACATAACTGGCACACAAAGAAGAGCTTGATAAAAGTTAACTGTTATCATGGTTACACACTTGACCATAAATTCTGATCCAATTATTCCAGCTCCTCCTTCAGGAATGTCTATAATTCTGTTATTTATTTATTCAGAGGCATTTATTCTTCTCTTTTTTCATAATTTACTTTGCTTTTGCTTCATATTATGGTTAAACATAGGTTTGTCCTCTAAATCACTGGTTTAATTTTCCATTATGTTGTCCTTGTTCTTTAGCGCCAATAGTATAGACTTTAATTCTGCTACTGTGTTTTTGGTTTTCTTGCAATTGTTCTTTAATGTACTCATCTCTTTCATCTCACCCACTAATGTTTTCATCTCACCCACTAATGTTTTCATCTCATCCACTAATATTTTCATCTCATTTTTTCCATTTCTAATATGGTTTTCAATTATTCTTTTATGGAGACTTGATCCTATTGCCTTCTAGCAAGAATGCAACTGTTTTCAAATTTTCTTGTGCTTTTGATATTAAATGATTTTTTCATAGTAGTTCACTTTCATTATATTTTGATGTGAAATTTTCCATTATTTTAAATGTTTTTTTTTTACAGATCTCAATAATAAATGAATTTTTTCTTCACCTTGGAAGAGAAGTGGAGCCAATCCTCTGTTGCTGTGTTGTTTGTCTGGGACTCCTCTCTCTGCCCTCTTGGTTAGGGGTCAAATCTCTTTCTTAGCTGAACCTCAGTCCCTAGAAGACTTTTTTCTAATACAGTGCTTCTTCATCTTTTTCAGCTTGGGCTTTGATGTTATGAACAGATAAAATGTATGAAAAGCCAGAGGATATCTACCTTCATCTGTAATTCTTCACTTTTGGTCATCTTCTTTCATTCATTCATTTGTTTTTTCATGCATCCAGGCATGTCATAACTATGAATTGCATGTCTACGCTAAGCACTAGGGGTAAAACAAAACATTCTTGACATCATCCCTCAAGGAAGCACACATAAATAATACCAACAGTATATAATTGTGGATTTGTGAATACTGTGAGGAGAAAGAGTAATGAGGTGAACATATATTTCAGAGCAGAAACAAATTCAATCTGGGTAGTGATCAAGGAAGACTTCTTTGTGGAATTTACATCTAAGCTGATCATTGAAGGGTGAATTGGAATCATTCAAAGGAATGGGAGGAAGGGCATTCCACATGAGGGAAATGTAAATGCACCAAGGAGGTTTGAAAAGCCTGTGGCTGGAACACAAAATACAAGGGGACTTGTGGAAGGCAATGCTCTGCAAAAGTAGCCAGGGGACAGCTCAGGTAGACCTGGCCAGTCTTATTAAGGACATTATTCTGAAAGCAATGGAATGCCACTAACCAGGTTTTAAGCAGTGTAACAATATGCAGATATTGCTCTCTAGAGGATCTCCCTGATTGGAGAGTAAAAATGAATTAGAGGACCAATCATGGACACAGTAAAACCAGCTAGGGACTATATCAGTGGTCTGAGTAAGAGAGGATGGTAGCTTTTACCAGGCATTTTGTATAGGGATGGAAGTGGGTAGATTGGAGAGACATATGAGAAGCAAAAATGACAGACCTTGGCAAGAGAAGGGGATAGAAGGAGAAAGAAGGGTCAAGGATGCCCCTTAAGTCCTAATTTGTGTTACTTGGCTAAATGGTAGAGTTTTTCATTGAGATAAGCTTAAAAAACAGGTTTGGAGAGAAAAGGTATGAGATTATTATTGATAATATTTAAGTTTGAGAAGCTGTTGAGTCATCCAAGCAACAATGTCAAGAAGGCAGTTAAAATACTGATATGAAACTCAAAATACAGGTTTCAGCTTTGTAAGATTTGTGAGGTTTTGGTGAGTGAAGATTTGTGAGTCTTTGGTGGAAAATGCTATGGGTGTTCATCAGATTTCCAAGGAAGAAGAATTAAGATGCTTAAGAAGTGGGTTAGGGTTCAGCCTTGTGGAATCCACATTTATTAGCTGAGGAAATCAACCAGCAAATAAGACCAGATGGGAGTGGTCCACAATGTATAAAGAAAATCAGGAGAGTTGAGTGTGAAGATAACTGAGGAGGGAGGATTTCCAGAAGGAGTAATGGTGAGCATACTCAAATAAGAAATTTGTTACCCTTAGCCCTCCTTTCCTATTCTTCTAACTAGGATTGTAAAAATGTTCTGGGGGTTTCCATCTGTGAGTAGGTATGGACATGGAAATACTCATTGAGAAGGGGAGGATGTGAAGGAAAAACTCCAGGCTGGACAATCAGATCTACTGTATGGAAGTTTTCTGTAGGGTGGAGTCTTGTATTTCACTGGTGGCAGGAATGTTGTGAGGGTTGAGAGTGGGAGGTGGCGATGATAGGGCAGAAAGAGCACGTGGGCTCTGGAGTTAGACTGCCTGAGCTCAAGTTCCAGCTCTGCTTCTTCACTAGCTAAGGAACTTTGAGCAAGTTTTCTGCACCCCATTTCTCTATCTGTAAATGGGAATAAATATATTCCTTATCACATGTTGTGGTTGTGACCATTAAATGAATTAATTTTTTTTTTTTTTTTTTGAGGTATGCGGGCCTCTCACTGTTGTGGCCTCTCCCATTGCGGAGCACAGGCTCCGGACACGCAAGCTCAGCGGCCATGGCTTACGGGCCCAGCTGCTCCGCAGCATGTGGGATCTTCCCAGACTGGGGCACGAACCCGTGTCCCCTGCATCGGCAGGTGGACTCTTAACCACTGCACCACCAGGGAAGCCCTAAATGAATTAATATTTGCAAAGTACTCCTGAGACTGCCTAGTACTTAGGAATGCTCAGTGAGTGTTGGCTATGATTTTTACTTCAACTGGACAAACCTATTCTCTTTCCAGGGAGAGGCAGCAGAAGCAGACAGCCAGTGTGGACATTAGTCCAGCCTCCCTCGCTGTCTGCTCATTGCCATCATTTCACCAGGTTGCTAAGATACATTGTCTATTCTGTTTCTTCCTATGAATTTTACAGGGAGGGAATAGGAGGTTGTTAGTCAGAGACTCTTTTGTGCTACAGTTTTAAATTTTTATTTATTTAACAGGTACGTGAAGGAGAAATCAACCCCTCATAATAGAATTACTTGTCACATAGACTGACAATTAACTGCTCAGAAAACTAAGACCCTTGTGTTTTTCTCCTCTGAGCAAATAGTGTTCAAATAGTGTGACCTCTTTCGGAAGTATGCTGTCAGCACTCTTTATAGAGGCTCATCAAAGTTGCTAACCCCATAGCCCAGCTGTAAGTCAACACCACAGAATACTCCACAATGTTGTCACCCATCACAACAAACAGCTTGCAGTGTGACTTCCTGAACCCAAGTCTTATTCCTTCCTGCCTGTCAACTTAGAAAACAACTTATTCAAGAACTTAGGTCTGTGGTCCTGTTTTCCATGGAACACGATCCATTCGTAAGTCACAAGTCAAACTCTATGGAGTGAAGAGTCTCCTCCCTCCTTCTCCAGCTTCTCAGTTATCACACAGAGGCCTCAGCACTGCCACAGGCAAGCAAAGCTATCAGTCTCTCAGGAATCTTCCAGAGTTGTCTTTGTTGTTGTGTTGGGTATCATTGTTCCTCCACTCCCATTTATTGAGTCATCAAATGTAGTATATTATGACACTACTTTTCTCCTCCCTTTTTTTAACTTAATATATCTTGGGAATCTTTCCATATCAGTATATAGAAAGCTCCCTTCTTGTTTAAGTCATTGTATGGATATACCATGATTTATTTTAAGGGCTCTTATTGACAGTCTAGTGGTTTGTTTCCAATCTTTTGCTACTACAACAAGGCTGCAATTAATAACATTGTAGGTGTATCATTTTACACCTGTGTAAGTACATCTATGGGATAAATTCCCAGAAGTGGTATTACTGGGTCAAAGCATATTCGCATTTGTAATTTTGACAGATACCACCAAACTGCCCTCCATAGGGGTTGTACTGATATAAATTCCCACCAGCAGTATATGAAAAGGACCTGTTTCCCTCCAGCCTTGCCAACAGTGTATGTTTTTGATCTTTTGGACTTTTGCCAGTCTGATAAGTAAAAAATGGGATCACAGTATAATTTTAATTTCTATTTTTCTTATTATGTAAGAGTTGTGCATCTTTTTGTATAAAAGCCTTTTACATTTCCATTTCAGTTCACTGTTCATATGCATGATCCATCCATCTATCAGGTTGTTCTTTTTCTCATATATTTTAAACATGTATAGCCCATCTTCTATAATTTTTAACATGCCACACTGGGACTCAATCTTTTTGTTTTTGGTCAGGGCCCATTCTTGCCTTAGTTTTCTATTAATAACTCATACATGTGTATATGTGGAGAAGGGAGGTATGTGAGACTATTATTAGAAGTGGAAAAAAACGAGGAGGAATGGCAATTTATGACTGACATTCAAACTCTGAGGGTTTTTGTTTTTGTTTTTAAAAAGGTGATTCTGGCAGAATCTCTCCACTTAGAGCAAGATTTCATTTCTTCCCAGTTCTGAAAAAAATGTGCAAATTAGAGACTATGTGTAACCTCTGTATAGTGGCCTTCCTAGAACAATTATTCTCAAGATAGTAGTTAGGAAAATGGTGGAGCAAAGAATAAGATTTAGGGGAAATTGTCCAGGAGGAATTATTCTTACAACCACCTGTCAGTCACCTGGAAATCCACTGGCAATAAAGAAAAATGGCCAGGATTCTGTCATCACTAGGGGGAAGGAAAGGTGAGTGTCACTCTTAATAGAGATGCTGACATGGTGGGGGAGATCTACTGTAACATGCTCACTGCCAGGCAGAAAACTCATTCCCTGCATGTGCACATATCTGATTTACCCTGTGATTTAAAAATAGAAATGGCAAGGCCAGCTCAGGGGCTGCTTGGGATGTGAGGAAGCATAATCAAATGCAAGAATTGACCTGGTAACACACACACACTCATATGAGGTAATGGTTTATTCCATAATATCCTTTAAAGTGAAACTCAGAAAATGATTTGAAATATGGCCACCAATCCAATCAAAGTAAAACCAGGAGACTAAGCTCTGTCACTTATGAGCTATGTGTCCTGAGACAAGTTGTTGAACTACTCTTGGGCTCAATTTCCTCTTCTGAAAAATGGGAGATGGAGGAAGGTCAGGTGGGACATCTCAGTACCCTTCTTCAGCTTCATCAGACTGCAATTCCCTGAAGGACCACAAAGCCAGGGTGCTATCAAACAGAGCCATACATTTAGTTTCCAAGCATCTAAAGAAAAATTACACTTAAGTATAACTGAATTATGTGTGGTCCTCCATTCATGTTTCAAGTTGCAAGTAAGGTTCTAAATCTTCCCGTTGCCACCATGCAAAGGAATTGGTCTCTTCTCCAACCCTCCAGCTCCAAACAACTGGACTCACAGCAGACCTATCAGTGTTATGTATCAGGATATTTTGCTGAGTCATTTCCACTCCCAACTGCGAAGTTTTGCCTTGGTTTCTCTTTTCTTCTTTACAAACATTTTCTCAGGTGATCTCTACTCTTGACACTTCAACACTCAACTGAACGATAGCAAAAGGAAAAACTGAAACTGATATTGGCCTTCCATGTCTGAGTAGGTACTATTATTAAGCATCCTATATAGTGCTTCAATTATTGTTGTTATTGTCATCACTTCTAGATTTAAATGACCAGGTATGGGGTTTCCTTTAGGACTTCCTCAGCTTGATTATAGAATCTTAGAGATGGAGAAAACACTAAAAATATCATCAAGCTCCATCTCCCACCCATTTCAAAATTTCTTATGCAGCATCCCTGCCAAAGGGCAATCTAGTTGTTTATCACCCTGCTGACAGAGAACTCGCTACCTGACAGGCCGCTAACTGCATTAGTACCTTAACAACGTCGAAAAGTGGTTTTCATTTTTCCTGTTCAGAAGCAATGTGAAATTGATCCATTGCTCCTTATGCCTTTATTCATCTAAATTAGGAGAGAACATTTGGCAGTTTGATAGTACCAACTAAATGTTTATTTAATAGTAAACATTTCAAATACCAGCTGTAATCTTTAGCAGCTGTTTTGTATTGGTGGTACAATCCCACCAATTATATTTTACAAAGTCATTTCCACCAGGGTTGAGGCAATCTGTGGATGAGTCAGGACTGGAAGACAGGAGAGCTAGGATTTTGTCACCACTTTGCCCGCAAGTGGTGACTTTATGGAAAGTCACTTCTCCTTCTGGTTCTCAATTTTTCTAATATGTAAAATAAAGAGAAGAGAATAGACGATTTCTAAGTACCTCTCTCCCCAATAATAACTTTTAATGAGGTCACAACAGTGCTTTGCAAATGGAAAAAAACAAAAGTGGTAAATAAGTGAATTCATGAATTTCTATGACCAACTGAATATGTAGGCAAGGTAGATAATAATTCAGAAGATATAGCTCAGGGTTGCCAGAAAAGCTCCAGTTATCACCAAATATCCATGAACATTCAGATAAAATGGGACTTCCACATCCTTGGCAACTTCTCAGATGACACTTCCACTTAGACTCTTCATTATTTTACAGCAATAATGTCACTGACTCCTAAGAAACCTCATCTCACCTAAAAGGGGAACGCTGAATTAAATTTATGAATTATTGGGCTCTTTTCAATAAATTAATTTGATGATGGCTGAACATGTTTATTGACTTAGGAAAAAGAGCAGGCCACACTTGGGAGGTCACCTGAGCCAAATCTCCAGTGCCAGCTTTGTGTGAGGGTCTCTCAGGGACAAAGTTTAGGGAGGGAATGAAGTGACTAAGGGACTAATCCTTTGAGTAAAGTCAAGCCTTATTTACACGCTCAACCCAAGCCAATCACTGCTTACGACACTGATACACATGGAAGATTATTTTCTGGCACAAATCTGTGTGTGGAGAATTTAGTTGTCTGTGGAAAATAACCACTACCAGAACTCTAAAGGAAAACTGCCTCTCTAAACTTTTTAGGCCGTCAGTAACAATTTGCCCCACTGAGGGCTAATAAAAGAAGTGCACCCCAGGGAAATCTGAACACCCAAGGAAGATTTCCAAAGTTGCTTGAGGTGACTTGAGAGATTCATGATGGAACTTAGAAAAGAATTTCATTACTTAGCTTTCACCTTCACATTCCAATAGATTGTTGGTTTGGGACCACTGTTGTTTTGAAACTACTACTTTATTTGAGAAATAAGAAAAATATACCTAGCATGATGAAATGAAAAGGACATTAACCTGAGAATCAGAAGATTAGGGTTCTGGTCCCAGCTCTGTGAATTTGGGCTGTGCTTTCTTCATCTGTAAATGAGGAGAGAGATGACTGTTAAGATTTCCTTCCAGCATTAATTATCCATGAACTTTTCGTTATAAAACATAAAAATCATATCTACCTAACTTTGATATCTTCAATTCAGAGGTCATTGGACCTATCAGTTTTAAATTTCCAGGTAATGAGAGTGGTGAATTCCTGCAGGTCCACATTTGTCTTCTACATAAGCTCTTCATTCTAGACCACCTGTTTTATTCATCATCCCTCTGCAAATGGTGGCCTACTTTTTAAATTGTACGCTTCCTCTTTCCTCTAAAGATCCCATTCTTTTGAGAGGTTTTCACATCCACCAAGCCATAGGATAAGGTATACTTTTTTTTTTATAAAGTTGCCTTATAAAATACACTACACCCACTTAAATTGAATTTTGGTTAAACAATGAATAGTGTTTTAATATAAGTATGTTTTGTTTAATATTTGGGATATACTTATGCTAAAAATTGTTTGTCTGAAATTCAAATTTAATTGGACATCCTGTATTTTTATTTGCTAACTTTAGTAACCCTGCCTTTGGCCCGAGTTCCCTCTCCCACTCTCAAAGTCCTATAGAACTTCATTTAACATTTTGAATGGCTGTGTCCATCTGATATCCCTAACTAGATTGATTGTAAGTCCTGTGAGAGACAAAACTGGATGCTACATATTTTCTATCTCCTCTTACCTCCAGTGGTGCTTTTTATCGTTTCATATTTGGCCGATTCTTTTGAGACTCCTTCACAACATATGTACTTTAAATCACAGTCTGCTTCTTCCTCAATCTAAGATAACATAATCATGCCACATTAGCCCAAACCCACAAGAAAATAGGATGGGACTCAGTGAAAATTAATGTTACGGTTCACAATAGTCTGTCAGCGTTACCAGCGACAATGAAAAATATAAATTAATATAATTATCTCCAGGGAATTAAAAACGTATTACAAGGTCACTTGCAAAGCTAAATTCTTAGCTTGCCAATTTTTTCCTAGGTGCTCTTAACTTACAAGATACATTTTGCAGGACTTTGAAAAATCTCTTAAGGTGGTGATTTCCTTCTGTGTCCATATGAAAACATTCAATCTCTGCCCCCAGAAAACCAAGGGCACCAACCCACTTCTGTCCTCAAAATAAAGTTCTTTAATTTCATTCCCATGCTGAGTCTATTCTCTGCCTTTCAAGTCTTAACTCTGTCCATAGATTACTCATCATTTCCCAAACACACCTCGGACCTAAGCTTACTTTCCTCCCTGTCTCTAATGCTCACAATCGCTGCCTTTCTAAATCCTACCCATTCATAGAACCACTGGTTTGTGAAGCTGTTGGAAGAGGTCTAGGGATCTGGAATTACACTGTCATTTTAAATAAAAACAAACGATAGACCTGAGAACTATTCAACAATACTCTGTAGCAGAGTGATAGAGTCATGACTCGAAAATGTCCCTAAAGTCTTTTATTTCTGCCTTTTCCAAGTTCCTTCTTCAAGAAGCACCTTCAGCTACCACATCTTTTTTAAAGGCTTTCTTCATCATCCCAGCCAGAAATGTTCTCTCTCTCTCCTTTAACTCTAGGCAGCATTTTATCTGTAGCTCTCCTGAGGTACTTAGTCCTTTTTAGGTTATGATTTTGTTGTTGGCAATGTTCCAAGATAAAACCATTCGCTGTGCTAAAAGAAAAGAGATTGGTTGTGCTTCTGCAGCACCAGTTTTCCTAACAGCCTAAGGGCTCTGTTGGGAAGAAAAATGGATAAAGGGTGTTGCGCAATAGCTGGACCCCATGATTGAGGCTTTTGTAAGCAAGGAGTCTTGGCTGTCCTTTACTCTCTGGGCAATGCTCAGCATGGAGAAGGAACTGAGAGGAAAGGGAGCAGTGGTGCCCTGGATTTTTCCAGGAACTCAGGCTGCATGGGGTAGGGAAGAAATGGTCTTAAGTAGAACTTCACCATGTCTCGTATTCAAATTACCTCAGGGTAACTTGTCATAAATCCATTAAAAGAGACACATACAGGGCTTCCCTGGTGGCGCTGTGGTTGAGAGTCCGCCTGCCAATGCAGGGGACACAGGTTTGTGCCCTGGTCCGGGAAGATCCCACATGCCACGGAGCGGCTGGGCCGGTGAGCCATGGCCGCTGAGCCTGCGCGTCCGGAGCCTGTGCTCCGCAACGGGAGAGGCCACAGCAGTGAGAGGCCCGCGTACCGCAAAAAAAAAAAAAAGACAGACACATACAAAATGTATTATTATTCTAAGGGCACTGTAAAAACTAATGTAACTGTGACTCTGTGATTAAGCTTTGTCAAAGAGCTCTGGAGAGGACACCAGCAGGAGCAACCGTAGGAGAGGAATGAATCTGCAAAGGGAGGGAAAAGGCTAGGTGAGAACCAGGTGTGTCAATGTTGGCTGTCACATCAATGAAGGGGTCAGATGTGTAAGGTGACATGTGGCAGTCACAGGTCTCAAAGCCAGAATGAATTTGGTGACCAAAAATTTCAACAAAAATTTCATACAATACTAGATTAAACTTGGTCAAATTGTTTTAAATATTATACTTCATATGGGAAGTTTACCATCAACAAATAATCTACCTTGTGGCAAATAGCTGACTTTTAATCACATAGCTTTTTATATTAATGCCACCTCTTTCAAAAAATTTTTTTCCCAGAATGTTGAAATGAGAGAAATGTGTAAAAAGACAACAACTACATATGGTTAATTTCTTCATGACTCAAACCCTCAAGCCATCAGTGGATGTGTATCTAGTCAACAAACATTCATGGGGCGACCACTGTCCACTACTGTTCAGCCCATATAGAGCAGTCAATGAAACAAGCATGGCCTCTGTCCTCAATGAACCTGCTCCCGGGCTCCAAAACCATAAAAAAACACACTTTGTACACTATTTGATACAAGAATTAAAGTATCTAATGGGTTTTAATAAATTTGGAGCAGAGGTTTATGCTGAAAACCCATTTTTTTCACTTTTAGGGTTGTTCTATCATTAGATGTGACACCTTGTTCAAGGCACTGACTGCCTCATAAAAAGAGAGCTGTTTTTTTCCACTGAAACAATATCCTGATTGGAATGCTTCATTAAAAGAAAAATATTTCTCATGATCAATGATATTCTAAACACTTAGCTCACAATTTGATAAATTTTCAAAATGAGGTCACTTTTACCAAGATGTAAAGGCTCATGCTTCAAATATAAGTACTGAAACATCTCAAAAATATTAGTAAAAGCTGTCATTTAGTGAGTGCTTCTTGTCGGCCTGGTACTGTTCTAACCTTTTTTGTTTGTGATTGAAGTTAATCTGTAAGAGGTAGGCACTACTCATTATTTCCATAATACAGATGAGGAAACTGAGGCATTGAGAAATTAGCAACTTGATCATAGACACAAAGCTAGTATGTGGTTCAGCCAAAATTCAAATCCAAATGTCTGGCTCCATAGTCCACATGCTATTGGCTATGCAAACTGGTAAATATAAATAAATGTAAATTTCATGCCAAAAATCATATTAGTTTTTTCCCTGAAGAAATTTAGGAAATAAATTTAAAACTACAAAGTGAAATAACTCTTTTTTTTTTTTGCCAATTGTGTGTTACATTAAAAGAAAGTTGCAAGAGGTGAGAGAGATAAAGCTTGTCAAAGATGACACTGTCATGAACCATATGATTATGAAAGAAAACTGTTCAGCATTAATATGAAGCTACAGGTCCTGGACAACATCAAGATGGATGAACTCTCCACCAAGCTACTCATAAAACTGCCTGCTTGTTGGGCTAGCCATGCTCAGTAGAGGTGGACCTGCAATAACACCCCAGCCAAGCTCACACCTGATCATACAAATGGCAAAGCAGCACAATAGGATGTAGAGGAGGCCTCCACAGAAAATATGATCTCTAGCCGGGCTATGACATAAAACAGTAGGACTTAAGTGGGGAACAACGGATGCTCATGTCTCAATTTGTGTTTGAGCACTGTCTCAATCCACTTCCCATACACAGAGCTCAAATAATATCTTCTCTTTTACAAAACCAGACAACAACTGGAAACCCTGAGAATGAGCCCTAGCCGAAGTCACCAGAAGGGTAGCGGGGTCAGGTAGGAAAGCTGGAAGTTGGATTGCCTGCAGCCTGGAGTAGAAGGTGAGACTTGGGGACAGATGGCCTAAGGTCCCTAAGTTTCACTGGGGAGTTCCCAAGCCCCAAACTATCCCCTGACTATTCACTCACGGACCTGTATGTTCTAGAAAATAGGGACTGCTGACTTACTAATAAATATGCCTCACCACTTCTGTAAAAATGGTGATGAGGGAGAGAGTACCTGAAGCCAGTTTGCTGTCCTGATGCTTGGCACAGTCTGAGTACAATGAATGTTTGTCAGCTCTGGTGTGTCTGTGTTTTCTTGTTTGAGTTTCTGGGAGGAAAGCATTAGTCCCCAGATGCTTGGTTCACCTTCTTTGTGGTCGTGGTCAGTTCACTGGTGGTTGAGAGCCATTGCGCTCGCTGGCTTAGGGGTAACTGACATCCACAGCTGCACCAAGGCTTGATGTTGACCCAAATGCACATAAGAATTAACAAGGATGGTGATCTCATTCAGTAGTATAAGGCGTGTAGTAAAAAAAAACAAAAAACTGTCAACATGTTTGAAAGCCATTCTGTCCCACACTGTCAACATAAAATATTTCAAGTGGCTGATTGAAGAAATATGGTCTCTTTGTGGAGCAGTAGGAAGTGGAGATAAGGATGTTCTCTGCGCAGTTATCACAATGCAGGACCAACTGTGGCTAGCCGAGTCTTCCCTCATTGACCATAACATCCCCTGAGAACCCTGATGGACAACACGGATTTCCTGACACTCGCCTAATTCACCACATCAAGAGAGTCATGAGGCCAGGCCAGAGAGTGATGGAACACCACAGAGTCAGACTGGCTGGTGCTGCCTTCTTTGAGCCTCAAGCCAAATCAGCTTAAGGACAGGGTCAAGGCCAGGGGCCTCAGAGAGTAGAAGTAACCACAACCCATCTAAGGGGAACAGACCATGTACTGGGAATGAGTCTCCATACTGGGTGCCCACATGCATTAGTTCATTTATTCTTCCCAGGTGTTATGGGATATTGGCACTGTCCTCATGGCATGTATGGAGCAAAGGGTACTGAGGAAGTTTATATGAACTGCCTGATGCATGAGCCTAGTGAGTGGTGAGACTTGAATTTGAACTCAGTCTGTGGCTATTGAAGCAAATCAGCTCTAGGTCCAGCCAGTTAAACTCAAGAATAGAGTCTGAGTCAGTGCCATAAAGATCTTGAAGACCATGCTTATGTAGAGCAATTTTTGCATTACAGCATAACACATTTTAAAATCCAGTTTACAAGAAGAAAGAAAACAATTATAAAATACCTGATCAGATATACTGTGAGTTGGACCATAAATCCTATCACCTTCATACTCAGAAAACCTTCTCCGCAGACACGAGCACTATAACAGAGGCTTGATGTTCTTTAGAGCGTATTCCAACACTTGGTAAGAGGAGGTAATGCAAGTCAGAACTGTCAGGCCAAATTTGCTTTTAGATAGCTTTGCACAGTATTTTGAACTTCTTAGGCAAGCTCACTAAGGACCTTCCAAAACCTGTATCCTTTCCTGCTTGAAGAAATAGTTTTCGTTAGTTGGACAATTCACTTACCTTGACTCCCAGCATCATGTTTAGACACTTTCTAGACATATGTATCATCAAATACTTTGTATTCCAAAAGAACTTTTTCCAGCTGACCCACATCATGACCTTAGACAGTAACTGTTCAACATGCTTTATGGTTTCAGGAATCTGAAGGACCCTGTTCTCAGGAGCACTGATTGCTTATTTTACCTTCCAGGCAACTTACTGAAGAAATCTAGTTTCTCACTCAAATTTCCAGAGTTGGCTCAGTTCTTCTTTATCTCTGGAATTTTCCTAAAAATACAGTGAAAATACAGCATACATCCTGTGATGAGGAAAAAGAATGATTAGCCGATATGGAAGCAAGCCTGATTTTGAAGACCTTCAGTATTTTTGTTCAGACTAACGCTTCTCATTTTCCCTCCCTTTCCCTCTCTTTATAAAATTGTATTCCCAACTGGCTTGGCATAAAGTATGAATTCTTCAGGCATAGGCTGTCCCATCCCACCTTACACGTACTCTGTTTCCACTTGTGCTTGGTCCTTCTGGCTCTGGAAACTTCTGTGTGTTTGTGCTTCTGCTGAGGAGGGATAGGAAGAGAGAGAAGTGAAAATATGTCTGGTCAAGAGTTTTTAACTTCCCCTAGAGATGACCAGGTGAGGGTGTGGGTCAGGAGGAAGGGGCCTGTGTGTACGATGTGAAGACTGACGAGACCCAAATAAGCCTCTATTCAGACACCATGTCATAAGGATGCTGGTCATTGCTTGTGTCCATTGGAGCATTGCTTGCATGAGAGTGACTTTCGGCAAATAAAACCAGTTGGCCCAGGGGAGATTTCTATTTAAAAGAGTCCCATTGAGAGTCATCTTATGAAGTAAATATTCTCTAGTGCATCCATTTTATAAATCTGGATTTTCCAACAACGTATATTGCTGAAAGCTGGGTACACTGGAGTCTGCCTGTTTCAGCTATTGAATCTTACTCCAAGTTTCTCCTGACTAGAGGTAGTTACAGGCAGGCTGAGTCTGAAACATGAATAAAAGGCAGTAGCAGAGGGGGCAGATGGCCCCTCTGACAGACACTTGAGCAAATCTAGCCCCTGAATCTGGCCATTGCTCAGCTACTTTCCATGTTCTGCTCAGGAGAGCACTCATACCGGGACTGGATGACCAAACACCTGGGTCCAAGTCTGTGCCCTGCTTTGTCTATTACCTCTTTGTGTGACCCTGTCTCACCTTCCTCTGTCTCCTGACCTTCTTGCCACATGTTCAATCAGAGTTGCATATTTTGCTATTGACACGGCCCCTTGACTCTGCCTTTGCTTCTGCTTATGTTTTACCCTTTCCCCAACTTTGTTCCTCCTGATCTTGCTACTTGCAGGGTCCTCAGCTCAGGTCTCAGGGATTCTCATCCCTGGCTGTATATTAGAATAACCTGGGGAGCTTAAAAAAATTTCCGGTATTTGGCCCACCATCAAAATTCTTATTTAATTGGCCTGTTGTGGGGCCTGCAGGTGCTGATTTTTGTTGTTCGTTTGCTCTTTTTATCTTATTTTATTTTTTATTTTTAAGCCACCTAGGTGATTCTAATACGCAATAAAATGGAGAACCCCTATCTACTTGATGGCGTGACGTTGACTTGACCTCTGGTTACTGGATGATCCTTGTTATGGGCTGAATGATCCTTGTTATGGGCTGTATCCTATAAAATTCACATGCTGAAGTTTTAACCCCCAGCACCTCAGAATGTGACCATATTTGGATATAAAGTCTTTACAGAAAAAAATCCAGTTAAAATGAGGCCATTAGGGTAGACGATAACCCCACATGACCAGGGTCCTTATAAAAAAGGGGAATAGGAGACAGACACATGTACAGGGAAAACTCCTTGTGAACATGAAGATGGTGATCTATAAGCCAAGGAGAGAGTCCTGGGAGGTACTAGAGATCCTTCCCTAGTACCTTCAGAGGGAGCATGGCCCTACCAACACGCTGATTTCAGACTTCTAACCTCCACTACTGTGAGACAATAAATTTCTGTTGTTTAGGCCACCCAGTTTGTTGTACTTTGTTATGGTAGCCTCAGGATATTAATAATAGCCTTCAAGAGCTTACTGTAGTTGCCCTGATTCTGGAGCACAGCTAGAGTGACCAACTTGTCCCAAATTGCAGAGGATTTTCCCAGAGGTAGCACCAAAAGTCTGTAAAATGGTTAAATATGTAGGCTCCAAAACCAGACAACCTGGATTTAATATCCGTATCTACTCATTCTTGGCTACATTTCTCTGAGCTTCAACATCTTCAGCAGCACAAACACCTACCTAATATTAATGTTGTATGGATAATATGGACTGATACATGTAAAACATGTAGAATATTTCATGGCATGGTGAGCACTCAGTAAATATTAACTAAATTGATATTAGCATACACAATTAACATCAGAAAATAGTCACACAAAGATATTTGATTTCATGACAATAAGATAGTGAAGGAGTTTTGCTTCAAAAGCTGGATGTGGTCAAGACCTTTGCATTCTATTCCTTCATTCCAATCCTGGTTTTCCTTCATTATTGACTCTGAAATGGCCTTGACATTTCTCAGCATTTTTGCTCTTCTTGTACAGTGTGCATTTACCACAGAGTTGGGCTACATAAAGCAAAACAAGAAGGCATGGTTTTAATCATTCCGTGTATTTATTTCCCATCTTCTTGCAAAACCATGGAGGAGACCACCCCTACACAACAGGGAAAAGCCACGACCTGGTTCAATAGTGAATCTTCTAACCAATCCTAACCAAAAGGTTTCATTCAAGAAAGAAGAGAGACCTGCAAATGAGGAAATGTCAGTTACCTGCAGACAGGTGGAGGTGGAGAACAGACATAAAGAAGGACTGACACTGACATTGAATCTTGAATGAAGCAAAGGCACTGTCAGGTGGTTATGGAGGGTTGGGATTAGTTTAGACAGAAGGTACAGCATCAGTAAAAGCAAGAAGATGTGGAACTGTCAGGCATTTTGTTGGCATCTCTGGAGTGTGGGAGTGTGTTGAGCCTCATTAAGAGAATACTTCAACCCACACTGATTTCACCTTCCCTTTTAACATAATCAATATGTGAGTCTTGCCTCCAAAATCAGATTTTAAATTCACTGAGGACAGTGAATTTACTTGTTTGTATCCCCCAGTAAAAGTTTTGTCATAAGTTATTTACTAATAAAAGTATTCTAATTGTGTCAATAAAACTTTGCATAATGGATGTGTTATACCTACATGTACATGAATTCAATAATTCTTAAATTTATTGTATTTGGAATCTGTGTGTCACCCTGTAAAATTTATTATGACCAACACTATCCCATCACCTCTCCCACACTTGGGCTTCCTTGGAATCAGAATCTGTTCAAATCCAGCATCTTACACTCCAGCAACAACTCCAAACTGAGTTCTGTGAGCCCTGGCTCTGTCACAATATAGCATATAAGACTAGAGCTAAGGGAACACAGGCCTTATCTAGAATAAAGTTCATACCTATGTTCTTGTCTTGAGCCATTCTTATCATCTTCCTTATTTTAGCTGCCCTTTTATTGCTTGACTTTGGATTTTACTTTCTTTCCTGGTCACACTGCTGATAATCATTAGGAGATCTGGAGTAGGGGCCAAAACCTAACCCTAATAGTAACTGGAAACCTGTTTGAAAATTCAGCTACAATCTTTAGTTTTGTAAACTCTTGTGAAGTTCATTCCACATGAACATTCTTGGAAATCAGGTGCTTTCAATGAAATCTTGAGATTCAAAACCATAGGCTTTTAGAAAAGAAAAACTAGAAGGTGGTACTGGTTGTCACTGTGGATGCACCGGGGAGCAGGGTCCAATGAGAGACCATGGTGACCTCCTGCTTCAGCCAACGTATCCAGTAAGCACAGCTAATCTCTTCTGCTGCCACTTCCCTTTGGTGTGAATCTTTAATCTATGAAGTGTGCTGACATTGTTCATTATCCCAGACACCAACAAGATTCAATTAGTTTCTACAGGGATGCCCATTTTACAAAGCTGAATGTGAATGAAAGACTTTGGTTTAAGTGGTGCACTCATCAAACCAAGAATTTACCATGTTATCTATTAGGCAAATAAATTCATGTCAGGCCTCCTTATCTACTGGGCCATCAAGGGACAGGTCAGCTCCTTCATAGGATTTTTTTTTATGAACAGCCATTTGTATGAGAAAGAAAAACTTACTGAAAGCCCTAAAGGAAGTGACAGCAGATAAGAGTATTTTCAGCAGAGAAGATGCAGGATGCACAGGGAAGGGGAGCTGTAAGACCTAAAATTTCATGGGCTACCTTGACATATCTGAGCCCACAGGGCCAAAATGGCCTAACAGTGAGTTCCTTTGCTCTCTCCAGATATGACCCCCATCCAGCCGAAAGACTCCCCACCTGGACCAGCTATACCACTCTCAGTCCTCAGCCCAATGGTTTCACTTCCCTGACAGCCTGTAGAATTATTCAAACAAGTCCATCATATCCTCCTGCAGGAACCAGGGATCACCTCATCCTCTTGTTATTACAAACACTGCCTTCCACAGCCTCTGCTCTTCACTCTATCACAAGTGCAACCCCCATGTGGCCTTACAAAGTGTTCAGTGTCTTTGTCCCTCTCCCCACCCCCTAGATTGTGAGTATATGTTACAAATAAACTGCTGTCAATCTCACCTGTCCAGTGTCAAAGTGTCAGGTGTTCAACCAACTTGAACTATGTAGGGCAGAGGATCACTCACTCACCAGAGGAACGATTAGGAAGAAATGGAACAGGAGCTTAGTCTTCTCTATTTGTGGCAGAACATTAGCCTTTCTGATCACAAAATGGGCAGTCAGAGCCCTAGCTGCCAATCACAGCATCTCTAATTAGGCTTGTAACTTAAAGCCCATTAACCTCAGTTTCCCTATCCAGCAAACAGCTATAATAACATTGTCTCCACTTGCTTCAGAAGTTTTGTTGTTGTTGTTGTTAGTTGATTTATCTGTGAAATATTGAGCTTAGCATAAGACATTGCAATCTTAATCTCTTTCTTTGGAAAATTTTTAAAACATTTTATTGGAGTATAGTTGATTTACAATGTTGTATTAGTTTCTATAGTACAGCAAAGTGAATCAGATATACATATGCATATATACACTCCTTTATAGATTCTTTTCCAATATAGGCCATTACAGAGGTTTTTTTTCCCTTTTTTTTAAACGTTTTTATTGGGGTATAATTGTTTTACAATGGTGTGTTAGTTTCTGCTTTATAACAAAGTGAATCAGTTATACATATACATATGTTCCCATATCTCTTCCCTCTTGAGTCTCCCTCCCTCCCACCCTCCCTATCCACCCCCGCTAGGTGGTCACAAAGCACAGAGTTGATCTTGCTGTACTATGCAGCTGCTTCTCACTAGCTATCTACTTTATGTTTGGTAGTGTATATATGTCCATGCCACTCTCTCACTTTGTCACAGCTTACCCTTCTCCCTCTGCATATCCTCAAGTCCAGTCTCTAGTATGTCTGTGTCTTTATTCATGTCTTAGTAATAGGTTCTTCAGCACCTTTTTCTTTTCTTAGATTCCATATATATGTGTTAGTTTTTTTGTTTTGTTTTGCTTCGTTTTGCTTTTGTATTTGTTTTGCTCTTTCTGACTTACTTCACTCTGTATGACAGACTCTAGGTCCATCCACCTCACTACAAATATCTCAGTTTCGTTTCTTTTTATGGCTGAGTAATATTCCATTGTATATATGTGCCACATCTTTATCCATTCATCTGTTGATGGACACTTAGGTTGCTTCCATGTCCTGCCTATTGTAAATAGAGCTGCAATGAACGTTGTGGTACATGACGCTTTCGAATTATGGTTTTCTCAGGGTATATGCCCAGTAGTGAGGTTGCTGGTTCATATGGTAGTTCTATTTCTACTTTTATAAGGAACCTCCATACTGTTCTCCATGGTGGCTGTATCAATTTACATTCCCACCAACAGTGCAGTAGGGTTCCCTTTTCTCCATACCCTCTCCAGCATTTATTGTTCATAGATTTTTTGATGATGGCCATTCTGACTGGTGTGAGATGATATCTCATTGTAGTTTTGATTTGCATTTCTCTAATGATTAATGATGTTGAGCATCCTTTCATGTGTTTGTTGGCAATCTGTATATCTTCTTTGCAGAAATGTCTATTTAGGTCTTCTGCCCATCTTTGGATTGGGTTGTTTTTTTTTTGATATTAAGCTGCATGAGCTGCTTGTAAATTTTGGAGATGAATCCTTTGTCAGTTGCTTCATTTGCAAATATTTTCTCCCATTCTGAGGGTTATCTTTTGGTCTTGTTTATGGTGTTCTTTGCTGTACAAAAGCTTTGAAGTTTCATTAGGTCCCATTTGTTTATTTTTGTTTTTATTTCCATTTCTCTAGGAGGGGAGTCAAAAGCATCTTGCTGTGATTTATGTCATAGAGTGTTCTGCCTATGTTTTCCTCTAAGAGTTTGACAGTTTCTGGCCTTACATTTAGGTCTTTAATCCATTTTGACCTTATTTTTTTGTATGCTGTTAGGGAGTGTTCTAAATTCATTCTTTTATATGTAGCAGTCCAGTTTTCCCAGAACCACTTATTGAAGAGGCTGTCCTTTCCCCAATTACATTCCTGCCTCTTTTATCAAAGATAAGGTGACCATATGTGCGTGGGTTTATCTCTAGGCTTTCTACCCTGTTCCATTGATCTATATTTCTGTTTTTGTGCCAGTACCATACTGTCTTGATTACTGTAGCTTTGTAGTATAGTCTGAAGTCAGGGAGAATGATTCCTCCAGCTCTGCTTTTCATTCTCAAGATTGAATGGCTATTCAAGGTCTTTTGTGTTTCCATACAAATTGTGAAATTTTTTGTTCTAATTCTGTGAAAAATGCCATTGGTAGTTTGATAGTGATTGCATTGAATCTGTAGATTGCTTTGGGTAGTAGAGTCATTTTCACAATGCTGATTCTTCCAATCCAAGAACATGGTATACCTCTCCATCTATTTGTACCACCTTTAATTTCTTTCATCAGTGTCATATAATTTTCTGCATACAGGTCTTTTGTCTCCTTAGGTAGGTTCATTCCTAGATGTTTTATTCTTTTTCTTGCAATGGCAAATGGGAGTGTTTTCTTGATTTCACTTTCAGATTTTTTATCATTAGTTTATAGGAATGCCAGAGATTTCTGTGCATTAATTTTGTATCCTGCTACTTTACCAAATACATTGATTAGCTCTAGGAGTTTTCTAGTAGCATCTTTAGGATTCTCTATGTATAGTATCATGTCATCTGCAAACAGTGACAGCTTTACTTCTTCTTTTCCAATTTGGATTCCTTTTATTTACTTTTCTTCTCTGATTGCTGTGGCTAAAACTTCCAAAACTATGTTGAATATGAATGGTGCGAGTGGGCAACCTTGTCTTGTTCCTGATCTTAATGGAAATGCTTTCAGTTTTTCACCATTGAGGATGATGTTGGCTGTGGGTTTTTTATATATGGCCTTTAGTATGATGAGCAAATTTCCCTCTATGCCTACTTTCTGCAGGGTTTTTATCATAAATGGGTGTTGAATTTTGTCGAGATTTTTCTCTGCATCTATTGAGATGATCATTTGGTTTTACTCCTTCAATTTGATAAGATGGTGTATCGCATTGACTGATTTGCATATATTGAACAATCCTTGCATTCCTGGAATAAATCCCACTCTATCATGGTGTATGATCCGTTTAATGTGCTGTTGGATTCTGTTTGCTAGTATTTTCTTGAGGATTTTTGCATCAATGGTCATCCGTGATATTGGTCTGTAGTTTTCTTTCTTTGTGACATCCTTGTCTGGTTTTGGTATCAGGGTGATGGTGGCCTCAGAGAATGAGCTTTGGAGTGTTCCTCCCTCTGTTGTATTTTGGAAGAGTTTGAGAAGGATAGGTGTTAGCTCTTCTCTAAATGTTTGATAGAATTCACCTGTGAAGCCATCTGGTCCTGGGCTTTTTTTGTTGGAAGATTTTTAATCACAGTTTCAATTTCAGTGCTTGTGATTGGTCTGTTCATATTTTCTATTTCTTCCTGATTCAGTCTTGGCAGGTGGTGCATTTCTAAGAATCTGTCTATTTCTTCCAGGTTGTCCATTTTATTGGCATAGAGTTGCTTGTAGTAATCTCTCATGATCTTTTGTATTTCTGCAGTGTCAGTTGTTACTTCTCCTATTTCATTTCTAATTCTATTGATTTGAGTCTTCTCCCTTTTTTTCTTGGTGAGTCTGGCTAATGGTTTATCAATTTTGTTTATCTTCTCAAATAACCAGCTTTTAGTTTTATTGATCTTTGCTATCGTTTCCTTCATTTATTTTTCATTTATTTTTGATCTGATCCTTATGATTTCTTTCCTTCTGCTAACTTTAGGTTTTTGTATTTTTCTTTCTCTAATTGCTTTAGGTGCAAGGTTAGGTTGTTTATTCGAGATGTTTCCTGTTTCTTAAGGTAGTATTGTATTGCTGTAAACTTCCCTCTTAGAACTGCTTTTCCTGCATCCCATAGGTTTTGGGTTGTCGTGTCTCCATTGTCATTTGTTTGTAGGTATTTTTGGTTTCCTCTTTGATTTCTTCAGTGATCACTTCGTTATTAAATAGTGTATTGTTTAGCCTCCATATGTTTGTATTTTTTTACAGATCTTTTCCTGTAATTGATGTCTAGTCTCATAGCGTTGTTGTTGGAAAAGATACTTGATACAGTTTCAATTTTCTTAAATTTACCAAGCCTTGATTTTTGACCCAAGATAAGATCTAACCTGGAGAATGTTCCATGAACACTTGGGGAAAATATGTATTCTGTTGTTTTTGGATGGAATGTCCTATAAATATCTTATGTCCATCTTGTTTAATGCATCATTTAATGCTTGTGTTTCCTTATTTATTTTCATTTTGGATGATCTGTCCATGGGTGAAAGTGGGGTGTTAAAGTCCCCTACTATGAATGTGTCACTGTTGATTTACCCTTTTATGGCTGTTAGTATTTGCCTTATGTAATGAGGTGCTCCTATGTTGGGTGCATAAATATTTACAATTGTTATTTCTTCTTCTTGGGTCGATCCCTTGATCATTATGTAGTGTCCTTCTTTGTCTCTTGTAATAGTCTTTATTTTAAAGTCTATTTGGTCTGATATGAGAATTGCTATTCCAGCTTTCTTTTGGTTTCCATTTGCATGGAATATCTTTTTCCATCCCCTTACTTTCATTCTGTATGTGTCTCTAGGTCTGATGTGGGTCTCTTGTAGACAGCATATATATGGGTCTTGCTTTTGTATCCATTCAGCCAGTCTCTGTCTTTTGGTGGGAGCATTTAATCCATTTACATTTAAGGTAATTATCGATATGTATGTTCCTATTCCCATTTTCTTAATTGTTTTGGGTTTGTTGTTGTAGGTCTTTTCATTCTCTTCTGTTTCTTGCCTAGAGAAGTTCCTTTAGCATTTGTTGTAAAGCTGGTTTGGTGGTGCTGAACTCTCTCAGCTTTTGCTTGTCTGTAAAGGTTTTAATTTCTCCATCAAATCTGAATGAGATCCTTGCTGGATAGAGTAATCTTGGTTGCAGGTTTTTCTCCTTCATCACTTTAAATATGTCCTGCCAGTCCCTTCTGGCTTGCAGAGTTTATGCTAAAAGATCAGCTGTTAACCTTATGGGGATTCCATTGTGTATTATTTGTTGTTTTTCCCTTGCTGCTTTTAATATGTTTTCTTTGTATTTAATTTTTGACAGTTTGATTAATATCTGTCTTGGCATGTTTCTCCTTGGATATCCTGTATGGGACTCTCTGTGCTTCCTGGACTTGATTCACTATTTCCTTTCCTATATTAGGGAAGTTTCAACTATAATCTCTTCAAATATTTTCTCAGTCCCTTTCTTTTTCTCTTCTTCTTCTGGAACCCTTATAATTCAGATGTTGGTGCATTTAATGTTGTCCCAGAGGTCTCTGAGACTGTCCTCAGTTCTTTTCATTCTTTTTTCTTTATTCTACTCTGTAGTAGTTATTTCCACTATTTTATCTTCCAGGTCACTTATTCATTCTTCTGCCTTGGTTATTCTGCTATGGATCCCATCTAGAGTATTTTTCATTTCGTTTATTGTGTTGTTCATTGTTGCTTGTTTCTCTTTAGTTCTTCTAAGTCCTTGTTAAATGTTTCTTGCGTTTTGTCTATTCTATTTCCAAGATTTTGGATCATCTTTACTATCATTATTCTGAATTCTTTTTCAGGTAGACTGCCTATTTCCTCTTCATTTGTTATGTCTGGTGGGTTTTTATCTTGCTCCTTCATCTGCTGTGTGTTTTTCTGTCTTCTCATTTTGCTTATCTTACTGTGTTTGGGGTCTCCTTTTTGCAGGCTGCTGGTTCATAGTTCTCATTGTGTTTGGTGTCTGTCCCCAGTGCCTAAGGTTGGTTCAGTGGGTTTTGTAGGCTTCCTGGTGGAGGGAACTAGTGCCTGTGTTCTGGTGGATCAGGCTGGATCTTGTCTTTCTGGTGGGCAGGTCCATGTCTGGTGGTGTGTTTTGGGGTGTCTGTGGACTTATTATGATTTTAGGCAGCCTTTCTGCTAATGGGTTGGGTTGTGTTCCTGTGTTGCTAGTTCTTTGGCATAGGGTGTTCAGCACTGTAGCTTGCTTGTTGTTGAGTGAAGCTGGGTGCTTGTGTTGAGATGGAGAACTCCAGGAGATTTTCACCATTTGATATTATGTGGAGCTGGGAGGTCTCTTGTGGACCAGTGTCCTGAAGTTGGCTCTCCCACCTCAGAGGCACAGGACTGACTCCTGGCTACAGCACCAAGAGCCTTTGATCCACACGTCTCAGAATAAAAGGGAGAAAAATTAGAAAGAAAGAAAGAAAGAAAGAAAGAAAGAAAGAAAGAAAGAAAGAAGGAAAGAAAGAAAGAAAGGAAGGAAGAGAGAGAGAAAGAAAGAAAGAAAGGAAGGAAGGAAGGGAATAGAATAAAATAAATAAGATAAAATAAAGTTATTAAAATAAAAAATAATTATTAAGAAAAAAACAATTTTTAAGTAAAGAAAAAAAAAAACCGGATGGATAGAACCCTAGGACAGATGGTGAAAGCAAAGCTATACAGACAAAATCTCATACAGAAGCATACACATACACACTCACAAAAAGAGGAAAAGGGGAAAAAAAAAATCTTGCTCTCAAAGTCCACCTCTTCAATTTGGGATGATTCGTTGTCTATTCATGTATTCCACAGATGCAGGATACATCAAGTTGATTGTGGAGATTTAATCCACTGCTCCTGAGGCTGCTGGGAGAGATTTCCCTTTCTCTTCTTTGTTTGCACAGCTTCCAGGGCTCAGCTTTGCATTTGGTCCCGCCTCTGTATGTAGGTCGCCGGAGGACATCTGTTCTTCACTCAGACAGGACCGGGTTAAAGCAGCAGCTGACTCAGGGGCTCTGGCTCACTCAGGTCGGGGAGAGACAGGGGTGTGGATGTCGGGCAAGCCTGCGGCAGCAGAGGCCAGCGTGATGTTGCACTCTCCTGAGGCTCACCATACGTTCTCCCGGGGAAGTTGTCCCTGGATTCCGGGAACCTGGCAGTGGCAGGCTGCACAGGCTCACCGGAAGGGGGGTGTGGATAGTGACCTGTGCTTGCACACAGGCTTCTTGGTGGTGGCAACAGCAGCCTTAGAGTCTCATGCCCGTCTCTGGGGTCTGCGCTGTTGTCCGTGGTTCACGCCCGTCTCTGGAGCTCCATTAAGCAGCACTCTTAATCCCCTCTCCTTGCGTACCAGGAAGCAAAGAGGGAAGAAAAAGTCTCTTGCCTCTTCGGCAGGTCCAGACTTTAACCTGGACTTCCTCATGGCTAGCCGTGGTGCACTAACCCCCTGCAGGCTGTGTTCATGCCGCCAACCCCAGTCCTATTCCTGCGCTCCGACCAAAGCCCAAGCCTCAGCCCCAGCCCCGCATGCCCTGGCAGGTGAGCAGACAAGCCTCTCGGACTCGTGAGTGCTGGTCAGCACCGATCCTCTGTATGGGAATCTCTCCACTTTGCACTCCGCACCCCTGTTGCTGTGCTCTCCTCTGCAGCTCCGAAGCTTCCTCCCTCCACCACCCGCAGTCTCTGCCCGCGAAGGGGTTTCTAGTGTGTGGAAACCTTTCCTCCTTCATGGCTCACTCCCACTGGTGCAGGTCCTGTCCCTATTCTTTTGTCTCTGTTCATTCTTTTTTCTTTTGCCCTACCCAGGTACGTGGAGAGTTTCTTGCCTTTTGGGAGGTCTGAGGTCTTCTGCCAGCATTCAGTAAGTTTTCTGTAGGAGTTTTTCCACGTGTAGATATATTTCTGGTGTGTCTGCAGGGAGGAAGGTGATATCCAAGTCTTACTCTTCCGCCGTCTTCCCCCTCTCCCTGTATATCTTCTTTGGAAAAGTGTCTATGTAGGTCTTCTGCCCATTTTTGGATTGGTTTGTTTGTTTTTTTGATATTGAGCTGCATGAGCTGTTTGTAAATTTTGGAGATGAATCCTTTGTCAGTTGCTTCATTTGCAAATATTTTCTCCCATTCTGAGGGTTGTCTTTTTGTCTTGTTTATGTTTTCCTTTGCTGTGCAAAAGCTTTTAAGTTTCACTAGGTATAATTTGTTTATTTTTGGTATTATTTCCATTTCTCTAGGAGGTGGGTCAAAAAGGATCTTGCTGTGATTCTTGTCATAGAGTGTTCTGCCTATGTTTTCCTCTAAGAGTTTGTTAGTGCCTGTGCTTACATTTAGGTCTTTAATCCAGTTAGAGTTTATTTTTGTGTATGGTGTTAGGGAGTTTTCTAAATTCATTCTTTTACATGTAGCAGTCCAGTTTTCCCAGCACCACTTTGTGACAAGGCTGTCTTTTCTCCATTGTATATTCTTGCCTTCTTTATCAAAAATAAGGTGACAATATGTGGGCGGGTTTATCTCTGGGCTTTCTATCCTGTTCCATTGATCTATATTTCTGTTCTTGTGCCTGTACCATACTGTCTTGATTACTGTAGCTTTGTATTATAGTCTGAAGTCAGGGAACCTGATTCCTCCAGCTCCGTTTTTCTTTCTCAAGATTGCTTTGGCTATTCGGGGTCTTTTGTGTTTCCATACAAATTGTGAATTTTTTTGTTCTAGTTCTGTGGAAAATGCCAGTGTTAATTTGATAGAGATTGCATTGAATCTGTAGATTGCTTTTGGTAGTATAGTCATTTTTGCAATGTGGATTTTTCCATTCCAAGAACATGGGATATCTCTCCATCTATTTGTATCTTCTTTAATTTCTTTCATCAGTGTCATAATTTTCCGCATACAGGTCTTTTGTCTCCTTAGGTAGGTTTATTCCGAGGTATTTTATTCTTTTTGTTGCAATGGTAAATGAGAGTGTTTTCTTAATTTCACTTTCAGATTTTTCGTCATTAGCATATAGGAATGCCAGAGATTTCTGTGCATTAATTTTGTATCCTGATACTTTACCAAATGCATTGATTAGCTCTAGGAGTTTTCTGGTAGTATCTTTAGGATACTCTATGTATAGTATCATGCCATCTGAAAACAGTGACAGCTTTGTTTCTTTTCCAATTTGGATTCCTTTTATTTCTTTTTCATCTCTGATTGCCGTGGCTAAAACTTCCAAAACTATGCTGAATAATAGTGGTGAGAGTGGGCAAACTTTTCTTGTTCCTGATCTTAGTGGAAATGGTTTCAGTTTTTCACCATTGAGGATGATGTTGGCTGTGGGTTTCTCATATATGGTGTTTATTATGTTGAGGTAAGTTCTCTCTGTGTCTAGTTAATGGAGGGTTTTTATCATAAATTGGTGTTGAATTTTGTCAAAAGCTTTCCCTGCATCTACTGAGATGATCATATGGTTTTTCTCCTTCAATTTGTTAACATGGTGTATCACATTGATTTATGTATATTGAAGAATCCTTGCATTCCTAGGATAAACCCCACTTGATCATGGTGTATGATCCTTTTAGTGTGCTGTTGGATTCTGTTTGCTAGTATTTTGTTGAGGATTTTTGCATCTATGTTCATCAGTGATATTGGTCTGTACTTTTCTTTTCCTGTGACATCTTTGTCTGGTTTTGGTATCAGGGTGATGGTGGCCTTGTAGAATGAATTTGGGAGTGTTCCTCCCTCTGCTATGTTTTGGAAGAGTTTGAGAAGGATAGGTGTTAGCTCTTCTCTTAATGTTTGATAGATTTCCTCTGTGAAGCAATCTGGTCCTGGGCTTTTGTTTGTGGAAGATTTAAATCACAGTTTCAATTTCAGTGCTTTTGATTGGTCTGTTCATATTTTCTATTTCTTCCTGGTTCAGTCTTGGAAGGTTGTGCATTTCTAAGAACTTTTCCATTTCTTCCAGATTGTCCTTTTTTTTTGGCATATAGTTGCTTGTAGTAATCTCTCATGATCTTTTGTATTTTTTGCAGTGTCAGATATTACTTCCCCTTTTTCATTTCTAATTCTATGTATTTGAGTCTTCATCCTTTTTTTCTTGATGAGTCTGGCTAATGTTTTAGAAATTTTGATTATCTTTTCAAAGAACCAGCTTTTAGTTTTATTGATCTTTGCTATCATTTCCTTCATTTCTTTTTCATTTATTTCTGTTCTGATCCTTATGATTTCTTTCCTTCTTCTAATTTTGGATTTTTTTGTTTTTCTTTCTCTAATTGCTTTAGGTGTACAGTTACATTGTTTATTTGAGATGTTTCTTGTTTCTTGAGGGAGGATTGTATTGCTATAAACTTCCTACTTAGAATTGCTTTTGCTGCATCCCATAGGTTTAGGGTCATCTTGTTTTCATTGTCATTTGTTTCTAGGTATTTTTTGATTTCCCCTTTCATTTCTTCAGTGATCTCTTCATTATTAAGTAGTGTATTGTTTATTCTCCATGTGTTTGTATTTTTTACAGTTTTTTTTTTTCCTGTAGTTGATATCTAGTCACATAGCGTTGTGGTCAGAAAAGATACTTGACACAATTTCAATTTTCTTAAATTTACCAAGGTTTGATTTGTGACCCAAGATATGATCTGTCCTGGAGAGTGTTCCATGAGCACTTGAGAAGAAAGTGTATTCTATTGTTTTTGGATGGAATGTCCTGTAAATATCAATTAAGTCCATCTTGTTTAATGTATGATTTAAAGCTTGTGTTTCCTTATTTATTTTCATTTTGGATGATCTGTCCATTGGTGAAAGTGGGGTGTTAAAGTCCCCTACTATGAATGTGTTATTGTGGATTTCCCCTTTTATGGCTGTTAGTATTTGCCTTATGTAATGAGGTACTCCTATGTTGGGTGCATATTTACAATTGTTATATCTTCTTCTTGGATTGATCCCTTGATCATTATGTAGTGTCCTTTTTTGTCTCTTGTATTAGTTTTTGTTTTATTGTCTATTTTGTCTGACATGAGAATTGCTACTCCAGCTTTCTTTTGATTTCTATTTGCATGGAATATCATTTTCCATCCCCTCACTTTCAGGCTGTATGTGTCCCTAGGTCTGAAGTGGGTCTCTTTCAGACAGCATATATATGGGTCTTGTTTTTGTATCCATTCAGCCAGTCTATGTCTTTTGGTTGGAACATTTAATCCATTTACATTTAAGGTAATTATTGATATGTGTGCTCCTATTACCATTTTCTTAATTATTTTGGGTTTGTTATTGTATGTCTTTTCCTTCCTTTGTGTTTCCTGCCTAGAGAAGTTCCTTTAGCATTTGCTATAAACCTGGTTTGGTTGTGCTGAATTCTCTTATCTTTTGCTTGTCTATAAAAGTTTTAATTTTTCCATCAAATCTGAATGAGATCCTTACTGGATAGAGTAATGTTGGTTGTAGGTTTTTCCCTTTCATCAGTTTAAATATGTCCTGTCACTCCCCTCTGGCTTGCAGAGTTTCTGCTGAAAGATCAGCTGTTAACCTTATGGGGATTCCCTTGTATGTTATTTGTTTTTCCCTTGCTGATTTTAATATTTTGTCTTTGTATTTAATTTTTGATAGTTTGATTAATATGTGTCTTTGGCGTGTTTCTCCTTGGATTTATCCTGTATGGAACTCTCTTTGATTTCAGGACTTGATTAACTATTTCCTTACCCATATTAGGGAAGTTTTCAAGTATAATCTCTTCAAATATTTTCTGTCCCTTTATATTTCTCTTCTTCTTCTGGGAACCCTATAATTGGAATGTTGGTGCATTTCATATTGTCCCAGAGGTTCTGAAACTGTCCACAATTCTTTTATTTCTTTTTTTCTTTATTCTGCTCTGTAATAGTTATTTCCACTATTTTATCTTCCAGGTCACTTTTCCGTTCTCCTGCCTCAGTTATTCTGCTATTGATTCCTTCTAGAGAATTTTTAATATCATTTATTGAATTGCTCATCATAGTTTTTTTCTCTTTAGTTCTTCTAGGTTGTTTTTAATCATTTCTTTTATGTTCTCCATTCTATTTCAAAGATTCTGGATCATCTTTACTATCATTATTCTGAATTCTTTTTCAGAAAGAATAGGTAGACTGCCTATTTCCATTTCATTTGTTTGGTCTGGTGGGTTTTTACCTTGCTCTTTCATCTGCTGTGTGTTTCTTTGTCTTCTTATTTTTCTTAACTTACTGTTTGGGGTCTCCTTTTTGCAGGCTGCATGTTCATAGTTCCTATTGTTTTTGGTGTCTGCCCCCAGTGGCTAGGGTTGGTTCAGTTGGTTGTGTAAGCTTCCTGGTGGAGGGGACTAGTGCCTGTTTTCTGGTGGATGAGGCTGCATCTTGTCTTTCTGGTGGGCATGTTCATGTTCTGTGTTGTGTTTTTGGATGTCTGTGACCTTATTATTATTTTAGGCAGCCTCTCTGCTAATGGGTGGGGTTGTGTTCCTGTCTTGCTGGTTGTTTGGCATAGGGTGTCCAGCACTGTAGTTTGCTTGTCATTGAGTGGAGCTTGGTCTTGGCATTGAGATGGAGATCTCTGGGAGATTTTTGCCATTTGGTATTATGTGGAGCTGAGAGGTCTCTGGTGGACCAGTGTCCTGAATTTGGCTCTCCCACCTCAGAGGCACAGCCCTGATGCCTGGGTAGAGCACCAAGAGTCTGTCATCCACATGGCTCAGAATAAAAAGGAGAAAGGGAGAAAGAAAGAAAGAAAGAAAGAAAGAAAGAAAGAAAGAAAGAAAGAAAGGGACAGAAAGGAAGGAAGAAAGGAAGAAGGGAAGAAAGAAAAAGGTAAAATAAAATAAAAGTTATTAAAATAAAAAACAAAAATAATTATTAAAAAAAATTTTACATAATTAAAAAAAAGAAAGAAGAAAGCAACCAAACCAAAAAACAAACCAGCAATGGTAACAAGCGCTGAAAACTATACTAAAAATAAAAAACAAAAAAACGGACAGATTGAACCCTAGAACAAATGGTAAAAGCAAAGCTACACAGGCAAAGTCACACAGAGAAGCATACACATACACACTCACAAAAGAAAAAAAGGAGGAAAAAAAAAATATATATATATATACATTGTTGCTCCCAAAGTCCACCTTCTCAATTTGGGATAATTCATTGTCTATTCAGATATTCTACAGACTCAGGGTACATCAAGTTGACTGTGGAGATTTAATCTGCTGCTCCTGAGGCTGCTGGGAAAGATTTCCCTTTCTCTTCTTTGTTCGCACAGCTTCCTGGGTTCAGCTTTGGATTGGCCCCGCCTCTGAGTGTAGGTCACCGGAGGGCGTCTGTTTTCGCTCAGACATGACAGGGTTAAAGGAGCAGCTGCTCTGGGGGCTCTGGCTCACTCAGGCCGGGGGCAGGAAGGGTACGGATGCGGGGCGAGCCTGTGGCAGCAGAGGCCAGTGTGACGTTGCACCAGCCTGAGGCACGCCATGCGTTCTCCCGAGAGAGTTGTCCCTGGATAACGGAACGCTGTCAGTGGTGGGCTGCACAGGATCCCGGGAGGGGAGTTGTGGACAGTGACCTGAGGTTACACGCAGGCTTCTTGGTAGTGGCAGCAGCAGCCTTTGCGTCTCATGCCCGTCTCTGGTGTCCACGCTGATAGCCGCGGCTCGCACCCATCTCTGGAGCTCCGTTAAGCGGCGCTCTTAATCCCCTCCCTCTCCTTGTGCACCAGGAAACAAAGAGGCAAGAAAAAGTCTCCTGTCTCTTTGACAGTTTCAGACCTTCTTCCGGACTCCCTCCCGGCTAGCCGTGGTGCACTAGCCCCGTTCAGGCTGTGTTCATGCAGCCAACCCCAGTCCTCTCCCTGGGATCCAACCGAAGCCCGAGCCTCAGCTCTCAGCCCCCGCCGGCCCCAGCGGGTGAGCAGACAAGCCTTTTGGGCCGGTGAGTGCTGGTCGGCACCACTCCTCTGTGCGGGAATCTCTCTGCTTTGCCCTCCGCACCCCTGTTGCTGTGCTCTCCTCCGTGGCTCTGAAGCTTACCCCCTCCACCACCTGCTGTCTCCACCCGCGAAGGGGCTTCCTAGTGTGTGGAAACCTTTCCTCCTTCACAGCTCCCTCCCACTAGTGCAGGTCCCGTCCCTATTCTCTCGTCTCTGTTTTTTCTTTTGCCCTACCCAGGTACGTGCCTTTTGGGAAGTCTGAGGTCTTCTGCCAGTGTTCAGTAGGTATTCTGTAGTCATTCCACATGTATTTCTGTATTTCTGATGTATTTGTGGGGAGGATGTATTTCTGATGTATTTGTGGGGAGGAAGGTGATCTCCACATCTTACTCTTCCTCCACCTTCCAGAAGGGTCCATTACAGAGTATTGAGTAGAGTTTCCTGTGCTATATAGCAGGTCCTTATTAGTTATCTATTTTATATATAGTAGTCTGTATATGTGAATCCCAATCTTCCAGTTTATCCCTTCTCCCCCCCCCCCCCCCGGCTTTTCTCCCTGGTAACCATAAGTTTATTTTCTACATCTGTGTCTCTATTTATGTTTTCTAGATAAGTTTATTTGTACTTTTTTTTTTAGATTCCACATATAAGGGATACCTTATATTTGACTTTCTTTGTCTTACATACTTCATTCAGATGATAATCTCTATGTCCATCCATGGAATATTACTCAGCCATAGAAAAGAATGAAATAATTCCATCTGCAGCTTCGTAAGTTTTTTTATGCATCTAATAATGATGCTTTAGGACACTATAGACTCTATAAATCAGTAGGGTTATGCTGTAATCACTAAATACTGTTTTTAAAATTATTTCCTTCACCTACTCTAGGATGAATGGGGTTACTAGAGACACCTGAACAGTTCATTCTGAGTGACCTGGAGCATTCCTCCACAGCCCTCCTACATCTTCTCCTAAGTTACTACCTTTAAGAAGAGAAGGAGGAGGAGAGAGAGAAGGAGGCAGAAGAAGAGAAAGAGAGAGAGGACAGTGGCATTATTTGAATGCAGCAGAAGTGACAGTGAGCAATTTTTCTTTGTAATATACTGAGACAGGTATACTTCATTGTGTCGCCACATGTCTGCATATAGAGCCCTGTCTGAGCATGAGGTGTGGGGACAGGAAGAGACCAAGAGTCAAGAATTAGAAAAACGTGAGCCCTGCTTGTAGGAACATTATAACATGACTTGGATGACAGACTGCTGTAAGTGTCTCATAAAACGACCCATGGACAAGTGAAAATTGATATATTTCTTTCTCTCTTCTTTTTCCAAGCTCCTGGATCCTTCAAATCCCTACTCCTACATAAAGTCTTCCCTGAAACTCCATTCTTCCATTATTACATAGAATCATAGACGATTGGTGATGGCACACCAATCTATAAATATTTATTTATTTATTTATTTAACATCTATATTGGAGTATAATTTCTTTACAATGGTGTGTTAGCCTCTGTGTTATAACATAGTGAATCAGTTATACATATACATATATCCCCATATCTCCACCCTCTTGTGTCTCCCTCCCATCCTCCCTATCCCACCCCTCTAGGTAGTCACAAAACACCGAGCTGATCTCCCTGTGCTATGGGGCTGCTTTGCACTAGCTCTCTATTTCACATTTGGTAGTGTATATATGTCCATGCCACTCTCTCACTTTTTCCCAGCTTACCCTTCTCCCTCCCCATGTCCTCAAGTCCATTCTCTACTCCTGCACCTTTATTCCTGTCCTGTCCCTACGTTCTTCAGAACCTTTTTATTTTTTTTAAGATTCCATATATATGAGTTAGCATACAGTATTTGTTTTTGTCTTTCTGACTTATGTCACTCTGTATGACAGACTCTAGGTTCATCCACCTCACTACAAATAAGTCAATTTCGGTTTTTTTATGGCTGAGTAGTATTCCATTATATATATGTGCCATGTCTTCTTTAGCCATTGAGCAACTTAGGGTACTTCAATGTCCTGGCTATTGTAAATAGAGCTGCAATGAACATTGTGGTACATGACGTTTTTTGAATTATCGTTTTCTTAGGGTATATGCCGAGGAGTGGATTCCTGGGTGGTATGGTAGTTCTATTTTTAGTTTTTTAAGGAACCTCCATACTGTTCTCCATAGTGGCTGTATCAATTTACATTCCCACCAACATTGCAGTAGGATTCCCTTTCTCCACACCCTCTCCAGTATTTATTGATTGTAGATTTTTTGATGATGACCATTCTGACCAGTATGAAGTGGTATCTCATTGTAATTTTGATTTGCATTTCTCTAATGATTAGTGATGTTGAGCATCCTTTCAGGTGTTTGTTGGTAATCTGTATATCTTCTATGGAGAAATGTCTGTTTAGGTCTTCTGCCCATTTTTGGATTGGGTTGTTTGTTTTTCTGATACTGAGCTGCATGAGCTGCTTGTAAATTTTGGAGATGAATCCTTTGTCAGTTGCTTCATTTGCAAATATTTTCTCCCATTCTGAGCATTGTCTTTTGGTCTCATTTATGGTTTCCTTTGTTGTGAAAAGCTTTGAAGTTTCATTAGGTCCCATTTGTTTATTTTTGTTTTTATTTCCATTTCTCTAGGAGGTGGGTCAAAAGCATCTTGCTGTGATTTATGTCATAGAGTGTTCTGCCTATGTTTTCCTCTAAGAGTTTGATAGTTTCTGGCCTTACATTTAGGTCTTTAATCCATTTTGAGCTTATTTTTGTGTATGGTGTTAGGGAGTGTTCTAATCTCATACTTTTACATGTAGTTGTCCAGTTGTCCCAGCACCACCTATTGAAGGGGCTGTCTTTTCTCCATTGTATATTCTTGCCTCTGTTATCAAAAATAAGGTGACCATATGTGCCTGGGTTTATCTCTGGGTTTTGTATCCTGTTCCACTGATCTATATTTCTGTTTTTGTGCCAGTACCATTCTTTCTTGATTACTGTAGCTTTGTAGTATAGTCTCCAGCCAGGGAGCCTGATTCTTCCACCTCCATTTTTCTTTCTCATTTTTGCTTTGGCTGTCAGGGTCTTTTGTGTTTCCATACAAATTGTGGAATTATTTGTTCTAGTTCTGTGAAAAATACCATTGTTAGCTTGATGGGGATTGCATTGAATCTGTAGATTGCTTTGGGTAGTATAGTCATTTTCACAGTGTTGGTTCTTTGAATCCAAGAACATGGTATATATCTTCATCTGTTTGTATCATTATTAATGTCTTTCATCAGTGTCCTATAATTTTCTGCATGCAGTTCTTTTGTCTCCTTAGGTAGGTTTATTCCTAGGTATTTTATTCTTTTTGTTGCAGTGGTAAATGGGAGTGTTTCCTTAATTTCTCTTTCAGATATTTCATCTTTAATGTATAGGAGTGCAAGAGATTTCTATGCATTAATTTTGTATCTTGCCACTTTACCAAATTCATTGATTAGCTCTAGTAGTTTTCTGATAGCATCTTTAGGATTGTCTATATATAATATCATGTAATCTGCAAACAGTGACACCTTTACTTCTTTTCCAATTTAGATTCCATTTATTTCTTTTTCTTCTCTGATTGCTGTGGCTAAAACTTCCAAAACTATGTTGAATAATAGTGGTGAGAGTGCACAACCTTGTCTTCTTCCTGATCTTCGTGGAAATGGTTTCAGTTTTTCACCATTGACAACGATGTTGGCTGTGGGTTTGTCATAGATAGCCCTTATTATGTTGAGGTAAGTTCCCTCTATGCCTACTTTCTGGAGGGTTTTTATCATAAATTGTTGTTGGATTTTATTGAAAGCCTTTCCTGCATCTATTAAGATGATCATATGGTTTTTCTCCTTCAGTTTGTTAATATAGTGTATCACATTGATTGATTTCTGTATATTGAAGAATCCTTGCATTCCTTGGGTAAAGCCCACTTGATCATGGTGTATGATCCTTTTAATCTGCTGTTGCACTCTGTTTGCTAGTATTTTGTTGAGCATTCTGCATCTGTGTTCATTAGTGAGATTGGGCAGTTGTTTTCTTTTTTGTGACATCTTTGTCTGGTTTTGATATCAGTGTGATGTTGGCCTTGTAGAATGAGTTTTGGAGTATTCCTCCCTCTGCTATATTTTGGAAGAGTTTGAGAAGGATAGGTGTTATCTCTTCTCTAAATGTTTGATAGAATTTGTCTGTGAAGCCATCTGGTCTAGGGTTTTTGTTTGTTGGAAGATTTTTAATCACAGTGTCAGTTTCATTGCTTGTGATTGGTCTATTTATATTTTCTATTTCTTCCTGGTTCTGTCTCAGAAGGTTGTGCTTTTCTAAGAATGTGTCCATTCCTTCCAGGTTGTCCATTTTATTTGTATATAGTTTTTTGTAGTAATCTCTCATGAGCCTTTGTATTTCTACAATGTCAGTTGTTACTTCTCCTTTTTCATTTCTAATTCTATTGTTTTGAGTCTTCTCCCTTTTTTTCTTTTTCTTTCTTTCTTTTTTTTTTTTTTTTTTTTTTTGCGGTACACTGGCCTCTCACTATTGTGACCTCTCCCGTTGCAGAGCACAGGCTCTGGACGCACAGGCTCATCAGCCATGGCTCACGAGGCCAGCCTCTCCACGGCATGTGGGATCTTCCCGGACTGGGGCACGAACCCATGTCCCCTGCATTGGCAGGCAGATTCTCAACCACTGCGCCACAAGGGAAGCCCTCCCTTTTTTTCTTTATCAGTCTGCCTAATGGTTTATCAACTTTTTTATCTTCTCACAGGACCATCTTTTAGTTTTATTGACCTTTGCTATTGTTTCCTTCATTTCTTTTTCATTTATTTCTGATAAGATATTTATGATTTTTTTCCTTCTGCTAACTTTGGGGATTTTTGTTCTTCTTTCTCTAATTGCTTTAGGTGTAAGATTAGGTTGTTTATTTGACATGTTTCTTGCTTCTTCAGGTAGGCTTGTATTGCTATAAACTTCCCTCTTAGAACTTCTTTTGCTGCATCCCACAGGTTTTGGGTTGTCATGTTTTCATTGTCATTTGTTTCTAGGTATTTTTTGATTTCATCTTTGATTTCTTCAGTGATCTCTTGGTTTTTAAGTAGTGTATTATTCAGTCTCCATTTGTTTGTATTTTTTACAGGTTGTTTCCTGTAATTGATATCTAGTCTCATAGCATTGTGGTCAGAATAGATACTTGATATGATTTCAATTTTCTTAAATTTACCAAGGTTTGATTTGTGACCCAAGATATGATCTATCCTGGAGAATGTTCCATGAGCACTTGAAAAGAAAGTGTATTCTGTTGTTTTTGGATGGAATAACCTATAAATATCATTTAAGTGCATCTTACTTAATGTGTCATTTAAAGCTTGTGTTTCCTTATTTATTTTCATTTTGGATGATTTGTTCATTGGTGAAAGTGGGGTTTAAAACTCCCTTCTAAGATTGTGTTACTGTTGTTTTCTCCTTTTATGGCTGTTAGCTTTTGCCTTATATATTGATGTGCTTCTATGTTGGGTGCAAAAATATTTACAATTTTTATATCTTCTTCTTGGACTGATCCCTTGATCATTATGTAGTGTCCTTCTTTGTCTCTTGTAATAGTTTTTATTTTAAAGTCTATTTTGTCTGATATGAGAATTTCTACTCCAGTTTTCTTTTGATTTCTATTTGCATGGAATATCATTTTCCATCCCCTCACTTTCAGTCTGTATGTGTCCCTACATCTGAAGTGGGTCTCTTGTAGACAGCATATATACTGGTCTTGTTTTTATACCCATTCATCCAATCTCTGTCTTTTGGTTGGAGCATTTAATCCTTTTGCATTTAAGGTAGTTATCGATATGTATTTTCCTATTACCATTTTCTTAATTGTTTTGGGTTTGTTATTGTAGGTCCTATCCTTCTCTTGTGTTTCTGCCTAGAGAAGTTCCTTTAGCATTTTTTGTAAAGCTGGTTTGGTGGTGCTGAATTTTCTTACCTTTTGCTTGTTGTAAAGGTTTTAATTTCTCCATCAAATCTGAATGAGATCCTTGCTGGGTAATTTAATTTTGGTTGTAGTTTTTTCCCTTTCTTCACTTTAAATATGTCCTGCCACTCCCTTCTGGCTTGCAGAGCTTCTGCCTAAGATCAACTCTTAACCTTACTGGGATTCCCTTGTATGTTATTTGTTGTTTTTCCCTTGCTGCTTTTAATCTTTTTCTTTGTATTTAATATTTGACAGTTTGATTAATATGTGTCTTGGCATATTTTTCCTTGGATTTATCCTGTATGGGGCTCTCTGCACTTCCTAGACTTGAATGATTATTTCCTTTTCCTTATTAAGGAAGTTTTCAACTATGATCTTTTCAAATATTTTCTCATTTCATTTCTTCTTCTCTTCTTCTTCCGGGACCCCTATAGTTCGAATGTTGGTGCATTTAATTATGTGCCGGGTGTCTCTGAGACTGTCCTCCATTCTTTTCAGTCTTTTTTCTTTATTCTTCTCTGTGGTTGTTATTTCCACTATTTTATCTTCCAGGTCAGGTCTTCTGCCTGAAGAAGTCAGAACTTCTGCTATTGATTTCTTGTAGAGAATTTTAAATTTCATTTATTGTGTTTCTCATCATAGTTTTTTGCTCTTTACTTCTTCTATGTTTTTTGTTAAACATTTCTTGTATTTTCTGCATTCTATTTCCAATATTTTGGATGATCTTTACTATCATTACTCTGAATCCTTTTTAAGGTAGACTGCCTATTTCCTCTTCATTTGTTTGGTCTGGTGGGTTTTTACCCTGCTCCTTCATCTGCTCTGTGTTTCTCTACCTTCTCATTTTGCTTAACTTACTGTGTTTGGGGTCTCCTTTTCGCTGGCTGCCGGTTCATAGTTCCCATTGTTTTTGGTGTCTTCCCCCAGTGGCTAAGTTTGGTTCAGTGGACTGTGTAGTCTTCCTGGTGGAGGGGACTGGTGCCTGTGTTCTGGTTGATGAGGCTGGATCTTGTCTTTCTGGTGGGCAGGACCATGTCCAGTGTTGTGTTTTGGGGTGTCTGTGACCTTGTTATGATTTTAGGCATCCTCTCTGCTAATGGGTGTTATTGTGTTCCTGTCTTGCTACTTGTGTGGCGTAGGGTGTCCAGCAGTGTATTATTGGTCATTTAGTGGAGCTCAGTCTTAGTGTTGAGATGGAAATCTCTTGGAGAGCTTTTGCTGTTTGATATTACTTGGACCCAGGAGTTCTCTGGCAGACCAGTGTCCTGAACTCGGCTCTCTGACCTCAGAGGCACAGGCCTGACACCCAGCTGGAGAACCAAGACCCTGTCAGCCACATGGCTCAGAAGAAAAGGGAGGAAAAGAGAAATAAATAAAAAAATAAAGTTATTAAAATGAAATATTAAAAAATATTAAAAAATTAAAAAGTAATAAAAAAGAACAAAAGAAAGAATGAAGAAAGCAACCAAATGAAAAAACAAATCCACCAATGATAACAAGCACCAAAAAATATCCAAAAACAAACAAACAATAAGCCGGACAGTTAGAACTCCAGGACAAATGGTGAAAGCAAAGCTATACAGACAAAATCACACAAAGAAGCATCCACATACACACTCACAAAAAGAGACAAAGAAAAAAAAAATATATATATATATATATATAAAGAAGAGAGCTACTAAATCAATAAAGAAATCTACCAATGACAATAAACTCTAAATACTAAGCTCAGATAAACATAAAACCATAAAGAAGTTAGATGCAGAAAGCAAACCCCAAGTCTACAGTCACTCCCAAAGTCAACCACCTCAATTTGGGATGATTCATTGCCTATTCAGGTATTCCAGAGATGCAGGGTACATCGAGTTGATTGTGGACGTTTAATCTGCTGCTCCTCAGGCTGCTGGGAGAGATTTCCCTTTCTCTTCTTTGTTTGCACAGCTCCTGGGGTTCAGCTTCAGATTGGCCCCGCCTCTGCATATTGGTCACCTGAGGGCATTTGTTCCCCAGCCAGACAGGTCAGGGTTAAAGTAGCAGCTGATTAGGGGGCCCTGGCTCACTCAGGCTAAGGGGAAGGAGGTGTACGGAATGTGGGGTGAGACTGCAGCGGCAGAGGCTGGCATGACATTACACAAGACTGAGGCATGCTGTGTGTTCTCCAGGGAAGTTGTCCCTGGATCACAGGACCCTGGCAGTGGCAGGCTGCACAGGCTTCCAGGAGGGGAAGTGTAGATAGTGACCTGTGCTTGCACACAGGATTCTTGGTGGCTGCAATTGCAGCCTTAGCGTTTCATGTCTGTCTCTTGTGTCCACAATGATAGCCGCGACTTGCGCCTGTCTCTGGAGCTCATTTAGGCAGTGCTCTGAATCCCCTCTCCTCGTGCACCCTGAAACAATGGTGTCTTGCCTCTTCAGCAGGTCCAGACTCTTTCCAAGACTCCCTCCCTGCTAGCTGTGGCACACTAGCCCCTTTCAGGCTGTGTTCACACAGCCAACCCCAGTCGTCTCCCTGGGATCTGACCTCCGAAGCCCAAGCCTCAGCTCCCAGCTCCCACCCACCCTGGCGGGTGAGCAGACAAGTCTCTTATGCTGGTGAGTCCTGGTTGGCACTGATCCTCTGCATGGGAATATCTCCGCTTTGCCCTCTGCACACCTGTTGCTGCTCTCCCCTTGGTGGCTCCAAAGCTTCCCCCCCGCCTACCCGCCGTCTCCGCCAGTGAAGGGGCTTCCTAGTGTGTGGAAACGTTTCCTCCTTCACAGCTCCCTCCCAGAGGTGCAGGTCCCGTCCCTATTCTTTGTCTCTGTTTTTTCTTTTTTCTTTCGCCCTACCCAGGTATGTGGTGAGTTTCTTGCCTTTTGGGAACTCTGAGGTCTTCTGCCAGCGTTCAGTAGGTGTTCTGCAGGAGTTGTTCCACATGTAGATGTATTTCTGATGTATTTGTGGGGAAGAAGGTGAGCTCCACGTCTTACTCTTCTGCCATCTGAAGGTCTCCCTTGGCACAGACTCTAAAGGTCAGTTATGCCAGCCTTGATCTGATTCTTCCAGCTCCCACCATGTGGAGATGTTATAATAAAGGTGTGTCTGGAGTGAGAATAAAGCACCTACAGCAGGGGTCTTGGGTGTGGCAGAGGAGGTTACATAATGGGTGACTAGGAGGGAATTTCTTTATAAAGAAGTGGGGAAACAGGGCTTCAGGTAGAGGGAAGATCACTCTGAAAGTAAAGAGAGGAAGAGAAAGCATGGATCACTTGCTAAATGATAAGCAAGTCGGGAGGTCTGGAAGGTTAAGTCCTAGTAAAAGGGAACCTGAATGTGAGGTGGATCCAGGCTGATGTATCTTATTCTTTAATTTAAGAAATTCTAATTTTATATTGATGGTAATGGAGAAGCATTAAAGGATTTAAATGGTGAGTGTATGTGTGTTTATAATCAGATCTGTACTTTTAAAAGCTCACAGTGGCAGTAAGTAGAATGAGATTGCACTGTCAAATTGAAAGCTAGATAGAACTATTATGAGACATCATCTGAGAAATGAGAAGGGGTCAAGCTATAGCTGTGGCAGAGATGAAGGGAAGAAGTGGTTTATGCACTCTCTATGTAAAAGTAAAATGCAGTGTATAGAA